>NC_062524.1:18287054-18432054 GCF_022655615.1 Tachysurus fulvidraco
ATCTTCAGTGCATGCATTGTTCATGTTTGGGGAATAGAGTATCACAAATTTACGAATTCCGATTGTGGAGAAAGCAGTTATGATGCATTTACATAATCCATCTCTAAAATTCCGTGCGAACTTGAATGAACATTCAACAATCGGAGTGCATCCGAGACGGTACTGTGCACTTGCCAAGAAGTTTTCTTGAATTATATGACGAAATCAAGTCAGGCAGTGACAGAAGGAGATTTCGCTGATTCATAGCAGATTCCCAGAGCCAAAAATTAAATCTGAGGTTGCAATAAAGATGGTTTGTTTTTTTCGTGCTGGGGAATTTACGCACAACCAAACCATTGGGCATTCCCAGTGCGTAATGCAATGGTAATTATAATAATCACTAAATATGTCTTATATTGTTGTACATAATATGCCAGAATAGTAGCCTATCTTTATACATTACTAGAGGTGGCGTACTATTCATGCAAACTAATTTGTGCAGTAGGAGGCCGTTTGGAGAGCCAGGGTTCAATGACTTTGGTTTGGGGTCACTGACTTTTAGTGCCCTTCGAAGTGCCTTTTAGCGCCTCTGGATGCTAAGGGGAAACCAGAGAAGACCTGAAGGGAGGATTTATATATATATAAAAAAAAACACAGGGTATATACATGTGTAAGCTTATGTGCATGCATATGAGGATTCATTAATCCTGAATTAAACTAATTAAACTAAAAGTTAATTAACCCTCATATGCATGCTTACACCCCGAGCAGCTGTAAATGCCCTGTAGTATATATATTATTAATTAACCCTCATATGCATGCTTACACCCCGAGCAGCTGTAAATGCCCTGTAGTATATATATTATTAATTAATCCTCATATACATGCTTACACACACACACACACACACACACACACACACACACACACACACACACACACATATATATATATATATATATATATATATATATATATATATATATATATATACCACCATATATATATATATATATATATATATATGTATATATATATATATATATATATATATATATATATATATATACCACAGGGTATTGGGTATTCACAGCTGCTCGGGGTGTAAACATGCATATGAGGATTAATTAATAATATATACTACAGGGTATTTACAGCTGCTCGGGGTGGAAGTATGCATATGAGGATTAATTAATAATATATACTACAGGGTATTTACAGCTGCTCGGGGTGGAAGTATGCATATGAGGATTAATTAATAATATATACTACAGGGTATTTACAGCTGCTCGGGGTGGAAGTATGCATATGAGGATTAATTAATAATATATACTACAGGGTATTTACAGCTGCTCGGGGTGGAAGTATGCATATGAGGATTAATTAATAATATATACTACAGGGTATTTACAGCTGCTCGGGGTGGAAGTATGCATATGAGGATTAATTCAGTGCAACCCATAAATTCCAATGCCGACGGCGGTTACGCGCAATTAAGCTCGTGCCCGTGGGCGCTCGAGCTCCGGTACTCTATTGTTAATCATGCCGTTGAACAATGCGCAAGGGATATTAGCATAAGGCTAACACAAAGGGGAAGGAGAATGAAATAAAAGAAACGGAGGGGGATGAAGGTGGGTCTATACGGTCTCAGGGCTACCTTTGCTTGTTAACAAATCGACGCTTGATTGATATATTGGTCCAATAGACTGTAAGTCGTGTGAAGTCGTTGTGTTTCCAGGTAACGGCCGGGTGACCCTTCACGACCCCCCCAAAAACATAAATAAAAAAAAATTTCAATGTATTCTAAAGACCTGAATATTTAAAGTCTAAATCATTTCACACGGTAAAGTTATTAAAACCTTATGTTTGGCTGTTATAAACGTGTCGTCGAGTTTCAAGCTACATGCTACATGCTAAACTACAGTGTCACAGTTTTATTTGTTTGTTTATTTATTTAAGAACAATCCTGCAACTAAAGTGCTTTGCTTTTCCATTCCTCTGTGTTTTAGATTTTCTGAATTTGAGGCGAAAATACAGGAGACATCACTGTCCACACAAACGCTGTCTGCCTCTACACTCCAGGGTCCCCTTTCCCTGAGGTACACACACACACACACACACACACACACACACACACACACACACACACACACACACACACACACACACACACACACACACACACACGGTCAGTGAATTGTAGAGTTCAACTTCCAGTCTAGTCTAGCTTTAAATAGCTGGAGAAGGAATGATGGGTATGAACGGTTGGCATTCTTTTTCTTTAAAATAAAAAAATAAATAAAAAAACAATAAATATTTACCACATACTTGAAATGCCTGGAGAGACAGAGTCCACAGATACACACCAAATCCTGCCCACTAATTGTGCTGCATTTAAGAGGTCAACGGTCCTTTGTCATCAGTCCCGGATTAATTAACAGAACTGTAATTAAGCTTGACACAGTAAAAGCTTTGTATGACCTCTCTCTCTCTCTCTCTCTCTCTCTCTCTCTCTCTCTCTCTCTCTCTCTCTCTCTCTCACAAACAGAGTGTGTAAACAGTTCTGAACTAAATGGCGGTGTAAATGTGGCATCCCTTGAGCTTTTAGACTTTCTCTTACACTGGAAGAAGTAAACAAAGCACACACTCGCAAAGATCACAAAATAACCCTGTTAAGTCAAATACACCACAGAAACAGAAACACACACACACTAACAGAGGAATTGCCTCTACCCCCATATCTACCTGCCACACACACAGTAAAGCACGGGTGGCATTCCCTAAATCAACCACAATGACACAGTGTGTACAGAGACTGACACTTATTTACCCTAAACGTCTTGTGCAAAAGCTAGTGCAGAGTTATGGCTGGTTCAAAACCACAGGGGTTTGAGTCTAGCTTTCATGTCTAGTGTCTCAGAGCAGACGGCTTTACAGACTAGTCTAACATCAGAGTTAAGGGATTGATACATATTTGAGAAGTCTTTAAAATTGTTAGGAATTATAAAGAATGCATGAGGTCTGTTTAAATCAGAATTAAATAAAGATATCAGAGTTACAAGAAAATTCCTGATCAGGTCTGGAAAAGTGAGGACTTTGAGAGGGATGGCCCTCGTTTCCAGACAAATTAAAAATGTAGAACTTTTGGGTAAGAAAGTATGGCCTTGAGATTTTTTAATCTATCGTCAATAGGAATTGCATTAATGCAATGGTGGTTTATTTTCTTAATGCCTTTAGCATGAAAAAGTTACATACTAAAATGGCTAAAATGTTGCACAGTAATCCAAAACCATGTCTATGTATACATTTATCAGCATGCTATAAAACGCTATTGTTCCACAAAGCCTGATTTTACACTACAGTAGTACGTGTTACTTCCTGCTAAATCTGCGCTAAGTTGCTTAACCAGCAATGGGGCAATAACATCCAACTTACAAGCTCAATTCAAAAACACTACTTAGTGTTTCTTTAAGGACGCGTGTCAGCTGGCTGTTAATGTTGAAACGTATGTGTGTGAGAAGCGACACTGTATCTGTAAGAACACACACTCTGCGTGCCAGCCTACCGGAGCCGCCTACTGTTTTCAGACACTTTGGAGGGGTCGTCACCTTTCACCCGTCCTCTATGACCCCCACACAATGAGTCAGAGCCAGTCAGAGTTAACAAAACACACGTGAAGTACAAATGCAAAGAGCACAGGGAATTACAAAAATGACTAAACAGCCAACAGAACATATTGAACAAATTTTTATTTATTTTATTTTTTTTAGAGTACACGGCAATGTCCATAAAAGCGACGAAGGAGGAATGTAGGTGTTCTGTCAAAGCATGGCTGGAGTGCTGGAGCAGACTTCAAGACAACCAAAATCCTGACTGCTCTTTCAGCGGTGCGAATGAAACAGCGATACAGCAAAGAAGCTTTCACACCCAGCTAGATGACACCAAATATCTGTGCCAGCATCATGAGATACTGGCTTAGTGCAAACACTGTAGAAAGGATATGGAGTTTCTCTATGTACAGTATAGTGTGTGTGTGTGCGTGTGTGAGTTAAGACAGCATTTTTTTCTTTGACACCAATGATCACTGACTGGAAGACAAAAGTTTAATAAGAAAACAAACATCCAACCACTGAATACCTAATCAATGTAAATAGCATTAAATGTGTTTATATGTAAGTTATATGCACTTCAAATGTTTTATTGTTCTTTATTAAATAAAATGTAGTTTCTTTTAAAAAAAAAAAAAAAAGCATCTTGAGAATTTTGTCAACATAAACCTGAAAGCAGATCAGATGATAGAAGACACTTTTTATGTGCGATTCAGCCTAAAAAGGCAGATATTAAAATAAGCCAAAGACTGTTTCTAGAGATTTCTGTTGAAAAATAAATAAATAAAACATCAGCTAGCAACCTACAATATAACTGTATTTAATAAAGAGTTGCAATAATCACCAGAAGTTTAAAAAGGACCCACATTTTATTACGAACCTGAATTTAAATCAAAAGAAAATACATAGAAAAACCACTGTGCATTCAATATTAGCTACAGAAACTACAATCAATAAACAAGATTGATCGCAATCAGACTTGAAAGGTTCAAGTTATTTGTCAGTTCTATTCAAAAATATATATTTATGTTGAATCCTAAATTCTTGACCTTACTTTAGAAGCATCTACATTATTGTTTGCTTTCACAGCTGGTGGTTTTATAACAAATTTTTTTATTTTTTTACTTCCCGTTAAATGCATTCGGCAGTCCTTTATCTTACAGGACCTGTTACCGGGGGAAGCATGAAAGCAATGTTAAGGAGTATTTCCCCCATTACAAGCCGTGTGATTAGTCGACCACGGCCACTGCTGTCAGTCAGCAAACAAACACACCGAGAGACACGTGCATTTAAAGCCTAGTCAAACAACTGGAATCCTCTCTTCACCACTCCTCTTCTCTTTTCTCATTCTCGGGCCTGTCGTGCCGCGAGTGTCAGGATTCTTTTGCTCAGCATCACGTTGTGCTGCTTCAGATACTCGATCAGGTCTGCTTGTTTCTCCACAACCTCTTCAAGACAGGAGCCATCTCTGTTTTACACATCAACCAGTCTAGGGTTAGTCTTGAATAACAGTATTATACATACAGCTCTTTATTTCTCCACCCTAAACTGAAAATAATTTAAAGCACGACTAAAGGTCACCGCTAACACGCGTGTGTGTAAAATGGAAATGTAGTGTTTCTGTAAGGAAACAGAGTTTATATGATCTGTTTACAATCCCTTCAGCATGACCAGAGGGTGCATTCGGGTGTGTGTTTGTTGGTGTGTGTGTTGGGGCTCCACCTATGGAGATGTTAATGAGAGATATGGGGGTGAGAGATAAAGTTCTCTCCCTGGTTCTAAAGTGCTTTCGGATTACAGCGGGACATTAAGGTGGGTGCTGATGGTGTCTTGCACGCAAGCGTCACACAAATGAGTACAATTTGGAACGTGAATTAGATGTTCTAATGATTATGTACTTAAAAACTGAAAGTGAAATTTCTCGCTGATCTATGCACTTCGTCATGTTTGTACAGGTTCTGTGGTGTGTCTATGCCAATAGAATCATCCTGTAGCCATAATATAGGTGTTCTCTGTAGTGTTTATCCTAAACACGGTCCATGCATGTTATATCATTTTATTATAATTGATTGTATTTACTGTAAATTGTCTCATTCTACTGTAGACTTGTCCTTGCATCCTTCAATATTTCTCAGGCATTAATGTGGCCCGATGTGACAATGTGAGTGTTTGTTACCTGAAGCCCATTTCCGTGTGCGTGTTGCTGTCAGTGACGGAGAAGGTGTGAGATCTCTCGTCTTCTGTGATATCTGGACCGAGGCTTTGCTTGTTAAACTTTAACACTTGTGCTGCAACACACAAACATTTTTTTTTTTAAAAAAAGATCAAACTCACAAACTAATTACAAAACAAGATCATTGTGTAATATATTTGGGAACAAATTACAGCCATGAAAGTGTCAAAGTGTCAAAAGTACAACTAGCCATTGTGTATGTAGGATATGTACACGTCGAGCGTGGTGAATTCCCAGGTTAACTGAGGATAAATGGATGCAGGTTATTTTGAATTGGAATTTATGGTGAATATCTACTGAATTTGACCTTATGAATCACTTTGGCTACAAAGACATTGAACTGAACAGAACAAAAAAAAGTTGGGGGAGAGCTTACTGTATACAGTCTATACTGCTGCTAAGACAAAATAAAAGAGATACCTTAAACATCAGCATCTGATAAGGATTAATGATAAGACACACACACCAAAGTACACGTTTTCACCTGGAGGAAATGGCCAGCAAAAGCTCATCCACTACAGTTAAATGACATCAGCTTCAGACTTTATTCTCTCTCTCTCTGTCTTTCCAAATACCATCACATTTCTCCTCACAGCAGCCATCTCATTCAGCAATGAACAGGACCGTGTCAGTTGTAATGCGGCAAGGTTTATTAAGGGTAATTAGACACTTCTGACACCACACATCGAGAAGAGCTGAGGAATGCACTCTTAGGAAAACAAAACCAACAGATGCAGCACTCCGTGAATGTGTCACATTCCTCATATCTCTGTTAAAGAGAAGAGCTTCGGTTCCATCATAAACCAAGACATAAACCTATACACGGTCATAACCCCAAACCTATACACACGCACACCTTTCAATAAATAGGTGAGATTCACATTTCACTTTAAACGCTACCTGGATTTTAGGAAAACTTTAAATGCTATTTAGTATATTGATTGATTTTTGGACACAGTCACCTCATCCCAAGACCTGAAAGTTCTTATTCAATAATTTATACTTTAAATGCCTACAGACTCTAAGCTATATGACAAAAGTAATGTATCATGATTCTCAAAAGCATCTCTACGACATGCGATATTTATAGTTTTGCTCACTAAACTGCCATCAGTTCATTAGCATTGCATTAAGAAAGACATCCTAAGTGAGATACACAAGAAGTGTAAGGAAAAAATAAATAATATATATATATATATATATAAGAAAAGAACTCAAAAAATCCAAATGTAAAATATCCTGAATAGAGAACTGTATCTACAATTTTTTTTTGAGCAAGCATCTACAAATATGCTTCAAAATATTGTTTTCTAATAATCTCAGTTTCCTGTTCTTGAAATCTTTTTTCTTGCTGGATTTTGAATCTTCTACAAGCTTAATTTTCAGTTTCCAGTTTTCTCTCTCACCTGTTGGTCTCATGCCTCTTTCACAAATCAAGCACTCTACCGGTTTGCAACAAAAAAATCAACCCAAAAACACACACACACATCAGGACTGCACCTTCCCTGTGCATCAGGATCAGACAATACAAATCCAACTCCCCTCCCTCGCTCCCTTTGAAGGACCCTAAAGCGGCTTTGAAGTGCACAGGCGGCATACGGCCCATGCAGAACGCTGCATTCATGTTCAAATGAAGAGGCAGAGAGAAAGAAAAAGAGAAAGAGAAAGAGAGAGAAATGCAACATCAAAGCGCCTGAAGCATAACTTTAGCCTAACTGCACCTTCCTTTAGGAAGAGGCAGAGAGAGATGGATGGCGGGAGATAAACGGATGCGGAGAGATGGGCAGATGGATAGGGAGTGTTCATTAGCACGATAAACATGGAGTGGAGTGTAAATGTTTAGATGATCGATCAGATTGCTCTCATGTTGCTGGATGCAAAAAAACAACTCATAATATGGAGTAAGAAAAAGCACAAACTAACTTAATCTGCACACACACACACAGATAATCTGTCAGCGGCCTTCATTAAAATGCCACTAAACTTAAACAGGGTGTGTCTCAATGCATGGTCGATCCCCAGTTCACTAATCATCCAAGGAATCCGTGTGTGTGTGTGTGTGAGAGTTTGTGTGATTGAGAGTGTGAGTGTGAGCGTGAGTGAGAGAGAGAGTCAATAGTAAGACAATGCTATGGTTTATTGAGGTGGGGCAGCTTCGGGTTGCCTTGGGCGAAAAAGAAAGAAAAAGAAAAACAAAAAAAGATGCGAGATCCAATTCCTTTCATTCTTACCTTCTTCTCGCTTGGATGCTTCACATACCTTAAACAAGATGAAGCACAAAAACAAAGGAAAATAAGACAGGAATACAAAAGAAAAAATGAGAAGGAAGAGAGAGAGAGAGAGAGAGAGAGAGAGAGAGAGAGAGAGAGAGAGAGAGAGAGAGAGACCTTGCTGATTGTAATACAGCCTGGTGTGTGATCCTAAAGGGAATAAAGACAGTAGCTGAGGTATTGTAATGCGAGGTGTTTGTGCTGAGGGGGAGGTGTGTGTGTGTGTGTGTGTGTGTGTGTGTGTGTGTGTGTGTGTGAGTGAGAGAGAGAGAGAGAGAGAGAGTTTTATAATGTATATGCAAAAAACCCTTTAATGCTTTCCTTAGACTTGTAGTAAAGTTCAAGCTGAAGATACCTGCATAGACCAGAAGGCATACAAGAGATGCAAGTAGTTCCACACAGATGATGACGAGGAGCAGATACACAGAGAGATTTTTCACTTTGTTATCCAACATAGAGGAGGGGGCGATTACTATCAGCACTGCAGCGTTACCTGCAGAGGAAGAAAAGTGCACATTTACACTTCCACCTAGTCTGGTATAGCTATGGCAAAAATGTTGAAACATGTTCAAAACTAAGTTGAATTCTAAAGTGTCAATCATACGGCTATTAATATAAAACACATTTGAATATGATTTATAAAACACTTTCGATACTGAGGGGTATGCTTGGATAAAGAACAGTGGAAAATAATCCATTGTAATCCATTGAGAAATTTGTCGGTTTTGGCGCCCTCTGGTGTGTAGAGAGGAAAAGTGCATTTCTATTTAAATAGATTTCGCTTTTAGCTGTAATTCTCATTTCTTTCTAAATAATTATTTGTGTCCAGTAACCACGTTAGAATTGCAATGGATCCGGGTTTTATCCTGGTAACACTGGGAGCGAGGCAGAATGAGATGCCAGTCCAACAAGGAGCACTAAGCAGACACTCATTTACGGGCAATTTACCATCAACCAATTCACCTATTCTGGAATGTTTTGGGGAGAAAACCCCAATAGATACTGCGAGAACATGCAAAACTGCACAGAAACAGTAACATCAGTTCAGGATAAAGCCAGACCTTTGAGCTGTGAGGGAGATTTATTATGTGCTTTGCAACTGTGCATTATATTTTGTGTATTTTTGTTTTCTGAGCCACCGAGGAATTTTTATGGGGATCAATTCTGTTGAATTTTCGGAAATTTGCTTAAACATAAGGAGGTGATGCTTAGCATGTGTCTACCTGCGGAGTGTATGAGTAACGGCAGGTGCTTGAGCTTGGCGGTTCTCCTGTAAAACCTCAGGTATCCTCTCTGCCTCAATGCGCTGTGGTGATACTGCACACATCTCTCAAAGAGAAAGACCAGTATCCACAGACCCGCCTTTAATAACAACACCAGGGTTCTCGAGTCCACCCCGTTCAATGCTGCTGTGCATTCCGCAGAATGAGTGTCAGTTAACCAGCACACTGCAGCCAGGGCCACGCACACGCTCACATACGCCACCTATGGGCCAGGTGAAAGGGGGGGGGAATAAGAGCACATGTAAATATGCTCATAAACAGTTCACTACAGTCACTTCATACTGTTTTTCAATCAGTTTGTGTGTTTGGTTTGTTGGTTGCAACTACTGACGACTAGCACTTACACCAGCTGTCGTGTGTAATTAATGAGCTAATAAAATAACATTAATGCCACATTTTTTTTTTGTCAACAGAATAAATGAATCAGAGATTATTAGCAACACCGGTAATCAGTGAAGTGAAGAGGCAATGATGAGGCTGTGAGATTTTTGGTGTGAATGAGCTTTTTCTATCAGTAGATAATTCAATTCAATTCAAATTTATTTGTGTAGTGCTTTCTACAATGGACATGGTCTCAAAGCAGCTTTACAGAACATAAACATAGAACAAAAGGTTATTATAAAGAATAATATAAAGGATAATAATACAAAATTCAAGATCAATATTAGATACATGTAAGTGTGTTTGTATTTATCCACAATGGTCTGTGGTGACTCAGGCAGGAAGGAAGAAACCTTGCGAGGAACCAGACTCAAAGGGGAACCTCATCCTCATATGGGTGACACTGGAGGGTGTGATTATAAATATACAGTCTGAAAAATGTTGTAATGATGCAAAAGACCACATGGAGTTGCGTCTCCTCTTTAGTATAGCAGAGTCTAACTGGAACTGGTAGATCACTAGATGCCTCAGGATCCTCACAGATTCGGCCTCATCTCAGTGGAGGACCAAAATCTTCATTGCATGGAAAACAATTGGAGCTGGTACAATTTCTAATGTAATAAATGTACATGTAGACTGGGCATCTTTTAGCGTAAGTGGACAGAAATCTTTATATGGATTTTTCTACCTTTTTTTCTACCATACATGTGGGATGTGGTAGCTCAGTGGCTAAGGTGTTGGGCTACTGATCGGAATGTCATGGGTTCGAACCCCAAGCTGCCATTGCTGGGCCCCTGAGCAAGGCCCTTAACCATCAGTTGCTCAGTTTTTAGTCACTCTGATAAGGATGTCTGCTAAATGCCGTAAATGTACATGTGTGTTAGAGAGGGACAAATCACTTGTCACCTAGTAAGTGTGCTTTTTCATACTCACATGCAACACAGTCAGTGAAATGGCTCCCCAGTTAGTGGGTATTTTTTTAAACTCTCTTTTGATGGCTGAATCCAAGGCATTCTGTGCTATGAGCGGCCCATCGATCAAAGGGTCATCCTCGATGCTTTGGGTTAAATCTGTGCTTAGGTTTCCCTGAACACAGGAAATTGTGCATTCACATTATGAATAAGAGGTCAGTTGAGTCAGTAAGCTTAAGCTATAGAAAGAGTCTTTGAAGTCCAAAATAGCACAAATATATGTGTATTGGTTCACTATAACAGTGGCATCTCTTTCATTCAGTAGAGTGATTAAGTGGCCAAAAACACGACCTCAAAACAATACTGCACTATTGTCTGATCTTACTTGGAGTAGTGATGGGCGATTCGTGAACGAATCTAGTGTGAGTCGAATCGCCGTTCACATGAATCGAATCGGAAAATGTGCACGTATTAAAAAACAAAAATATTGTTATATTAACAAAATAACGTTATAAACCCTCAGAAAAGGGATGTGTTAAAAACATGCACGATAGTTTAAATAACTGCAAAGTTTCTGGACATCAATGAACCAACATTCAGATTCAGAATCGGAACGCGTAGATCAAAGAATCGAATCAGTAAAGTGAATCTATCGATATTTATTTACTTAACGCTTCGATTAAAAATATACATATTGCTTTTTAGTTACCCGTAAATTAAACATTCGTTGCCCTAAACAATTGCGAAAAAAATACTTTACAGCCAGCTAAAGGTCGACAACAAACAACTGTCACGTGAAAACATCTTGTTGGTTTAACAAGAAAGCATTTAGCATTTAGCTTTAAATAAAAGCGGCACAAAACACAAACATTTATACGCACCGTCTTCGCCGGGAGTCGCTTTGAGTCCATATCCCAAGTCAAAAACACTACATGAAGCAAAAAATCCTAGTTACATGGCCAATATTTATGACAAAGTTGTTTGAGTATAAATAACGAAAACTTTTATTTTGACGTGTCCTATTTCCGCATTATGACACGTCAAAATAAAAGTTTTCGGTTGAATACCAAAATCATTCTTGTTTGATAAAATTAAACCTATAGTGCTCTAGAATACGCAATTATTAAATTATCGGAAATGTTTTTCAATTTACTTGTGTAAAGGAGGGAGTATTATTAGAAAACTGACCTCTCTTGGTTGATATTAAATTCTATTCTCGTGGTCACCTTGTGGTGTCGCTGTTGAGGCGCGAAGACGTTACAATAACAAGCTGCAATGGCGGCGTCCTGCACGTGGAAATCGTGTGAAGAAGCCGGGAAAGAAAAAGCTGTTATTGGTGAATTGAGTCATATAATTAATGTAATCTGTACGACGGGTTAGAGGCTTTGTGTTTGGGTTAAATTTAGTACAAAAAAATGAGAGGATCACAATTTTTTTTTACACCCACGTGGGTTGGCAATATCACTGTATAATGTTGTAATTAATAAGATTACACATTGAATCATTTCATTTCTAATGTGTTTTAGTGATTGTAGAGTTTGTTATTCCTCAGAGTTTTGTGTTTGTGTGCAGCTCTGACGTCACAGGGGCCACTCTGACGTCACAAGGGGACTTGCTAGTTGGGGGGGGGCCTGGACTACAAAGTAGTATGTTATCAATGTCATTAAATAACAAATCTCTTATTTAAATACGTTCTTCGTTTTAGTGAAGTTTTCCAATGGACAGGTAAAAAACGCAGATCAGCTGAACTTCCGGCTCTTCAAGCACTGTGATGAGGAAAACCCAAGAAAGAAAAGCAGGCGCATCGTGGTAATGATTGTGAATGGAAACCAGGATGTTCTGTACGTACATACGAGCACTACTGGACACTGAACACGCCTCTGTGTATTCCAGGTAGGAGAATCTGATCGGCTGTCGTACGTCGGGAGCAACTTTGGCCCAGGCTCCTTACAGTGCAACACCTTGTGCAAGTATGTGTAGTTTTGATCTCTGAAAGGAGCAAGATGGAGGTGAACATACTCTTAATGAACTACAAAGTCAAGTTTTATTAACGTTATAAGCAGTCACCTCATGCGGATTCTTTGTTTTTGATGTCTTTAAAGGATTCAGCGTTGTTCATTAGGAAGACTTTTCAAAATCTCAGCGTATAAATGACCCCTGTTTGAGGTTAATTGTAAACCTATACATTAAGTACACATTCACGATGTGTAGAAAAAAAAAACCTTTTCTTGCCAGCTTGATGTAGACAGAGAAGTGATGGTCCACTTTCACGATAACACAATTCAGTACACAACTGAGTTGTACTGAAACTGGTGAATGTTGTGAATCAGTTTTTTGTTTGTTTGCTTTTACTGTTGGACGTTTTGGCACGTGGTAATGAAGTTACCGTGACTCCTCAGTTATTTCGTTGGCATCTTGGACAAAACTACCATGCAAATGAAGGTGCAGAGTGCTCAGCTTTTCAACCTGCAGCCCATCATACCAGGTATACACACAACCTGACACAAGCACCACATGGCTTTCTATAGAAGCTGGATTAAAAACAATAGTTAACTCATTTTCAGAGAATAGTTTACATGTTTCTTTTGGGATCATTCCAATCAATTAGTCCAACATCGGAACCTGAAGCTGACTCCGCCTGTACTGTACATATTTATTGTTAAATGGATTTTGTTTGAGGGGGAAAAAGAGTAAAAAGTAATATAACATCGTAAATGTGACTTTGTCTGATTTGTTTTAGGCGAAACAGCAAAAAATTCAGAGGAAAATGAGAGCAAGACCTACAGAGAGAAGGTAAAGCAGTGTGTTTGTACTTTCAACGATTCTATGAAGTTTTCAGCTTTGACCCATTGAATCTGACTGAAAGGATTTATGAGCATTTGTAACAGGTCTTCAACTCTCATTGAATCGTTGGTCAGTCAAGTTTTTTTGTTTGTTTGTTTGGATGTCTGTGATGGTTGATTTCTCTGTGGAAAATTACTTGAATTGGTAGTAGATTCGTAGAAGGCTCTGGCTAACTGCGCGTAGTGATTAGAACACATGACACGCATTGCCAAAAATGAGCAGAAAGCCTGTGTTAATTTAGAAAAATTGCAAGCTCCTCCGAATCTCACAGGGTTTGTTTGATCTTGCGTTCATATGAAATCGCAAAAACAAAACGAAATCGTGTGAAGACGCTGCAGAAATGTTTGCTAGTTATGATTTTCAAAGATGTTGATCTCTGTAAAATTTTGTAACTATACATGTGAATTGTCACTGTGTGAGAGACAAGTGTGTGCCAGGAACAATGGTGTTATACATGTTATATGGAGGAGATTCGAGGCAGTTCAGGTTCTCTCAGGTTTCTCATGAAATATCTAGAGACGGAGAAAACTGATATTTTGCGTTGCTTTTGTGAAACCTAACCTTCTCTCTCCATTTAATCCTAAGGGTATGTCAATTTTTGCTCTCATGCGTATATTGATGGAATTCAAACTTGTGCGTGTTTGCAGCTGGATGATCTCATCGAGGCTTTCGGCACGACGAAGCAGAAGCGTGCGCTGAGCTCGAGAAGGATGAACGAGGTCGGCAATGACACGCTGCAGAAAGCTGTGGCTCGCGCCGCCGGCGACGTCATAGACCAGAAAGGACTGGAAGGTAAAAAAAAAAAAAAAAAAGTGATGTTACCCCTTAGCGAACATTTAAGTGGAAAAATAGACATTGGCTCTGATATGTAGTCCAGGCTTCGACCAGAATCACAGGCTTATATAAGTTTCTATAGTAACATGCGCAATTTAAGCCTAATAGTGAAAGTGAACTAATCTATGAAGAACGGAGAGAAATGATAACGCATTGCTCTTCCGTTTAAAAATAAATAAATAAAAAATCCAATTGTTGGTCATGATTGTGTAAGAGGAATAAAACCCTTCACTTTAACAGCACGTCGCTACGGTTTGACATGTTCCTTACATAGTAATAAAAATAACGAGAAAGCACATGCACTCTAACACCATGTCCTTGCCATCTACAAGTTGCTAAATATTATGATCCATTATCTGAATATATCTACTAAAATCTTCCTGTGTTATTAAAAACACAGATAATTATGCTTAATATTTATTACTTACTCCAGTAGTTTTGTAGTTATGAGCTTTACTTACTGGGAATTATGTACGTTACAGGTTTTCTACATTCATTAACTCATTCTGCATCTCTCTCTCTCTCTCTCTCTCTCTCTCTCTCTCTCTCTCTCTCTCTCTCTCTCTCAGCCTTACAGCAGGAAGTAGCAGATTCACAGGCTCTGTCCGAATCCACGCTCTTCCTCCCTCCCTGCAACAAGGACGCAACTAATCGTGAGGACGTTTACCCCTTTGATGGCTGTATCCTTCTTAAGCTAAAGATAGAAAGAAGAAAAACAAATACAATGTCCAAAACTGCAGCTCCAGTAAACCGTCACTCAGCCATAGGAAAACTGTTCAGGATTAGCACTCAATAACGGTCAAGGACTTAAGTGTGCAATTTGGGTTAAAGCCCTAGCATGTTTATCACATCATATATAAAAAAACCCTCTAGTTTGGGATTCTCTGTTGTATACTAATTAATATAACTGAAAATGACTTGAATGTTTACTTTAAGTTCCTAAATGTCATATTAGTGCTGTCTCCAGTCGAGTTTAACCTGCTCCAGCAGCTTGGAGAGAAAATGGCAGGACTTGCTTCTGAAGACCAGACGGACAAAGAAGACTTCTTGTAAGATGAGATTCATGAACATTTTGTCTCTAGTCATGGTGACACATTTGGTAGCGATTATACCTTCAAAATGCATTAGATCGTAACAAACCACAGTAGATATTCATTTTTGTGGTCTCTGTTTCACTCAGTATTTACTCCATCATATACTGTTTACTTTCACTTCACTAACCTTTTTTTTTTATTTTTATTTTTTGTAGACCCAAGACTGTGGAGGAGATTTTGAAAAGCCTTCCCAAAGAGGGGGAAGCTCGAGACAGACAAGCGCGCTGTGCCTGGTACCTGTCTTACCTCATCAGACTTGCGCAAACTAAAAAACTGGACCGCAAGTGTGAGTATTGGCTTTTCATCACATACACTATCAGTCTAAAAGAAATGATTGACTATCGCACCTTCTTGGTCCAGGAGTATTAGAGCTGGTGGAAAATGTAAACTATATATATATAGTACACACACACACACACACACAATGGACATATAGACAAAACACGCACTTTCCTTATACAAAGATGTTTTATCCGTTTCTGTGTCTTTGTTTCTGGAAGTTGGCAAGAACGAATGTCCACAGGTTATCTTCAGGAAAGTACAGAGGAGCTTCACGGTGGAGAGTTTCGATAAAGGAAGGTTTGTGCGAGTTCGACACTCTGGTAGAAATGTCAGAAGCTTTGTATATAATGGCAGACTATTGTAAAAGACATGGAATGTGATGTATTGTCATTAAAATACATCCTGTGCTCATTTGCTATAAAAGCTGCAAGTCCTAATTTTGGAATTTAGGCAAAAGTGCTGTACAAAAATAAGTTTCTCTTTCCCAGAAACCAAAACCTTCTCGAGCTTTGGCACTCTAAAGGGTTTTTTTTTTTTTTTTTTAAATGAACCCTTAAAGGGAACTATGCAGGGTCTAAGAACAAGCTTTCCCTTTGAGAGAAGGTTCCAAGTAGAACTTGTGTCCCAAATTACGTACTGCACTACACACCATGAACTGTTTCATCTAGAGTACGAGTGTTAGATGGGTCGTATCGTCTCAAACGGAACACTAACTGTTTTTTACTAACCGATAGCGTAAGCTGTTTCACAGTCGACGTTAAAAGCATGTAACTCGTTGCTCTTCGGTAGCTTCAGCAGAATACTGTGAATTTTTTTAAAACGTCTATAACTAAATCCTACAATTTGGGCTCATATATAAGTCTCGTCCACCGGAGTGTCGTCGGCCATCTCGAACGTGATTTTTCATCCAGCATCAGCACCTGATTTCCGCAAAAAAAGAAAAGCTGCAAGCGTATGAAGTGATTTTTCTGTAGATTAAACAAACCACTCACTATTTATACTAACCATTGGTGTAGTGTAGCATGTAGACACAGCTTCGAAACTCTTCACTATCCAAAGAACCCTTTAGGAAGCCAGAGCATAATGGTATGATGCATAGTAAAGCAAAACGATTATTATTACAAATTAAACACAAGATTATATCAATGTTAATAATGGTATTGATATTCCTTGGAGCGAACCTTATCATGATTTAGAGAGTATTTAACGCTGAACATTTATTCAGCTTATAATGCATAGAAAATACAGTATATATTTCCTTTATAATTCGTATGACCCTGTTTTTCCCTCCTTTTCTCTGGATTTTCTCACAGATTGAGGAGTACAGTGACGGCTACGACAGTCACCAAGATCGCGTCCCACTGCCTTGCTCTGCTGCTTCATATCGCAGACCAGAAAGTCGACCTCACACTCTTGCACAGAGACCTGTGTATCAGTGAAACCAAGTCAGTTTTCACACACCTGAACATGTCTTGCTTTTTATCAGCTCGTTATTGCGACATAGGGATGTCATTTATTCATACCACAGCACTGTTGGTACCGTTTTTTTTTTGGACACCGTAGACCTGTGAATCAAATCAGGTTTCTATTCTTGCCCTTATTTCTCTGGTAACGACCTCCACAGCGTACGGTGTATACGATTACTTGGTAACTGCTTGGTCTAAACATTTGGACAGAATTTTAGGAAAAATAGTGAAGAAAAAATAAAGTTTTTGACATAATTCATGATGGAGGAAAATCTCGGGTCAAAAATTTAACCGCCGTCTACAGTGAAGTGCAGTGTAAAGTGCTTCTGTGTTCTTATTTTATTTTATTTAATTAATTAATTAATTAATTTCATGTCATTTGTGTTTAAGGATGCTGGAGGTGGCAAAGGCCATGGGGCTCACGCTTTCCCGCCAGTCCATCCACAGCTGGGATGAGTCAGGGCTACAGGATGACCACAGGATGGCCTCCCTGCAGCTCCCACTTGTACGATGCGAACGCCGATTGGAGAGAAGAAAACGCAAGAAGATGAAATGAATGGAATGAACCAGTTGTACATTTCATACAGCAGTTGGTTGTTAAGTCAATAGCAGCACAAATTCAATTGCTTTCACTTACTATTAAAGAAACAAACTTATAAAGATATGTCAGTTAACAAGAAGTTAAGGGTTTGTCTATTAGCAAAAAAATAAGCACAGTTCCTTCAAATTATGTAGTCTGATGACTCTATTCACACTTCCGGTAAATGTTCAGAAGGTTTTAGTGAGCGATCGTAGGAGTGCAAATCTGTCTGTTTGATGAGTTTTCCTGTAACTAGAACATTTTTCACAAGCACCAGATAAAATACCCGACAAGGCAGCTGCAACCTCAATACACGCAGCTCATTAGAACAAGAGCCAAATGTCATTATAGAGCTCATTTCCCGAAAGGACCATGGAGCATCTGTTTCCAGGAAAGCGACGACTTGACCAGATTGAATTATTCATTCCGTGTTGTTCTGTCTGTATATGCAAATATGAACGATTATTATTGATAGAAAATGATTTGGAAAGAGTGTTCAGGGTTGGGGTTCAGATCATTATTACAGATGTATGCTCTTCTACACTCACTTCCAGTTCTGTATTTTTTTTATGAAAGTGAACTTGTTGCCACAAATCACTATGTTGGCAGAAACCCAACAGTGCTTATGTATTGAAGATTTGACCCAATTGTGTTGCTAGTGTGTTTGTAACACTTGGCTCAAATTTGGTCAGAATGTTCCTTAGACACTCCTCAGTGTGCCAAATTTAGTCATTTTCTTTATAGATGGTTCTATGGCTTGCCATAGACAAGCGGTGTCCAATCTTATCCACAAAGGTTTTCATTCCAACCAAGCAGAAGCCACACCTGATTCCACCTGTTTAATCAGTTGTTCTTGGCTTTTAGTAGACTCTGGTGCGGCTTCTGCTTGGTTGGAATGAAAACCTGCACCCACACCGGCCCTTTGTGGATAGGATTGGACACCGCTGCCATAGATATTCTAGCCAGAAGAAGAAGAACCACCTTTGGCGCTTGGCCCCCTACCAACACTAAATGAAACAATTTGTGGCAGTTGAAAGTCTTAATCAATGCTATATTCATATTATTTGTTCCACATTTCCCGTGACAAAATAAATAGAAATCAGAAATCTATTACATTTTTGATGAACTTTTCCAAACCTTTGCACCTTGTTTAATGTCACACAAGTGAAACCAGGAACGTCCGAAAGGATTAACCATAAGGATTTATCATTTGGGCTGTACAACATGTATAAAAAATAAAGGCATACAATAAAAATAGGCACATTTGACATCACATATTGCACTATTTAAGATAAAGAGTGAAAAAAAGGTTTCTTTTTTACAATGTTAAATGAATACAGAAAATGTTGAGAAGTTTGAAGGGTTGATTCGGTTACATTTCAAACCTTGGAGATAAAAAATTTGTTTTAATACATAGATTGTCTACTAAGGTACATTTGCATTCATACGTTTGGCAGAAGAGTGTATTGGGTGATTTACTGTTGAGACAGGATTGGATCCAAAAGACACCTCTAAGCACTGAGCTATGACTTCCCTACCACTTATTTAATGAGCGGTTGCCAGGTTGCAAGAGAAGGAGGGGGAAAAATCTCAGAAATGTGCACAGCATCATAAACCTCAAAGGGCCATGCTGTGGCTGAATAACATCACCTCATGCTGTGGTGTAGCCTGTTATGCCGAAGTTCCGTCAGTTGCTCAGGCAAAAGAGCTGCTGCAGGACAACCAAATCCCACAAAACTCCAAATCCCAAAGCGCATCTCACCTGTTTACCAACTATTCTGGGCCCAGATTGTCACTTGGGACGGACAGGAAGACACCAAGTGCTGTACGTTGTCGCTTGTTCTATGGTTAGTACGTGGAAAGAATATATTTTTGTATTCGACGTATGACTAACTAGCAACTATACGCATGTGTCCATGGTGATTAAAAATCACGAACCTGTCCTACTGGCATGCTTTTAGTTTATATAATTCTTGCACCAGTGAGAGGGAATCTAACATTTCAGCAAGGTCATCTGTAAAACATCTGAATTCATTGTACCTGGGTATCACATCCTTCTTACTGTAATTCCAAAGTCATTTCTTTAACTAAAGATCGTTTTCTGATCATTAAGAACAATCTATCTGGCATGTCACTTTTGAGATGAACACATCAGAACACTACAGTGACGGAACAGCATCTTTCAAACATAGCTGGCAGCCTGGGAAAACCCTTCATTTAATTACAAACTAAATCATGGAGTAATATCCGTTTAACTACAGCACCTAGCTATCAGAAAATGTAATTGAAGCATGACATTTGTTGTGAAACATCGCAAGGTTTTACATCCAATGGGTTTTCCCAGACCGCCACACACATATCCAAGTCATTTTCACCTGTGGCGATTAGTAAGATAAACCTATTTAGACTACGTCCTAATAAAAGTGCTTTTATTCCCAGCAAATAAGTGCAAAAAGTGACCTCATAGAATGCAACAGAAGATGCTGCCGTTGTTATGGCAGCCGCTCTCTACAGTGGCAGTGATCCGGCTTGTCATGCTGATGGCGAGCTGGGCAGGGCGCGACGAAGGGGCAGAGCTCGGCGGATTGCTGCCGACAGGACGAGGTGGCGGGTTTTCAAGAGCCCAGCTTGTGTTTGGTCTGAGAATTGAGAATTATACCATGGACAATGAAGTGGAAAAAAGCACTTAATTACATAATTATTACAACCAAACACACTTGTGTGTCATTTACCTGTGTGTGAGCAGAGTGTTGCTGAGCACGACACACTCTTGGTTGAGAGGGTCGGTGTATATGTGCGGTTTATTGTTATCAGGGTAGCCCTGGTACACCAGGTTTTCCTGGATCACACCTCGAACCCTCTCTCTTACAGAGATGGCACAACCACGCAAAGACTGCACACGATTCCTCAGAACCTGCAAAGAGAGCACATATACAGTAGTAAGGGTGTATGTCATAAATAAACAATAAAAATTACATTCAAGACTGGCATCATTACATCATGCATAAAATCATGGTCTGCCATTCACTTCTGCCATTTTAAATAATACCATAACTTTTGGCTTACTATGTAGTCATAATATATAGTGTAAAACTCTTCTTGTTTTAAATTGTCACTGAGGGCTAAAACCCCCTAAAGATGAAATCCTAGAACCACCCCTGGTGTATGATATAAAATGTTTTTAGTATATCACTTTAGTATCTATCCAGCACCTATTATTCAAGTTGTCATATCATGTTATATGTTTAGCACAATATTTCATAACATTTTTGTCAGGGAAATCCAGAGCAAAGCTTACTTTCACTTCTGCACTTTCTATCAGCCGTATCCCGACTGCCCCGTTCCCGGCCACGTCATTTTCCATGATCTGCCCATCACCACGGAAGCACACACCATGGTAACTGTTACCGTAAATGCCATTGCCTCGGAGCTCCACTCGACATTCCCGGTCTACCGTGATTCCAGCCCTGCCATTACCAAGGATGCAGTTGCTAACAAGTCGTGTCAGTTGCGCACTCTGAACGATGGCCACGCCTGCTGCCCGGTTGCTGGCCACCATGTTACCCACCACGTTTAGCGCCTCACTGCTTTTCACATACACGCCCACCGCTGCATTAAACAGACACAAAATGATAAACCAAAGGGAAAGCATACGCTCTGACCTGACAGTGAAGACACAGGGCTTAACATACAAAGAGAGAATAACGTTTAATGAACATCTTGCAAAGACCTGCAAGGAAATGGATAACGAATAAAAAAACTGTTAATGTGGGAGGCAGTAAAAGAAATGCAGATAAAGTATTTGCAAGTGGGCTGTCTATGAAGTCATCCATTTTAGAAAATGTTTGGGCCTACAACACCACAATTTTACCCGATGGTGGTGCTAGAACATTGGCAGCACTTAACCCAGATTTGGTGTGAATATTCCTTAGACAATCCTCAATCACTGTGTTAAGGTTTTAACAGTGCACCTTGGGTGTTTGGCCCCCTAAATGTAATGAAATGTTACTTAGGAAGTGGATGTGCTTTTATTTTTCCAATTAGCTACTTATTATTTTAATTCAGAATTTAATCAGTCAGTTCTAAACAACAAAAGTTCAGTGACTGGACATGGGGGATATTAGACAGAGAAAGAACCATGGAGCTGGAGATATCCATAGCGCAGATGGAAAAAGCTGTTCAGAGGAAAACTATAGCCTGTACCCTGGAAGAAGTTTCTCCGTCACACACTAATAATTTCGCAACGATTTAACACTGCATATATGGTGAAGCATGGTGTTGGGAGCATCATGTTGAGAGTTGACTTGTATAAATGAGTAAGAAAACATCTTGATAGTTACACTGCAATTCATGCCTTGACTTACTACTACTACTACTACTACTACTGGTATAAGTCAAGTTAAGAATGAAATAGCCAGCACTGCATTTGCACCATTTCTCACCTCCATTTTGGCTTATACAGTTATTCTCCACTAAGGCAACAGTGATTGGGCGACGGGTTGAGAATCGCTCGTCTTCACTGTCCATGTCGCTCTCCCACGCTAGAAGTTCGCCTTCTTCATGAAAGTTCTCCTGGCCTCCTCTCTCCCGCTCTCCTCCTCCTCCTCGTTCACTGCCTGCTGAAAATGCCGGGTCCTTCCGGCAAAACACGGCCAGCCCGTACATGCGGTTATGGGTTATGTAGTTTCCAATCAACTGCGGAAGGCTCGATAACATCACCCACACCCCACAGCCCCTGTTGCCTACCAGAACAAATATGAGCGAATTTGATTATTTAGGATCTCCATACCACATAAATAAGGACTTGAAATAAGTGATGCTAAGATTATTTAAAGTATTCTTAAACGTACTACAAATTTTTTTAAAGCTACCAAATATGCCTAGGAATCATACAGTAACTGTATAACATTGTACAAATGCAAGAACTGATCAAAATACATGATGTATAGCTAGCCAGCTAGTTAGCTGATAGAGAATTTGTTCAATTTGCACAGTTTTTCAGATACTTATGTATATCAATGGTCAAACTATCGACAATCCATAACAACAAACAACTTTTGTTTCCATTCTCACAAAAATTACCCAAGCTAGTTCGCTATCTACTGTAGTCATGGGGAAAACGTTAAGTAATCTAGTACATATTTGTTATAGGGAGACAGACTCTTGCTATTAATGCTCACAATAATAAGCAAAAATTATCTAGCAAAAAAAAACACATTTTAGCTAGAGTCAAGCTTTTAGCTAATTTTAGTTAGCTAGTTAGTAAAGATAGTTTTATCAACATCAAATTTTACACCAAGTATTAAATGAAATAATGTAAGAATGAATAACATATATCCTGGGAAATTGTCATCATTCAGTAGATTGAATAAAGTCACTCAGATGTCTAATGAAAAACCATTTGAGGGATAAAATAGCATTTTATGGCGAAAGGAAGTGCTCACCGTAGATGTGGTTGCCCTCAATGAGACCCCTTCCTCTCTCCCCCACCACCACTCCGTCGGAGTAGCCATGACAGATGAAGTTATTACGCAGGACCGGATCACCTCCTCGACGGATGTCCGTGCCACCCCACTGATTCTGTCTTATCACGTTCCCTGTGAGCAAAGCAAGAGTGTTGAGTTTGTTACTGGAAGTCTGGTTTTCAAACTGTAAATAAATCTGTACTTTGCTTGAGGTTTTCGTGGACTAAATACGTTTCATTTTCACTCACTACATATCAAAAGAAAAACAACTACTTTCAACTCACTCCTTTTTCTCTCAGATGGTTAGCATCAGACAGCTTTAAAGAGATCTACAGATCTATTTATTCAGGCAAACCGTATTGTGACTAGCATTCCGCTTATGCTGCATTCAAAGGCAACTTAATTCTCCATCTCCAGATAGTCAGTCACAGAAAACTTGAATTTGAAACTTTAACTAGTCAACTTAATTTAGTCATTAGTTCCTTTCCTGTATGCAAAGTGACGTCAAATCAACATGAACGCTCTTACTGTGAATGATGTAAAGTACACCTAATTACCAATTACTAATTATTCCAAAAACCAACATGCTGAAGTAAAAATGACGATACTATAACTTATCATGCTAGCTAACATTTGAGAGCTGTTGGTAGTTACAGCATTAGCTCAACGTTTGGATAGTTTTACCACCTTGTGAAAACTTACAGAGTTCGAATGCCAGGTGAGATTTTAGCATCCATAGCCATTTTGATGAAATATGGCAACTCCCTGTGCCTACGTTTAAAATATACCGAGCAGTAGTATATTTGTGTAGCATACACACCACTCAAATAAATGGTCTCTAATTATTTGGTGGTCTTGTAAATAGAAGTTTGCAATGTATTTGGAGAGAAGCCCATCACACTGGAGTCATGCACTTCTACAATCATTAGACATTAGTAATGTATAGAATAAGACAGGATTGATAATTGTACAAACCTGTAATCAGTCCTCTTCCATTCTCATTAACAGCAATGCCAGCAGCAAGACCTTGGAATATGTGATTCCCGCTGACAGAAAAATGCAAAAAAAAAAAAAAAAAGAGTGGGAAAAAGATTATTCCTTGTAGATTAATGTTTTCATTCATGCTTATTGATTTGATTTCTTTCGAAGTGGTACCCAAAGTGATGAAGAATCAAATTGTGCTCTGCTGTTGGCTAGTAGACTATTCACAATCCATCACTGATATTAAGAGCTGACATACTGTAATAGATGGCCTACAGTCAGCATTTCAGTAAGTAAACCTTAAGCCTAATCATATTTGAGCGTTCCACAGCGCTGCGGTTTAATGAATAACACGTATATTTTGTCTATGGTAGCTAACCAGATGTAGATAATACAGATTTTTGCTACCTGACCACAGGATTGCCATTGAAAAGAATATAGACTCCGGCTTCTTTGTTGCCGTAGATCTGGTTGCTGCGGATGGAACCTTTCCCGTTGCCCAGGACGACGATCCCGGAACGTAGGCCACTGTGGATTCTGTTACACTGTAGACATGAAAAGGGGGGTTGTGGGGTGGGCAGCAGAACAGATTAAAAGCATGCAAAATTAGGAGACTTACCAGTTGAAGTGAAAAGGAGATACGATGCAGTGTAAATAAGTTAAATGTAACACTGTTTTGGCATTTTCTAAAATGAACACACTTCTTTTAGTTATTATTATTATTACTATTATTATTAGAACCACATTTCTGTCTAGTGAGCTGGATGTTAGCAGGAAGTTAACAGTTACCAGGATGATGGGATTGGCTCCTTTGCGTATGTCGAGTCCTGCTTCTCCGTTTGAGTGGATGTTGTTTTCGGCGATGAGGCCTTGAGCAGAGAGCCGCAAGAAAACACCAGATGCTCGGCACCCACTCACTTCATTGCGCAACATCACCATCTAACACAGGAAGAGAGATCCTCCAGTAAATATGCTTAGACTTCCCAGGATGCATTTGCCCTTAAATGGCTATTTGAATAATAGGTCATTTGTAGAGCAGCCAGACGTTTCCCGGTTCTGGATCTAACCCTAGTATCATTGCTAAAAGATCGCTATTAGGATTCTATTAGGGATCTTGAAATGTGTTATCACACATAATCACTTTCTGCTATGGCTGAGCTAGACGGTGAGGAACTGACAAAAAAAGAGCAAACAATGAGCTTTGCTGCAGAGTTTTTTGTGTTTTTTTTTTACTCAAATGCCTTTTTTGCGAGATACGGAAAAGCAACACTTTGTGTTATGGGAATTCAACTCGCCTACAGTATTCACTAGGATTCCTGGGCAGAAAGAATGCTAAGAATTTCATCAAGGACAACCACTATGTACCCTAAATAAATGCTGTGTTACGTGGAAACACGACCTCTGATCATCAAACATGATTATGTATGTGTGAGACATTGATGCAGTTTTTCATAGGAAAAAACTCAACAAGTTGCTGATGTATAACAAAATGCCCCTTTTGGACATTTATAGCTTTGTTTCATGTCTGTGAAACAAACCAAGTCATGTTATCACTAACATAAAACCAGCTAGAAACACTCCTTCCTTCACTAGCCTCTTGTTTTGCATTAAGAGGAATTAAATGCAGCTTGACATATTACCAAAAAACTGAAATGGAGAAAGGAGCAACCTGTGAGTTAGACATGATAATCAATACTAACACCTTAGAGTCACTCATAGAATAAATCCTGATGCCTCTGACTTTAGGATGTCACTGTTAAGATTACATACGACTCTTGTATCAGTAAAATCGTACATCCAACCAGTTACAACATACCCTTAAGTGTAAGATGCGACATTTCTTATTTAATAAAGTTACAGACTAGTTGTTCCTAATATAGTGGTGAATTTAAGAGACCTATGCTAAGATTCAAAGACAGAGCATGATTGAGGTTAGTCAGAATGCTGACGTCCACCTTTCATGCTTACCTTAGCATACTGGATGCAGCGCACTGCATAGTTGAGTCCTCGGAACACGTTGGACTCCAGTCTGGCCTGGGCATGGTTACACAGATGAACGCCCCCTTTGCCGTCATGCAGCAGGCAGTGATGCAGTATGCATCCTTGTACCGAATTTCCCAGCTCCTGTGCATCTGCGTCCCTCTGCAGCTCTGCACTTAAGCTCAACAGCACAGGAAACGTAGAAAAATCCGGCTTCCGTGGCTCCGACAGGTGCGCAAGACCATGCTGCTTGTAGGACAGTGTATAACCCATGCTACTTCCATTTTCTACTTTTTCCTCCTCACCAGATTCGCTCGATGTGTCCATGCTGTCGTCCTCGATCATCGTGCCCTCCTGACCCGACAGGAGACCTCCATTAACAGGTTTCAATTTGGTCCAGCCAGTTTCCCAGTCCATGTCTTGTTTAGTCCAGTCCTCTAGGGCAGAACCTATGGGACTGACTGCATCCAGGTTGTCTTTTGTATCCGAGCCCCTCACAGTTGAGACGGTTAACATTTTAGCCAAAGCAGCCAGGTGTTTACAAGCCCAGTTGCGCTCTGAAACCGGTGGGCCTTCCACAGTAACCGAGGCAGAGTCACCACCGGAAAACTCACAGCTGTCCATTAGGCTGATGGCCACACCTAGAAAGTGAGCAGAGCTTCCCTGGGCGAATGAACAGAAGCGGGCTTGGCAGGTGCCCGGTCCTCTGACATGCAACTGACAGCCCTCAAAGTTGCAGTTGTCCAACTGGACATGACCTGAAGATGTCTGGCAAATGCAAAACAGAAATAATATTCCATCATAAAGATTTTGGAATTTTCGCAAATCTCAAAATTTCATATTGGCTCATATTTGTAGTTTAATTTCAAACAAAAGACAAGTCCGAACTGCATGTTATACAGTTCATAAATACTGATATGGGACTGTTTTGACCAACAATATGACGTTTCCTTTCCCAGTGATATATATATATATATATATATATATATATATACACGTATATACGTGTATATATATTTATATATGTATATATACACGTATATATATATATATATATATATATATATATATATATATATATATATATATATATATATATATATATATATATATATATATATACACGTATATACGTGTATATATATTTATATATGTATATATGTGTGTATATATATATATATATATATATATATATATATATATATATATATATATATATATATATATATATATACATACACGTATATATATATATATATATTATGACTGTGTGTGAAGAAGTGTGTACATGTACTTGTTTACCTTATACACCACTGGTGAAAACCAGGCTGGCATCAAAACCAAATTACACAGCCTAGCAGTCGGGCACTGCTGGTCGAAGCTCACCAGCAAAGCCACGTCACCAAGCTTCCCCATACCTACAATTTCAACAGGCACTTTTAGAGTCACTTCTGCTTGTTCTTCATAGATACCTGGATGGAGCAGCAAGCGATCGTATGGCCCAGCAGTTGCCAGTGCTCCTCTCAGTGTCTCATAGCCATGCCCAGGAACAGAGCCAACATGCCACACTTTCCTGTCCTTCCTACGCCGGAATAGGTGCAGGCAGGTAGACGAGTGGAGTTCGGATCCATTCTGTGTCCACGTGCGACTGGCCAGGGCTTGCTGACGCAGTGCTTCACGCCAGGATGACGGTGCCAGGTGAGGTCGGCGTGGCCAATTCGGATGCCGCCACTCTGGGAGGCCCAGACAAAGCTGGCGCCAGCGTGTGCTATCCAGGCTCAGCACAAGTTCCCGCCACGCATGGCATACCAGGCAACAACGGCCCAAGTCCGCCAGTGGTAGATAGGCCAGGATAAGGCGCCACAGCTCCGCAGGCAGGCTGGACACCTCCATCACTGACACAGGGGTTAGGGCATATGAAGGAACATCACCTGGTAGGAAGATACCTACATGTAAACACAGGACTGCACTACCATGGAGTTTTTCTTTTCTATTTTATGTTTTGTTTTTGTTTATTGAACTCTAGAATCATGCATCTTTCAGCACCACAATGTTGTCCAAACCTCCTACAGAATGCAGTCTGATATTGTCCTGAAAATAACCTACAGCTATAAAAATCACATCCAGACGTAATGGAAAGCCGTTATCTTTCATCTGAAGTCAGCGATCATGAGAAAGAAAAATGGCCCAAAAAAGCAGCAGGAAGCTTCTAGTGCAACTTTTGTATCAAAACGATACGACGTAAACATCTTCATAAGCACACAAACAGACAGTAATAGCGTTAAACGTACCTTCGACTATGTTGCTGCTTCATTGTTTCAAGGCAAATGTTGAATCGCTCGCGCCGCATAAACATCACAGATGCCTTGTTTTCCTCGAGCTTCTTGATCCCGTTTTCTACAGGCGTGGAAACAGAAACAGTGGGCGGGGCCTAAATGAGCTCTCACAAAGGGGCGGAGACAGTGGATTACATTCTATCAGTACAACATGTATATAAATATTTATAAATTACATATCAGTTATTCAGTTCTGAATAACGTATATAATCTCAAATACATATACCAAATTTTTTTCTTTACGATATATATTTATTATTATTATTATTATTATTATTATTATTATTATTATTATTATTATTATTATTATGCTCATTTTATTGATGTACATTTTTGCAGTATTTTCCCTGCTCCATATTTCTATTTAAATTTTTTCTTTATCAATTTTCCTAACACAGGTATCAGAATCAGAATCAAGTTTACTGGCCAAGTGTGTTGACACACACAAGGAAATTGGATTACAGCTGTTTGAGACTCAAAAGTACAGACATAAATAACACTTTACTATGCAAACTATACAAGACAATGCAGATTATGAGATACAATATAGACAGAATGAGTATTAAATATGAATATAGAATATGACTGATCAGTTATGTACATGCAGTGTGGGAGTGCAAATAACAATATTGTGCATTATTATGCTTTTTGTGGAGTATACTGCAGCAGTAGTGTGTAATATACAGATGATGTGATGACTGACAGTCCTGATAATGCAGTACTTATAGATATGAAGCAGTGAATATAATTATGGTGAGTTGTTGATGAGGGTGATTGTCTGGGGAAAGAATCTGTTCCTGTGTCTGGCAGTTTTAGTAAGAATAGTTATGTAGCACCTCAGAGAAGGGAGGAGCTGAAAGAGGTTGTGTAAAGGGTGCAAAGGGTCAGTGGTGATTTTTCCTGCCCGGTTTCTGGTTCTTGTGTCGTACAAGTCTTGGAAATTATTTTTTCTGCTGTTTTTACTGTGCGTTGCAGTCTGTTCCTGTCCTGTTTTGTTGCTGCACCAAACCAGATGGTGATGGATGTGTACAGGACAGATTCAATGACTGCAGTGTAGAACAGCATCAACAGCTCCTGTAGCAGACCATACTTCCTTAGTAGAAAGTACATCCTCTGCTGGGCCTTTTTGATGATGGAGTTTGTTACACTCCCATTTCAGCTCTTGAGGAATGGTAGTGTGCAGAAACTTGAAGGCCTCCACAGATGACACCGGGCTGTTGGATATTGTAAGGGGGAGTAGTGTTGAGGGGTCTTTCCTAAAGTCCACTATCATCTGCACAGTTTTGAGGGTGTTTAGATCTAGACTGTTCTGACAGCACCATAGCACCAGCCACTTCACCTCCTGCCGGCATCTGCAAATTTCAGGAGTTTAACAGTTTGGTCACTTGAAGTTCTGTCATTAGTGTAGAGGGAGAATAGCAGTGGGGAGAGGACACATACCGTTTGCACGGTAGAGAGAGAGAGAGAGAGAGAGAGAGAGAGAGAGAGAGAGAGAGAGAGACACACACACACACACACACACACACACACACACACACAGAGAGAGAGAGAGAGAGAGAGAGAGAGAGAGACACACACACACACACACACACACACACACACACACACACACACACAGAGAGAGAGAAAGAGAAAGAGAGTGTGTGTCGCTTTAGCAGTAGTGACGTCATTTCAACATGGCTGCACAGGATGAGCTAAGTAAGTTTTCCTCCCTTTTGCGTCTTTATTCTCCCACAATTTCGGCCTTGTATAATATTTGCTGTCTCTCACTGTGTTTAATATGAAGAACCATTGTCATTATATATTGTTACTCATGAGTACATTGTCACACATCCTGACTGTATAACAGAGAGCTAACCGGCAGCTTACTAAAGGCCCAGTGCACAGTCATGGTGCAATAAAGAAAGTGTCTGTTTATATCAGATTCGGTGCGTTACGCTTTACTTCTGTGCACCAAAAGCTTTATTAACGTCTCATATTCGCTTATGATTAAGTGTCATTTAGAAGTGACGTGTGAACTAAGTTAACTGGATGTCTTAAATGAGCCCGAGTCTATGTTCGTTGTTTAAGTTTGCTAGCTAGCTAACATGCTAAACTAATAGCACATTAGCCGGTGTGGTCAGTTGTTTTCTTGTTTACTTGTGTTTTAAAGTGAAGATTAATGTTAAGTGATTATGTTATATGTTGTGAGGGGATTTAAGCCCCTGATTTGCGTGTGTATGTGTTTAGTAACGCAACATTATTCAATTTGTCAAGACATAAATGCAGTTTGCTGTTTGTCAGCAAAAGCACTTTCTAACTATCAAACATATTTCTTTGGGTATTTCAAATGTACATGGTACAAAATGTATATATTTCAAATGTACATGGTACAAAATGTTAACCTCATTTTCTTGTTCTCCTTCTCATTTCTCTACTTCATTGTCTGTGTGTGTCTCTCTGTCTCTCTCTCTCTCTCTCTCTCTCTCTCTGTCTCTGTCTCTGTGTGTGTCCCTCTCTCTGTCTCTCTGTCTCTCTGTGTGTCTCTGTGTGTGTGTGTGTGTGTCTCTCTCTCACACACACCCTCTGGCTTTAGATCAGCTGGAGCGTGTGTTCCTGCGGCTGGGCCATGCTGAAACAGACGAACAGTTGCAAGATGTCATATCGAAGTTTCTGCCACCTGTTCTCCTCAAGCTGTCCAGTGCTCAAGAGGGAGTTCGCAAAAAAGTGAGTCCACACCGAAGGCATTTTCACACAACGGTCTCAAGGCTGCTTGTACTGAATGTCCCAGATGTGTCGACGTTGATGTGTTATTGATAATTAACTTCTTGCTGCCAGTTAAAGGTGGTACAACCAGTCTACATTTCGCCATTAAACAGAAAAATGTGTGATCAGGGTTAGTTTTCTCTGCGGGAAGGTTTATGTACCATTTGTGGGAGGTGTCCACAGGGTCAGCGGGTAATTAAAACTGTTTAATTAATAATGTTTGTAGCTCCTGGAACATTCTGCATTTAAAATTGTAATGTTTAGCTACTTGCTGTGGTATAAGAGGAATAAAACACTTCAGGACGTGCATAAAGGGTGCTAATGTCAAATGATATTTTTGTAAAAACACTTCATCAGGATTCTGTGTTTGTCTAATTAGAATGGGCCATAATAGCTGTTAAAGTTAATGACTCATGCATCCACTGAAAAAATGCACTTCCCTCTCTTAGGCTCAAACACAATAAGCAATTAACAGCAAGGGTTATAACTATGCTCTGTCCAGGTTATGGAGCTACTGGTTCACTTGAATAAAAGGATTAAGAGTCGTCCTAAGATTCAGCTGCCTGTTGAGACGCTACTCGTGCAATACCAGGACCCAGCAGCGGTGTCTTTCGTCACAGTATGTAAACACTAACACCCAAACCTTCCGAAACTCTTTAATCCCAGTCATTGCTTCCGAGTCCATTTGCTCCTGAAATTTCCATTAACTCTGACTTTTGTGTTTGCAGAATTTCACGATCATTTATATAAAGATTGGATACCCCAGACTGGACGTGGCCAAACAGTGTGAGCTTGCACCCACTCTGCTCACAGCCATGGAAGGCAAACCAGAGCCTCAGCAGGACAGGTAAAGAACGTCAGACAAAATAGATCTATTGACTTTTGATCTATGGATCAGTTAGGAGAAATATCCAACACAAATGATTCCAGTATTCATTATAAGGTGGAGAAAGCATTATAGGTCTGAGTTGTTTTTTTTCTTCCCCCATGTTCACACACACACAGAGCAATTTTATCACTATTGCCCCTTTTCCACCGAGGGAGTTTGAGTGCTGGTTCAGAGCCAGAGCCTAATTTAGAACCAGTTCTTTCTTTTTCGACAGCCAAAGCACCGGCTCTGAACCAGGAAAAGTGGTTCTTAAGTAGCACCAAAACGTTGCTGGTCTAGACTTAGGATCTGCTTGCGTCAGGGCTGTGGGCGGGGCTAATGTTAGCACATTTGATAATGTACCTTAAGTATACTAATGTTTAATACACGTTTATTTTACCACAATATGATCAATTATCAGCACACATGATAGTAGGGAGCTACATGCTAAGGCTAACTTTTTTCTGTGTTAATGATAAAATAATGTTATGTACTTTCTCGATTACAACCTCCGTTTATACAAATTACATGGAGCTGCACGGACACGTTGGATTCGCTGCGTTTGGATGCCAATGTAGGTTCGCAAAGCCATGAGCATTATCAGTAAAGCAACATCCGCCATTGTTGTCGTGTTTGTGTTTGCCGCTGCTGCGCTAAAGTTGCTGGAAAACGTGATACGTATACAGTCACGTCACACTCGGCGCTGTGATGGCTCTCTAGCTGGTGGCAAGGCAAACCGGTTCTTAGGTTTGCCAGTGGAACCAACTTTGAACCAGCACTCGGTTCTTTTTGTTGGAAAAGGGGCATATGAAGTTCCTGAGCTGTTCCTATTACTGGTGGCCATAGTAATAACATGTATCTTTGGTGATATCAAATCAGGACATGCCTAGACATTGAAGCTCCATCTTGGTAGTACATTACTCATATTTATGATTCATTTTCTGTTTTGTTTTGTTTTTTTTTCCCCTCAGCCTGATGCATTTGTTAATTCCCACTTTATACCACATGAAGTATCCGAACGAGCCTTCTAAAGCATCGCCGTTTGTCCTCACAGAGAAACCCAGGACCGTTCATCAGCTTCTGGAGTTCATGCTTGATGTCCTCCTGATGCCTTACGGGTGTGTTAAAAAATAAATAAATGAATGAATGAATAAATAAATAAATAAATAAAAATGCTAAAAGGCAAAAATAATGAATTCAGTATTTCTTGTATGTGGTTCCCTTTGGAGCTTAATTAGAATATTTTATGATTAGAATATGGAGGCAAGACTGAGTGGTAGTAGTAAAATAATTTTAACATTTTAACCAATGTTTTACTTATTTAAAAATAATTAAATGTTTGACATTTATTCGAAAACATGGAAAAGCAAACAAAAAAAATGTATGCCTTCTGAATGGGATGTCTAATCATACTGGGTTTATTTTTAAGCTACCAGAATGTCCTGTGTGCTAATATAGTCAAAATTAGTGTTAATGACAAGCAAAAAAAAAGGTCTAATTTAACAAACATGGAAATTTTTTCCAAAAATGGAAATTTACCGAAACAAGATTTAGTAGAATGGTTGACTCATTTTTTTAGTGTTGAGTTAAATACATCATTTGAAAGCAACTATACTGTTAATATAAGACAGAAAATTGCATATATGAACTGATCCAAAACATAAACATGTAGAGATGACTTGTTCTGCACCAGTATAGTCGAAACATCATTACAGTTACACATGAGCTCTTGTAACAGATCGTACGAAGCTTAGCGTCTAGGTTTGATTAAAATATGAGTTTGATAATAGAGAAAAGTTAGTTCCTAGTACAAGTCAGCTAAGTGTGTCAGCTAACTGCCACTTCTTTTTATCAGGTTTGTGTTGAATGAGCAGGCAAGTCGTCCTGCACCCTCCTCCCCACAGGGGAGTGCTGGAGCAGGAGGAACAGTTCAGAACCTTCCTCAGCCTCCTCCAGGGATGAGCCTGTATGCTGTTAAAAGGGTTATTGGCGAAGCCCAGTGGAGTCCTGAACAGCTGGAGCAGGTACATTTGGAAAGAAAGTGATAGTGTGCCAATGTAAATGCAAATACTTGATCAAAGCATACGCATTTGAATATATTCAACAACGATCAAGGACACTTCCATGTTGTAGACGAAGTGTTCAGAGTACTGCTGCATCAAAGACTGTCTCTGAGACCAGATGTTAGATTTGCATCTATAATAGTAGCTAACAAGCTGCTCACAGCCAGTTTTTGGGTATAGACTATTGGTAAAGCACACATGCACATCAAAACCCATTTGTAGCGTAACTGTTCTTTGTGTAGTGCAAGCTGGGGATCGTAAAGTTCATTGAGGCGCAACAGGTACCCGAAGTGGAAACCGTCGTCCACCTGGTTGTTGCGTCTAGCGACACCAGGCATAGCGTTGCTACAGCAGCTGACCTGGAACTGAAAAGCAAACAGAGGTAAGCGGTGGTGTTTTATTATTAGTTTTTATCAGTTAACAAGTTTTGATTATATCAATATAATCATCGTTTTGTGTTGCAGCATTATTGACTGGAACAATCCGCTTATCATCAACAAAATGTTCAAGGTGTTCCTGGGAGATATTCCACTCAAAACAAAGGTGTGTTTCTAATTTTATTTGAGAGAGTCTGCAAATTTTTTAACTTGCCGGGATTTTTATTAGAATTCAGGTTGTACAGAATACGACCATAACGGGAAGCATGGTGGTTGAAGCACAGGGTGGTAGCATCTTACCTTTACATAGCACGTTACATTTGGCCTCTTTGTTGCTTAAGAATTAATTATTGATGCAATGTGGGATGTTCAATGTTTTGAATCTTTTATTTATTTATTTATTTTTTAATAACCAAACCTTGATTGATACTCACATGTAAACTCAATAATGACAAATGGTTGCACCCGCTGTATATTTTTTTTAATAATTTTTTTTTTTTTTTTTTACGTTTGTAAATAATTTTGCAAACTGAATTTTTCTCTAGCTTAACTTTTATTTTGTGTAGACTTGACATAAGGTTGTAACACTATAGCGTTTAGAAACGTTCAGCGAGTGTGGCTGTTTGTGAATGTCACGGTATATCAGATAGTATCTATTAGGCAATTTGTGTTTTGTTTTTTGCTTTATGTTCATCATTTTCCTCAGGGTGCCACAGTGAAGCGGGAACTGAAGCATGAACCAGTCAGCACCCGGGTCAAGATGAAGATTCTGCCACATTTGCTTCGCTCCAGACTCGCTGCTGAGTGTTTTCCCGCAAACATCCAGGTCAGAGAGATAAATTGATTTTAGGGATGCGGTTAAAGTGTTGGACTACTGATCGGAAGAACATGAGCTCGCATCCCAGGTCCACCAACGTGTCACTACTGGGCCCCTGCCCAAGGCCCTTAATGCTCGAGTTTCTCAGTTGTATAAATGTAAATAATAATAACAATGCGAGAAATATAAATGTAATTAATCTTAATGGTTGCATTGTGTGTTTTAGGTCGTCTACGATGGGCTGTTTGGAGCCAACACCAACAATAAACTCCTGTCTCTCACATTACAGTTTGTGCACCATATCTGTGTTGTGTAAGTTATATATATTCTTCTTGTAGGATTTTAACTGCTATTGGTAAAGTATCTTAGTCCTCACAGTGTAAGATTTTTTTAAAAACAGTTTAGTAGCTTTAGTATTTTTGACCATTTTCTGTCTGCAGGTGTCCTGATACCAATAAACCACTGGGGCTAATGCTGCTGAATGGTCTTACAAAGCTGATCAACGAGTACAAGGAGGTTGAAACAGCTTTCCTATTAACTCTTCTCTCCTCTTAAGCATCAACATAGAATGAATGAACATAATATGAAATAAACAGTGGTGTTCATTTTGCTCTTCAGGATCCTAAATTACTGTGTATGGCCTACTCAGCTGTTGGAAAGCTTTCAAGGTAATTCTGGTATTTATTCGGTCCTCTAACCTAAAGGAATTTTTTTTAGACGAAAAGAAAGTGTGCACTAACTATTTTACTTCATTGTAGTCGAATGCCACAGCTCTTCACTAAAGACATAGCCCTGGTCCAGCAGTTCTTTGAGTCCATGTGCAAGGTGAGTCTGTGTACAGCGTAACGAAATAGCCGCACCCCGAGCAGTGCTTTATAGGGACTGAATTCCGACATGACCTTTTTGAAATAGATTCTGTTTCTATTTTCATGTTAACAGGAAGAAGCTGACGTGCGCCTGGCTATACAAGAGGCTTTGTCGATGATGGTGGGTGCATATGTCAACCTGCAGGGGGCACTGCTCAACCTAATGGAGGCACTAGTTGCTGCATACATAGGAAAGGTTTGTCCACATGACCTTTTGTTTATATATCGGCTTGTGAATGACAAAGAAATTGCATTATTTCAAAACGTATGGTCTAAACAGGCCACAGGATCTTTATTCTTTAAGAAAAAAAAAATTCACTGTTAGTTATTGCACATTGTTGTACCTCAGCCGGAAGTCCAAGTCCGTCAGGTCGCAATGAAGTTTGCCAGCATGGTGTTTGCACCAGACCACGTTCCATCCAGATACCTGCTTCTGTTAGCTGCAGGAGATCCGTAAGTCAATATAAATACCTCTTATGACCTGCCTATTTCTTTAACTTCTACTGCTTCAAAGATTTGATGTGTTTAATTTTACCGTGTGTGTTTGTTACTACGTCCAGCCGTGAGGAGGTGTCTGGAGAAGCCCGGCGTACTCTCAGGTCTCTCTCGTCTAAGAAAGAAAGAGGAGAGAGAGAAAAATTCAAGCCCATGCCTTCCTTTGCTGAGATGGTCAGCTATGTACAGGATAAGGTCAGGTTGTCTGTAATAAAGAACTTAGAATAATTGGTTTTGCTCGAGTCACGAGTTGATAAACTTGAGTTGTTTAGCGTATTAATATCCTGTTTATGTTGATGTGTGTTAGGCCTCTGAGAGGATGAAGACTCCGGCCAAATACATTGTCGGAACTTCAACACTTCCTTTTAACCCTGCCACGTTTGAAGAGGTGAAGAAAATCAATCTCTCTCAATATCTCTTTGTCTGCACGGCTGAAACAGGCCTGACTTTTCAGCAGTTTTAATATGAATGGGTATATTAATAAGTAATGTGAAAAGACCTTTTTTTTCCTCCCCAGATTGTTTTATATCTCAGGATGTGTTTGGCTCATAGTGCCGGGGCCACATCAGCTTCGCAGAGTTTGATGGACATGCAGGACGATGCTCCTGTTGTTGGCCAATACGTGAGGTCTTTGCTCGCGAACGAAGCTCCGCCCTCTTCCTCTGCACTTAAAGGAGGAGAGACCAATCCGGTTCAGCTCTACATGGATCTGCTGCAGCAGCTGCTGTCCGCGGTAGGAGGTAAATGATATGGCGATCAGAACGAAATCTACATGAGGTTTCATGCTATGACCTTTAGCATCAAAAGAACACACAGAATGAGATTATCCACAGGTGAAAGCTTTATTACTTTTAAAGAAAATTCCTGTTTATAAGCTAAGCTTCTTATGGAAAAACTTTACTGCCTCATGGTCATCTGTTCACTCGATGGAATCGTTCAGTCAGTTCCGTTCTGTTGGCCGAACTTCTATTTACTTTTCCGTCCCAGAAATTTGGTGTTATTTCTGAGATCGTCAAAATGAAACCTGTACACGGTCGCGTCTAATCATGAGCTTGTTTTTATCACACACTCTAGAGTATTCATTAAACTGGGTCTTGTTTTATTATTATACTGTTTTGTGTGCATTCTCTGCAGGTATTCCAGTCATGTATTGCTTGCTAGAGGTGGTGTCTGTCTGTCCTCAGAAACTAGCTCCCAGGTTCGCCAACAAAATCGATTGGATAAAAGTGAGTGGCTCGTAAAATCATTTTACCCAACGATATATATCGATCCAGTGTGTTGACAGTTCCTTGTTGGTACGGTTGTGTCAGGGTCTGATGAACACCAATAAGGAAGACATGCGGGAGCTAGCTGCTCAGCTCTACGCCGTGGTTGTCTCCACCATGTCTGGCAATGAGCTCAAGATTGCTGTGCATAACTTGATCAAGATCGCTAAAGACATTCACGTATGTACTTTTACTTTGTTCTGTATATTCTGAAGCACCTGTAACTCACACACACACTTGGCTATGTTTGGCTTGCAGAGATTTTCAAAAAGGGGGCACTGTTACACAAGTCCTGCTTCGGTAGCTTTTATGTGCATTATTATCGAAAGGAAGGAAAGTGTCACTAGCAATAAATAAATAAACTGGTTAAACAATAAATAAATAAACTGAATAAAGTGTACATTTTTTTGATAAAGCAATTAGATTTATGCTGCCAAAAGCCAAAAGGTTGGCACCATTTCGACTAGAAGTACCCGGGTATTCTGTAACACTGATGCTACACACTACAGACATTACCTTATGAGTTCTGAATGTCTTCATGTCTTTCCTGTTGTTCTTATCATTTAAAAAGATATGTGGTGGTGGTGATGGTAACGTTACAGGCAGAGAGGAATGGGGCGGCTCAACATTAAAGGATTTTTATTGTCTTAATTCAATTTTAAAACAGAGTCCCGAGTCTCAGCATGGTGCCATAATGGCTTTAGGATACATGGTGGGTAGGTACATGAGCCGGAGACACGGCTCGACTTCGCTCGAGAGGACAAGGCCGTCCAAAGACGACGAGGAGATGATCACCATAGCGACCAAAACCGTCGGTATGGCCATTCACAAGCAAAAAGTATACAAACAAGGAGCACTTTGTCACGTTCATATAGTATAAGCAAATATGTTTCCAAGCATCGTATCATTTTGTGACATTAAACTTGAACACCTTCACAGTCATTCGAATCCGTTTGAAGCTTCGGCTTACAATCGGCATGGCGCAAAAAATCATGTCCGGACACTATTATTTCACATCCACAGTATGGTTTCAGACAGTTGCCACATAGGGAGACATCACTTTAATAAAGCAATATGTACGTGCATATATACACAAGTGGTCAATAGTGTATATGTATAATAACAGAAGCCAATGGATTTTGGGCCATTACTGTATTTTGTTTGGTTTACAGATACAAAAAAAAAAATCTTCAATTCCCAACAGATTGTACCCCAGATGTGAGCTCATTTCTCAGTGCTCAAATGCTCACAGTATTCAGTTATATAGATTTTTATCACTCATGCCTAGTTAGAATAGAAGCCGTTCTTTTCCTATTGTCTTGTTCGATTACAGAGCCAAGGCTATTTGTGTTAATCATTAGAATAGATGATGATGTGTGCGAATAAAAATGAATAGGCTTTGATTATGGCTCCTTAAAAACTCAAAGAAATGCTGATGCCGGGAAGGTAGAAATGAAGACTGACACAGAACTGATTTCCTCTGCAGGGGCGTTTTTGGACAGCTCCACTCCCTTGTTGACGATCGCTGCCGTAACAGCTCTGGGAGAGATCAGTCGTAACGGCGAGCTGCTAATCCCAAGCGAGGGAGACGGATTCAGCAAACTCAGCCTCGTGGAGAACCTGCTGGCGAGGATAACGTCAGGCAAAGAGAGCTGCAAGGTAACATAGTCGAGCCCCTTGACCTTTCTCCATTTCCGTACAGATAACGTGATGGCGTGACACCGGCATATTGCCCCATTAGGTTTTTGACTATTACGATGTTGCCTTTTGTCACATACACGCTGATTCATCATAACAGGAGCCCATCAGATTTATTCAGCTCATGTTAATGTTCCTGTTAAGTGTTTTATAACTAGAAGTTCTTTACGATGGCGGTCATTTGTGATCGAGTCGATTATTAATAAATGATGTGTTTTTCTGTGGTCAGATGAAAGAGCGTGTGATCCAGACCCTGGGGTTTCTCCCAGTGGGAGATGCGGAATTCCCACATCAGAAAAAACTCCTGCAAGGCCTTATGGATTCAGTAGAGGTAGCGTCATCCTGCTTTTACGTCTTCTAGTATTGTGTCGAAGTGAAGGGAAGCGATGAAATGGATAATTACGGCTGACCATATTTGCCTCTGATTGCCTTATGATTTCTCTGATTTTATTTATTTATTTATTTTTTCTTTTCCCATTTGCTCATCTCTCTCACACTCGGACTCTCTCAGGCCAAGCAAGTGGAGCTGCAGTTTACTGTGGGCGAGGCCATAACGAGTGCCTCCGTAGGGACCTGCTCAGGCGCAGCCAGAGATGTCTGGACTTGCACTGAAGACCAGTACTGTCCTCCTGAGAGTGAGTGTGTACGCAGCAGCGTGATTAAACAGCGTTGTGTGCGCACGAGTGTGAGCTTTATATAGTCCTCCTCAGTATGAGCACATACTGACATCTATATCAGATGAGCGTATAGATTTTTCGCCACACCTGCAGTGTATTAATAGGGTTACACACTCCTCTCTGTCTGTCTCAGATGTGCAGAGTAATGACGTCTTGTCTTGGGCATTGAGCGCCATCTTGTCTAAGTACATAGTGAGTCAGAATCCTCACGTGCGCCAGGCCGCCTGCATCTGGCTCCTCTCGCTTGTAAAGAAACTGAGCCAGCATAAAGAGATTCGGGTAACGTACAGACACTACACACTCTAATAATATATAATAATCAAATACCGTACCTGACGTATTTAGCTATATAGCTGTGATGTACGTTTGTTTGTTTTTATACGTAGTCTCATCTAAAGGAGATCCAGACAGCCTTCATTTCCATATTATCTGACCCAGATGGTGAGTTAAGAATGACACTTTCTGTAAGGAGCTGTGCTTTTTATGTCACTTTTATAACCGGGATAAAGTGTGTGTGTGTGTGTCTGTGTGTGTCTAGAGCTTAGTCAGGATGTGGCGTCTAAAGGCCTGGGCTTAGTGTATGAACTGGGAGGAGAGCAGGATCAACAGGAACTGGTGTCCACTTTAGTAGAGACTCTTATGACCGGCAAAAGGTATTTCATTTCCATGTTACATTTATGAATGAGTGCAGTTCGTTACACAGTACTTTACTTTACCTGGAGTACGAATTCAAATTTAATAAGAGAATAAACGACGGCAGGTTACATACGAAATAACGAAGGTTTGTTATTGCAGGCCGTTAAGGCAAAACATTAAAGGTTTATTAATGCTGCTCGTTTGTTTATTTAATATTAATGAAAGAGATCAGAGGTAAGACTGTGTGTGTGTGTGTGTGTGTGTGTACCTAGAGTGAAGCACACTGTATCTGAAGACACTGAGGTTTTTCAGGGTGACTCTCTTGGCAAAGCTCCTGATGGGTAAGTTATTTGTGTGGTTACCGTAGGCTTCTTTTACTAATACACTTTAGAATTCATTCCAGCCCTATTATGTCCTGCTACACAGTTAGATAACCAGCTTTCTCGATCGACAGGCACGGCCTCTCAACCTACAAGGAACTTTGCTCTCTGGCAAGTGATCTGAACCAACCAGATCTCGTTTACAAATTCATGAACCTGGCCAATCACCATGCCATGTGGAACTCAAGAAAGGTGAGCTTTAGCGACCTGGTGCTTTGTCCATTCGTCTCTCAAAGTATTCACTTGTAGTTACTGTGTTATGATGGTTAATTTGACAATATACATATCTGTTGTACTGCTTCATATGTAGCTGATGTGACACAGTTTCCATGTTTCATCGTCATTGTGCCTCTTGTTGCAGGGGGCAGCATTTGGGTTTAACATTATTGCAGCTAAAGCTGGAGAGCAACTTGCACCGTTTTTGGCCCAGTTGGTGCCACGTCTCTACAGGTACCAGTTTGATCCCAACCTGGGCATCCGACAGGCCATGACCAGCATCTGGGACGCCCTCGTCACTGACAAAACTATGGTACTGTTTTATCCTACACATTAACCGCTTATATTCTTCTGACTCCAACACACAAATAGCGCTATTTTACTACTGTAGCCCACAGTAGATATGGATTTCAGGAACTTTCGAAATTTAGATTTGCATTTGTTTTTTTTGTGGTTTTTTTTGTTTTTTGCATTTCAGGTGGATAAATACTTCAGGGAGATTCTGCAGGATGTCATTTCCAACCTGACCAGCAATATGTGGAGAGTCCGGGAGTCCAGGTAACAAGCAGTAGGGAAAAACCCTGGGAGAAAGTGTTCTGATAATTAAATAAAAATGACTAGAATAGAAGTCCAAGGTGATCATTCTTCTTATCTCCTTATAGCTGCTTAGCTTTAAACGATCTGATTCGCGGAAGGCCGGCAGACGACTTCATAGAGCGTCTAACCGAGATCTGGGAAACACTTTTCCGGGTTTTAGACGATATCAAGGTATCAAGACATAGACACACAGCCGTGGAAGCCTGTAATTTGTCCACTTGGTCCACTTCTTGAGCGCGGCATGTTTGTGTATTTCAGGAATCAGTCCGAAAAGCAGCAGATTTAACTCTGAAGACCCTCAGTAAGGTAAAAAAATAATAAAAAACAGCAGCAACCTAATAGTGTTTGGAAAGCAAAAGCAAAACGTGTGTGTTTGTGTGCAATTCGCAGATATGCGTGCGCACGTGTGAATCAACAGGCACGTCGGCTAAAAAAACAGTCAGCGTGCTCCTGCCCATTCTGCTCGACAAAGGCATCGTCAGCAACGTGGCTGAGGTTCGCACACTCAGGTAGGAAACGGGTTTCTGTAGCTTAAAATACATGTTTTTGATCAGCAGGTTTCATGCCTGTGTGTGTGTGTGTGTTAGTATTCAGACTCTTGTGAAGATCAGTAAAGCAGCAGGCGGCTGTCTGACGCCGCACGCCCCTCGTCTCATCCCGGCTCTGCTGGAGGCACTGAGTGTACTCGAACCACAAGTACTCAACTACCTCAGTCTGAGAGCCACAGAGCAGGAGAAGGTGAGCAGCACTCAGTATTCTACCTCACAGCACTGAAATACTCCCGAGGCATGGTTCGTACACGACAGGTTTTATTTATTTATTTATTTATTTATTTATTTGCCGTATTTGAATTGGAAAAATCAAAGCTTTTGTGATATTCTAGCTATGGGAGAGAACTAGGTGATCGACTAGCTCAGGGGTCGGCAACCCGCGGCTCCGGAGAGCAAGTGGCTCTTTCATCCCTCTTCTGTGGCTCCCTGTAGATTTGGAAAATAAATATTTTATTTAAATTTATTTTATTTTAGTTCCTTAGTTTTTTAAAAAATGTAATTCTAAATCCTAAGATTATGTTGCTCTTGTAACATCAAAATAAACCGTCTTTAAATTTTAAAATTAAAGTTACAATTTTTAATGGCATGAATACGAAGAGGACTCAATTAGACATTGAACATTCTATTTGAAAGTAACCTTCAACCCAGCGTCTTTTTTGTTAAGGTTAGTTCAAACTGTTAAATATTTTTGTTTGCCTACAGAAATAAAACTTCGTTTACTCTGTAGCAGTTCATTGGTTTCATAAATGCAACACACTACAGTTTTTTCTATACTTTCCATAAAGGTAAAAAACTATGCTTTTTTTTCTGTGGGAAACGGGTCCAAATGGCCCTTTGAGTGTTTCAGGTTGCCGACCCCTGGTCTAGCCGGTGTTCTAAGGAATATGTACTACACGTACATGTGCACGCTTAATGCAGCAAGAATCAAGACCTAAACGTGCCTGGACGTCCCCGAGAACACTGTTAACACTAAGGCGATTACTCATTTCCCTTATCGCTATTGACCAGCTCCAAAAATACGCGTTCTCCTACTGAGCCTGCGGGGATAAAAAATGGTATCGATGCATCCTTTCTCTGTTTATATGAGTAATCAGTGAACTTGTGATCTCAATCAAGTGCAAACGAGACCCTATTCCCAGTGTGAAATCTGAAGCTGTTCTCTTCTCATCACAGAGTGCGATGGATACAGCCAGACTGAGTGCAGCAAAGTCCTCACCTATGATGGAGACCATTAACATGGTAGGAATTCATAAGGCGTGCGCCAGACTAGCGCTCTGTTGCTGTGCCAAAACATGCATTATAGCCGGCAAATGTTATTTATTTATTTATTTTGGTGCCGGATACAATCTGAAAGCTAAAAGCACTTACAGGGCTTTTCTAATGAGTTCATCGTTACCTGGCCGAAGCGCTCCAAATTTTCAGTTTTGTTATTTTGATGTCATGCGTGTGTGTGTGATATATGTTTGATCGATGCAGCGTTGTTGGATTGTTGATCCTGATGCTCAGGAGGTGTCACGTGTCGTCGTTTCTATAGTAACAGTGTGTACACGGGGACTTTTAAAGCAGATGCTCAACATAAACAGATTTAAAAGGGGAATTTTTTTTATTATTATTCTTTTATTTAATAAATAAAGATGCTTGTTTGTGTACGTTGCAGTGTTTGCAGCATTTGGACGTGTCTGTTCTGGGGCAGCTGGTTCCTAAACTTTGCGATTTGCTAAAGAGTGGAGTCGGACTCGGTACCAAGGTAAATGTGTAAACGCATTGTGAGACCTGTATGTGTAGACACGTCTGTTTGTGTAGCACGTAGTCAGTGATGTACGGATGTGGTCTACAGGGTGGCTGTGCCAGCGTGATCGTGTCACTGACCGTACAGTGTCCTCAAGACCTCACGCCTTACTCGGGTAACTAACATAATACGTACAGCTTACCGTATCTAAACGTTTATGTCCACCCGCCTCCAGCATCTGTGTTTGTGGTGTTTATGTTTACAGGGAAACTAATGAGCGCGCTCCTAAATGGGATCCATGACCGCAGCGTCGTGGTTCAGAAATCTTTTGCCTTCGCTATCGGTCATTTGGTCAGGGTGAGTAGATGTAGCATGTACAGTAGTTAAAATAATAATAATAAACACTTGTGCATTCATGGTTGTGTTTTCCTGCAGACAGCAAAGGACAGCAGTGTGGAGAAGCTTCTGCAGAAACTCAGCACTTGGTATCTGGAGAAAGAAGGCAAGATTCGACTATTTACATTAAGATTATTTACATTGCCTCCTACTTGCAGGTATCTTCATCCTTTGATACCCTTTTCTCTCTTTCTTTACCCCCCAGAGGCCGTGTACAAGTCATCCTGCTGTTTGACGGTCCATGCGATCAGTCAGTACAGTCCTGATGTGTTGAAGGCTCATGCCAGCGTGGCTCTGCCACTGGCGTTCCTGGGCATGCACCAGCAGCCGGACGATCAAGGGGACAGCGCAGATGCCAACCTGTGGGCCGAAGTGTGGCAGGATCACGTGCCTGGTAAGGAGTAGAATGGAATGGGCACACGCAGATCACCATGAGATTTTATTCAAAGTCGTTGTTTACTGTAGCACTGTTGTAAGGCTTTTGTCAGCAGTAATCACCTGGTTATTTGAAGCCATGTTAAGTCTCAGCTGGTCATTCAGAGAAGCATAAAAGCTGGGATTAAGTAGAACGGAAGTGTTTTAACAGAACTAACACTTCTCTTCGCTCATTCCTCCACTCGCTGCAGGCAGCTTTGGTGGAATCCGGCTCTATATGCCTGAGCTCATAGCCATTACACAGAGAGCTTTGCAGTCTCAGTCCTGGAAGATGAAGTCTCAAGGTGGAGCCGCCATGGCAACCATCGCCAAGCAACAGACAGGCTCGCTTGTGGCTCCTCACTTGGGGATGGTGCTAAGTGCATTACTGCAGGCGCTGGCTGGACGCACGTGGGCTGGGAAGGTGAGCGCGCACACCCACACCTTTCTCTCTCTCTCTCTCTCTCTCTCCAAATATACAGAACATCAGGAGTGCAAGCATTTTGAATTCAGGTTAAAAATGTGATTTGGTTATGGCTGTACATAGATTTTGGGGAATGTAACGTGTTATCATTTATCTTTTTAGGAGGAGCTGCTAAAAGCCGTTGGGTCTGTGGTGTCGCAGTGCAGGTTAGTCGGTTAGACATTTAGACACATCCATACGCATTTAGATCTTTATATGTTCTCAACATATACGTGTGTGTAGTGTGGAGCTGCAGAAGCCCGCAGCAGGTCAGCCAACCGTGCGTCAAGTGTTGGACATGGTGCTAAAGGAATGCAAAAAGGAGAGTCTGGTTTACAAAATGGCCGCCTTACGGAGCGCAGCCAATATTTTGGAGGCGGCTAAAGAGGATCGCTTTCAGGAAATGGCAGATATTCTGTTCCCGATCATTAGAAAGGTAAAGTGACTGCAGAGTTGAGAGAGAACTCAATGCATTAGATTATTATTGGCACCTCTTTGCCAACATAACTGAGTTTTTTCCTATTTGATGAAATTAGAGAATTCAGACTGAGGAATCTGTGACACCTAACCATCAAAAATCTTTTCAGATCTTCCAGAGTCCATGGTCCTTTATTACAGACACTATGCTTCAGAGCTGTTTGTTTATTTTTGGGCAGCAGAATTTCTGATTCTGAGTGCATCTCTTTTTCATAGTGTCTTGGTTTTGTGGTGGACAGCACTTGTGTTCAATTTCATGTTTTTTTTTTTGTGGTCATCAGAATCGACCTGCGAGTGCCGGTTCACCAAATCAGGAGGACGACGAAGACGTGAAAGAAAGAGAGCTGCAAACCGAACTTTTGCTATGTGCATTTGAGGCGTTGGGAAAAGCCTGGCCCAAGAACGTGGAGACACAGAGTAAGTGATTAAGATGCACATTAAGGAGATGTGCTAATGACAAAACCGATACAAACATAGGAAACGAAGATATCTCGCGTCTACTCGTCTTTGCTCATGAATGTGTGTGTGTGTTTTGCAGATCAGTACCAGGCAGAAGTGTGTGGATTAATGTGTGACAGACTGAAACTGAGCACCTGGAAAGTTCAGCTCGGTGTCTTACAGGGCATGAAGGCTTTTTATCACGGGTGAGGAAATGCTTTCATCCAGCACATTCTATATCCATCCAACATTACCTACTTTTCAATACTTTATTTGATTCGTACCCGACACAGCACTGTAATTAGTGAGGCTATAAACCAATGGAGACCAAACCGAATCAGCCTTTTATTTATTATTCTAAAATAATTTGAGTACAGTATCGAGTTACTCCTGTAGAAAATCCAGCATGTAGATATTCAACATATCTCTTGAACCCTGCCCTATATTTCCAGGCAGCAGTCATGTGTTCATGTTAAACAACACCTAATTTGTTGCTTTGTCTTTAGATTGCTGCTGTTGGAAAAGGGCCATCAGAACTCGCAAGTGTTGACTGCACTTCTGACAGAAACCTGCACTTCACTCACATCACCACTGGGTAATTACAGCTCTTCAATAATCAGCTAATTATTAACGATGAAGATTTGATACTTCAGTTTTGTTTTTCTTTTAACGTTTTCTCCAGAAAACAGAAGTTACTCCTCCATAAGGACTGAGGCCTTGTCTATTTTGGAGCTACTGCTTAAAAGGATCGAAGGTAGACGACTTCTAATTAAATCCAAAAAAATAAAAAATATTAGCGTGTGCTGCTGTCTAGTACTTTCTTGCTTGTAAACTATGCAAAAAAAAAAACACACAATTTTTTTGTATTGTGTATAGAGAGCGACCAATGGGATTGTCTGTGTGAAAAGAGCCGGCAGCAGCTCCAGCGTTCTCTTGCCACGATGGAAACAGACAGCCGTCCTGAACTGAAAGACAAGGCCCAAACGCTGAGAAGAAAAATACAGGGTCTGCCTTAAACAAACCTCCTCACATAGGAAGACACACTTCTCTACAGTCATAAGACAAAACATATTAAAATGAAAACCGCAGCTTTTGGCACAGAGGACAATCTTACTCCTGATAAGAATATGTTGAGATGAAATAAAAGAAAAGAAACAAACAGCGCTTCTATATTAAAACACACCGCCGCTCGATGTCCTAGATGAACTTGCTGGACATGATGCAGGTCGTTTGTACAAACTCTGTGCCAATCATTTTCAATAGCTTTTACTCCTTGAATGCAGTTGTAACCAGGTTCTAGATGATCCAGATGTGTGTATTTAAGTTTTCTGTGTTCAAAGCAACTACATAATTCATAAAAAAAAAAAGAGAGAAAAAACTAGCCTGAAAGGTTGGGGGTCAGACTAATGATACTGCCACTTTACTGTTTATCTCTACTGTTGAACACGTCTTCAGTGGGTTGTGTGACTACTGCTTTCTTCCCTCATTCCACTTTAGTAAAGAAACCTTCTCATTACTGTCCTCTTCATTAGTGTGATCTTGGAGTAAAGGAAACTATGCCATAAATGTTGAAATTTGTGTGTGTGTATATACTTTACATTAGGTACTTGCATATTAATACATTGCCCTCGTTAGAACGGCGGAAACTTATTTTCAGAAGAAAAGAAAGAGACTTGATTGGATCCAACATCAGCCGTGGGACTTCGACTCCCAAGGGGAAAAAAGGCTTTAATTGTGACGAGCTGTTTATACCCTCAGGCAAACACAGTAGCAGATTAGTTACATAGATAAGATTAGATTGAATAATCCATACTGTTCTGTTAAAAACCAACACTTTCATTAGCATCATCGTTTCGAGTCTAACATGAAGTTCGGTTGTGTATCTTTACAAAACTGAGTACAAGAAAAATACCACTACATTTATGTTAGCCAAGTGTTGCCTTATAAGAGCTTCAATTAAGTGAATTAAGTGACGTGACCCATACTCAGAATTTGTTCTCTGCATTTAACTCATCCAAAGTGCGCGCACACACAGCAGTGAACACACCCGGAGCAGTGGGCAGCAGTTGGGGGGTTTGGTGCCTTGCTCAAGGGCACCTCAGTCGTGGCCGGCCCAAGACTCGAACCCACAACCTTTGGGTTACGAATCAGACTCTCTAACCATTAGGCCAAGACTGCCGTCAACTTCACCAGACAAAATTTTGAAGAACCAAATTAGTGGTTTGGAACGATCAAGTAATAAAACCTTGCCATTTTATATCAGTCTGGTTACGTTATGTTTAAAGAACACGGCACTGTTCAAACTAAGCTTCTATTACATCGTTAGAACTTGGGTAGTAAATCTACAGCAGTGATCAGGTGAACTAAACAAGAGTTCAAGCACTCGAGTCGTTTTTTACACCCACATCGATTACATGTTTATTGACAATAGCTAAAACAAACAAGATGTAAGAAATGAAATGCAGCTTATGGAAGTAAACAGTAGGAAGTGGTATAAAACATTTTGGAAGAAGGCAGTACAAATGAACAAGGATAGAAAATATAAACACTGTACAAAATGCACTCATTTGACTCGTTTGTTACCAGTGTTAGCAGAGTACCTGATGTTAACTTACCGTGCTTTTACTGGCCAAAACCCTTCAAATGAATAAACATTCAAATCAAAGCCACACAAGTTTTACAAGTAAATTATACGTAATAAACTAAGAGCAAATATTCTGATTTTTTTTTTTTAAACAAAAGTGTACACATGCGTTTAGAAAAGAAGCTAAATTTTGAAGATTATCTGCGTGTCCTGCGACTGTTTAGCTGGCGAGTATCTCACGCTGACGTTTATCCTTGGGCTTTGCTTTGTCGTGTGCTCGCTGAGCTAGAACCTTTCCCTCATGTGTCTGAGTTGTGCGCGTCACTGTTGAGATACCGTCCACAAACTTGGTCTTAAAGAGAACGTTGGCGTTGGTGAACATGCCGTCTTTCAGCGACACCACCACAAACTACAAAAAGGGGGAGGAAAATACAAAAAAATTCAGACAACATACAGTATAGAACAGACATTGTTTCAAATGAATAAAATAACAGTAGCACTGTAGTGTAGTGTGTGGGTTTTAATGTATAACCTGGGAGTGTGTGAAGTGTGTGCGCAGCATCTGTCCTATGTTCTGCGTGTGCGAGAGGTCAAGAGCCGCGTCCACTTCATCCAGGATGTAGATCGGAGCAGGTTTAAACAGCAGCATGGCCAAAATCAAAGAAAGTGCCACCAGTGACCTGAAATCCACATACCGACACGTATGATTTTCATGCACACCTCACAACATTCTACTAGTTCTCAATGTAGTATTTGGATCCAGGTGTCTGGGTTGTCTGACCTTTGGCCTCCACTCAGCTCTGTCAAGTTCTCCTTCCATGTTTTTCCCAGAGCAACCTTAAACTCAAGGCCATCGAGGACACCGCAGCCCTCAGGCGGAGCCAAACGAGCATCTGCCCCAGGCAACAGAGTGGAGAATATAGATCCAAAATCCTTATTTACCTAAACATAAGGAACAAACAAGCATTGTGGATTTTTTTTCCAGGTTAATGTTTATGGCAGCATTTGCTACATACTAAATTCTTTAAACGCTGACCTTTTGCCAGGCCATGTTGAGCGCCTCATTCTTTTTCTGGTCCAACTCTTTAATCGTCTCCAGGATCTTTGCTTTATCGTTCTCGACGATCCTCTTCTTCTTTTTCAGATCATTATACTAATGAAACAGACATTTACACGTCAAAATTAATAAGAAAAATTGATTCAGATCCAAACTGTAATTACATATTAACTATTCGTTCAGGCACCAAGAGATGAAAACTCATACTCGTTCTTCTGCCTCGCTGAGCATGTTCATGGCTCTGCGGTTGATGTTTCTCTCCAGCTTGACTTTGGTCTCCTCGAGTCTCTTTAGTCTCTGGCCAGCTTCTTTAGGGTTGTTCTCCTTGAAGTCGTATGCAGAGTTGGGCTGGCCAAAGAGATGCCGCTCGGAAGAGATCCAGTCGTTCTCAGCCAGCATGCGAGTCACCTATGGAATGCCAGATAAACACCATTTATACAGATTTACTAAGACAGCATGAATTTATTACTAATTAAATACATAAGAATAAGAAAATTATTTATTCATCTGTTCTGAGAAATGAATGGGCCTTGCTTTTGTGGGGGAAAAAATGTTTTACTAACACTTATCATCACTAACACTATTTACTAACTATCAGTTGTAGAGAAGTCGACAGACTGCAGCATCAGAGGTCGACTCATAAATTACTGGTACGAGTATTGGCCTTAGCAGCTCCTAATTTTAGCACGCCCTCATTATCTGCACACAAAATAGCTGTCGACTGTTGTCCATCACCCTCTTTTAATGGCTAGGTAATGTCCTGCTGCATCACTTGGAATAATCTGCTTTAATGTATTCAGGTAATGAATCAGGATCAGGAGACAGTATAGACGGCGGAGAGTGTGTGTGGAAGAGAGAGTGTTAGGTAGTGATAAGAGACACCATACTCACCCTAGCAGCAGCATCTGCACTGTCCTTCTTGTGCTTGCTGATGTTGTGCTCCAGCTCTTTGATTTTGAGCTGAGCGTCGTTGTTGTGTTCTCTTAAGCGGTTGGCTTCTTCACTCTTCGCCTTGATCTCACGCTCTTGGGCCACGATCACCTCTTTCTGTTGGGTCAGCTGCTCCTGAGCTTGCCGTACACAGTCCTACGCAAATGTTTTTCTTCGTTCAGTATAAAATGTTTTTTTCCCCCTCCTGTCATTATTTTTATTCTAAGTGAATAAACGCTGTTGTACATTTGATGCCTTGATCGTAACCCACTGTGTTTCATGCCTTACATATAGACCAAAAAAATTTATTTAAAATAAGTAATTAAAAAATCAGCATGCAACAGGAATATACAAGATCAAAGTATTTACTGTTACTGTTTATACAACATGCTAAAGAAATCACCTATGCTTTCATATTCAAGTTCTCTCTACAGAAAAAGAACTGAGAAATCCTACACAAGTGAGCTGCAAACTTGTACCTTGTTGGCTGCAACCTCAATGGTCATTGCACTGATCTGTTCCTGTAAGGCTTTCATTGCCTCATCCACAGCCTGAATCTGCTGCTCATAACCAGCCTGCTCCTGCTTCAGCTCCTCAAGCTCCAACGCCACAGCATCAGCCTCCTTCACACACACACACACGACAAGATGGTTATATACACATGAAAACAAAGAGAAACAAACAAATACATGGGTGAGAGAATGTGGCCATATCACCATTGGAATCTCAGCAGTAATATAAGTGGAGTCAGATTTAGCAAAATTCAGGGTTTTTCCTTCTCTGGTTGTTGGAAAAAATAAAATGCTGGTGAACTCAAACCTTGTTTGTCAGTCAAGTTACCATAAATAATTACATTTAAATGGAAAAGAAATTATATGAACAGCTAGTTAAGTGTTCTGTTGGTATATGACCATTGACAATGTTAAGTGTAACTGAGGTGTTTGGTCTAAAAATGGTCTGATGTGACACACTGATGCTCAGGATTTACAGTACAGCACTAAAAAGAACACAAAAAGTCACTATGATGGTGTATTTTTTATGAGTTTGGTACCTGTTGTCTCTCCTTGAGTCTCTTGTTGAAGGCGTCTGCTTTGCTTTTCGCCTGGTTGAGTTTCTGCTGCGCTGCTTTCAGTTCTTTCTCTCTCTCTTCCTCTGCGTTCTTCATCTTGTTCTCCAAGACTTTGTACTTTTCCGCCGCCTTCTTCTGCACCTCCTTTGTCGTCTTGAGCGTCTCCTCACTTTCCTCTAATGCAGGAAACAAAACAGACACTCAAGAAACTTCACTCATAGTAAAAGAAAAGAAAGAAATCGATAGCAAACTGAAATCATTTGGCACAACATGACAAGTCTCATCACATTTACTGCACAGTAGAATCCACTGTATTATTAATGATCTATTAAAGTGATGATCAATCAGATATGCTGAACATTACAACATGCTGGCTTCTACAAAATTTGTCAGATTTTCTGTGTATGCGTGTGTGTGTGTGCATACCAATGGTCCTGCGGAGGTTCTCAAGCTCTACCTGCTGTTTATTGAAAGAGCTTTGTTGGAGTTTGGTTTCTAGGATCTGAGCTTCTTCAGTTTTCAGGTCCAGCTGCTGCTTCAGCTGACGATACCTATCAGAGAATATTAAAACCATTCATTCTCTTTAACAAAAGTCACTTTCCCTCGGTGCTGGACAAATCGTAAAGCTATTAGCTAGACCACGGGATTTCAGAAGGTCTCAGTTACTCCAGTTTACTCTAAGAGAAGTGAGATGGAGGGATGTTTAATGCTTACTTCTCAGCAGTTCCCTTGAGACTGCCTTGTTCCTTTTCTACAGTAGCGAGCTCGGCCTCTTTGGCCCTTAGTTTGTCTTGTACAGCTTTCACCTCCGCCAGTTTGGAGAGCACAGAGGCAGTCTGCGCCCGAGCACCTGTACACATCGCACTTGTTTACCGCGTTCCTGTTTTATACTTAATTAATTAATTCTCTCTGTACTCTGCTGTGTCCAGTACTCACCTCCGGTCAACGTTCCCTGTGGATCAAACACGTCTCCACCGAGTGTGACGGTTTTGGTGCTGACGCCTTTATCAAAGGCAACTTTCTTGGCGTTATCCAGAGTATCGCACACCAGCGTGGTTCCGAAAACGTACTCCATAGCCTTGCGCAACTCAGACTCATAACCCACCAATGACAGAGCTGTGTGAACGTTATCCTTTCCCACCTGATAAATTAGACAAGATATTTTGCTGTCAAGAGAACATGATTCGATATTTAACCCAGTGAAAATGGTCTCATCTATAAAGTTCCTTACAATGTTTTTCGCAGTACGAACTACTCCATCATCCAGCGTTCTTGCAGAGATCTTGTTCAGGGGGATGATTGTGTATCTGCGTTTCAGCTCACCCTTTTCCAGAATTTTCTTCCCAGTGACCTAAAAATAATTTAAAACACTTTTGTTGTATATAGCATGAAAGGGGCAACCACATATAATGCTGCTTGTATTAACCCTTTCATGCACAAATTATCTATAAATGTATATATTTACACGTATTTTGTGCTCAAACGTTTGCATATTGTGGTAGAATGTGTGCAAGTTAAAAAATAAATACATAAACCAGGAGTGAGTGACGAGACAAAACAAATGTATATTATTTCTTATAGGACTCAAGTTAATATGTAAGGCATAACAGAATGGCACAATCATTAAGCGAAACAAAGGTTTGCATAGCTTTATTTCTTAATATGGTGTATTGCCCCCTTTAGCATCAATAATGGCATGCAGTTGTGTGTTCAAGTACCTCCTTGTTGTGCTCCTTGAAACACCACAACCATTTTTTTCCCAGAGCAGCCTGTATTTCTCTCAAAGTTATTTGTGGGTTTTTCTTTCTGAACAACGGGTGAAATATTTTTTCACCTCTTTCAGAGTTTGAACAGTACTGACTAGAATTTTTAAGTGTTGAGATATTTTTATATCCTTTTCCTGCATTTAACTGCCTTATTATGGTGGTCTAATGGCAGTTCTTTTGTCTTCCCCATAGTGCAGTATTCAGAAGTCAGTGCATCACCTCATGAGCTGAGAAACTCACTGCCTATTTATGCACAGACACTAATTACAATTACAAACACAGGTGTGGAAACTTCCCTTTAATAGCTATTAAAAACCTCTGTGTCAAATGGCAATGTTTTACAATTTCCTATAGGCCGGGCATCACCAAACGGCGGACCGTGGTCCGCATCCGGACCGAGTGATGGGTCTGCCCAGACCCGTTAAAATTCTAATATTATCATATTAAGCATCTCATTATAATCTAATATTATAAGATTATATAAGATTTTTGATATTAATAAAAAAGATAAATCTTTCTTTCATGCGCAGTTAATCTAGTTATTATGACAGGAGCGTCTTCAAAAGCCAAGCCAAAAACAGATGTTTCTGTTCCATACTCCAGAGCAGATGGTGGCAGTAATGCACCCAATTACGCTGGCAGGACAATTAAGATTCAAACTGCTGGCAGGACAGTTACATGCCCATTTCTCTCACTAGGAACGGAAGATGGAAAGGGAGTAAGGAGAGGTGGAAAGGAGAGAGGAAAAAGGGAGCTGCTCAAAGCTCTGCATTTTTCTTCTATTCAGTAAATTCTTCCCTGTTCTATTTTACTTTAAATGTTTTTTTTTTTTGCCTAAGGTTCCTGTGTTATTAATGTAGGTAATGTTTAAAAAGGGGCAGCTCAAAAGTCTTTTGTTGAATTTTTTTCTTAAAGATTAAAAGCACTCATGTTATTCAAAAGATTCTGAATGTTTTACATTACTTGAAATATAGGCCCTAAGTTCAGGCTGCTCAAAGCTGTGTTTGCACATTTTATTTATTTTATTCAGAAGAAATTCAGTGTCTGTTGTCTCTTACTTGACATGTAGTAAAGACTACTACAGTATTGTTTTCCGTTCAAGTGCCATACAAGGTCAGACTTTGAAAACACTTGAAATTTAACAATAAATTATATAGAAATGTATGTGCGTTATTGATTTTATTAACATGAGTGTACATTATTTTAAGTGACAATATAAGATTCGGACCTTTGCTGGGAGGAAATTTTAGTAACAGGACCACTTTGAATTTAAATTGAATACCCCTGCTTTAGGGTATGCAAACGTTTGAGCAGAACTGTATACATATATACACACACAGACATTCCATAACTTTTTTTTTAAACCCGATTTCTTTCTCTCATTATTTATATATTTAAAGAAAAGAAATATATATATATATATATATATATATATATTTTTTTTTCAGGTTTTAGGTCTAATTTTGTTAAATATATCAATAAAGTTTTGGACTGTTACATGATGCAGCTGATTTGCCAGCGATAAGGCTAGTGATGAGGTGATTTAAACAACCTTAAGCCGATTATCAGGGTTCAAGTGACATTGGCCTTTTGGATTGGCCCAAGCTTACCTCAGTGTCCACCACTATGTTATAGAGACGACCACCTGCCACCACTTCCAGAGCCGTAGCGTTACACACGTCTGTCACTGTGAAAAGGTTTGCCACCAGACCCTTGACTTTACTGCGGTCCCAGTTCCTCTCAGGATCTCTGCAGAATCACAATATACGCTACACTATAAAATGGAGCAACTCCGACCGACAGACAGACACTGTATTGATCCCGGACAAATTCTGGATTGTCCCGCATTACCAAATTTGGAGACAGACGCCTACTTCTGGGTACGATACAGTTTGTAACAATACACCGTAAGATATCATGGATATTATCCGTTTTATAATTACTTTCCCCCTGGAAATAAGTTTCTCTGGTATAAAAACAAACTCTGGGATATGTTTTTGCAGATATTACAATAAAAATATAAGTAAATTAAGTAAAATATATAAATAAATAAAATGAACAAAAAAAAGAGCACCTAATAATCACATGAACAATTGTATTTACAGGAATGCAATGTCTTTAAACATCATTTTAAAATATTTTAAATATACTGCAGTCCCACTCCTAGACAGGATTACATTAATCATATCGCTAATCGTACTTAAAAGTACTTACGAGTATTCAAAGCGCAGGTTAGGGAACTGTCCCATGAAGGACTCGTAGGTTTCACGCAAGTGGTGGACTTCGCGAGACAGCTGCCTTTTCTGTTCGATCAAGCGCTCCTCTCGACCGTCTGGGACACAAACAAGCAAGCTTCAGTATTCCAGCACCAGCTGTTAATTGGATTACCAAAGCGGGACATTTTAATCATTGTTGTAACACAAACAGCATGTTGGCATTAAAACCTTCATAGTTGAGTTTCTCAAGTTCAGCCTGCAACTTGTCTCTGCACTTCTGGACAGCCTCAAAGGCATCTTGGTCTTTTTTATATCCACTGTCCATCTTCTTCACCTGAGCCTGCTTGCTTTTCAGCTCTTCTTGAGCATGCTTGAGCTTCATTTGAGCCTGAGTGTGAAACAAAAACATCAACGTTAATGACAACGCATGTAATCAAAATTAGATGGTCTTGACCCATGTGTTTAGTTGAAAACGTTACCTGCTTAGCCTCTGTCTCTGCTTTGCTCATATCGTTCTTGCAGGTCATCATCTGACCTGCCAGTGTGGCCGCCTCACCATCCTCGTTGGCTGAGAGGCCGGCAGACACCGCCTTGAAGTGCTGTTGGGCCACCTCCAGTTCCTCTGCATCCTTTTTTCCCTCCTCATGCACGGCTCTCAGTCCCTCCATCACCTTGTTCACCTCACCTTCCTTTGCTGACAACACCTTCTTGTCCTTGTGAAAGAGAACACTGGTGGGCTTTAAAACATGTAAAGCAGTATCTCTGTACGTTTATATGTAGCTAATTTAGAAAATATGACTATGAAAACTGTGACTCTGTTGAATTGTCTACCTGAGACAAAGAGCTAGGTTAAGAGCCCGCTAGGACCAAGCGATATTAAGGCATTTGTGAGCCAAGTGTATCTATATGCATGTGTGGGTGTGAGAGCGAGAGAGAGAGAGACAATAGAGATCTTTTACCTCTTCCATGTTTTTGACAAGTTCTTTCCTCTTTTTAGTCTCGTCCTTAAGGTTTTGCTTCTTCAGATCGAGAGCACTTTGAGCTTTTGTGTCCACTCGCTGTGCCTCGGCCAGAGTCTCCTCCAGGGCCTTCAGAACACCTGCCACCTCCTAAACATGCACAGACACACGCAACACACAGACAGGTAGAGTATAAGCATAGACTAAAATCGTAATGTCACAAAGAAAAACCTAATCATTTGCAATGTTAATTTTTCATTAAAGTAATGTTTATGGAAAGAGTCTTCAGGTGCGCAACCTTGTCCCTGCTCTTCTCCAGCACTTTAATTTCTTCGCTGAGCTCACGGATGCGCTCCACATTCTTCTGCATGCTGTTCTGGAGCTCGCTGATGGAGCTCTGCATCGATTGCAGGTCCTCAGCCGACTTCAGCTTGGTCTCTTCGGCACACACAAACTGCCACGCCACATAGAGCCGGCTCAGATGCTCGATCTCACGCATCAGCTTCTGGTACTCCAGGTAGGACGCACGCTCCTGAGAGGGTTGAAGAGTGTTGTGGTGAGAGCGTGAAGCCACTGATTAAAATAATGCATCTCATTACTGATCAGAATGAAGTTTAGCAACCTCTTTCAGTTTCTCCATAGCAGGGGTAATCTCCTCATCTAGTATCTACAAGTGGGAAGAAAGCACACAAGCAATGAAGTGCAATTCCTCACACACAGGCAGACACACACACAGGCAGACACACACACACAGGCAGACACACACACACAGGCAGACACACAGGCAGAAAAACAGCCACGCACACAGCCACGCACACACACAGGCAGAAAAACAGCCACGCACACAGCCACGCACACACGGGCAGAAACACAGCCAGCCACGCACACACGGGCAGAAACACAGCCAGCCACGCACACACGGGCAGAAACACAGCCAGCCACGCACACACGGGCAGAAACACAGCCAGCCACGCACACACGGGCAGAAACACAGCCAGCCACGCACACACGGGCAGAAACACAGCCAGCCACGCACACACGGGCAGAAACACAGCCAGCCACGCACACACGGGCAGAAACACAGCCAGCCACGCACACACGGGCAGAAACACAGCCAGCCACGCACACACGGGCAGAAACACAGCCAGCCACGCACACACGGGCAGAAACACAGCCAGCCACGCACACACGGGCAGAAACACAGCCAGCCACGCACACACGGGCAGAAACACAGCCAGCCACGCACACACGGGCAGAAACACAGCCAGCCACGCACACACGGGCAGAAACACAGCCAGCCACGCACACACGGGCAGAAACACAGCCAGCCACGCACACACGGGCAGAAACACAGCCAGCCACGCACACACGGGCAGAAACACAGCCAGCCACGCACACACGGGCAGAAACACAGCCAGCCACGCACACACGGGCAGAAACACAGCCAGCCACGCACACACGGGCAGAAACACAGCCAGCCACGCACACACGGGCAGAAACACAGCCAGCCACGCACACACGGGCAGAAACACAGCCAGCCACGCACACACGGGCAGAAACACAGCCAGCCACGCACACACGGGCAGAAACACAGCCAGCCACGCACACACGGGCAGAAACACAGCCAGCCACGCACACACGGGCAGAAACACAGCCACACACACAGGCAGAAACACAGCCACACACACAGGCAGAAACACAGCTACACACACAGGCAGAAACACAGCTACACACACAGGCAGAAACACAGCCACGCACACAGGCAGAAACACAGCCACGCACACAGGCAGAAACACAGCCACGCACACAGGCAGAAACACAGGCAGACCGTTTGAATCTCTTTCAGCTTTGCATCTTTCTTTTCAATGGTTTTCTGAGCGCTGATCTTCTTGCACTCGTACATCCTCGTACCAGCAGCTTCTTCAATCATGGCCAGAATCTACACAAAGTTGTTAGGTTTGGGGGCAATAAAAAGTTAAAATAATATATAATTTAAACAAATTTATCAAACATATAGAAAAATATGACATATTTGTAGATGAAAGGCAACTCGATGCATCGCCTCACCTCAGGTGGCTTCATGTTCAAGACTTTGGTGATTCTCCCCTAAAAATAGTAAGACATTAGTTTACTGCAGGAAAACGGTCCACGGCATTAGTTTAATGAGAATGTGTAAGTGTTACCTGCATTATAAGAAAATGTGGATTGTTGACGTTAAGCCCAACAGAACAGAAGAGATCCTGAACACGCATGTTGTTTGCGTTCACACCATTGATGAGATACTTATTCCGCCCACCAATAACAACCTGGATAGAAAGCACAGTAAATCAGTTCACTTAAATGATGAGTCTTAAAGCGCTGGTATGCAAACATACTGTGTCTGTGAGAAACAAGGAAGTAAGCCGGTCTGAAAAAGTACTGATGTGTAAACATGGAAAACCCAAAAATGGTTGTCTGGTTGAATCGCTGAAACGCTCAAGGTTACATACCGCTCCTTGAAGAAACCACTCCTTGAAGTGGAGTAAACTCTTGAAATTTGCAGATGATACTACACTCATCGGTCTTATCCAAGATGTCGAGGAGTCTGCATACCAGCAGGAGGTGAAGCAGCTGGAGCTATGGTGCAGTCAGAACAGTCTAGAGCTAAACACCCTCAAAAGTGTGCAGATGATAGTGGACTTTAGGAAAGACCCCTCAACACTACTCCCCCTTACAATATCCAACAGCCCGGTGTCATCTGTGGAGGCCTTCAAGTTTCTGCACACTACCATTCCTCAAGAGCTGAAATGGGAGTGTAACAAACTCCATCATCAAAAAGGCCCAGCAGAGGATGTACTTTCTACGCCAATTAAGGAAGTATGGTCTGCCACAGGAGCTGTTGGTGCTGTTCTACACTGCAGTCATTGAGTCTGTCCTGTGAACATCCATCACCACCTGGTTTGGTGCAGCAACAAAACGGGACAGAAACAGACTGCAACGCTGTTAAAACAGCAGAAAAAATAATTGGCGCCCACCTGCTCACTCCCCAGGACTTGTACGACACAAGAACCAGAAACCGGGCAGAAAAAAAATCACCACTGACCCTTCGCACCCTTTACACAACCTCTTTCAGCTCCTCCCTTCTCTCAGGTGCTACAGAACTTTGATTACTAAAACTGCCAGACACAGGAACAGATTCTTTCCCCAGACAATCATCCTGATCAACAACTCACCATAATTATATTCACTGCTTTATCTGTATATGTTACACACTGCATATTGTACAAAAGCATAATATTGCACAATATTATTTGCACTTCCAAAACACTTTATATACATAATTGATCACACATATTCTGTATTCATATTTAATACTCATACTGTCTATTGTATCACATCTGCATTGTCACATCTGCCTAGTCTTTATTGTATTGTCTTTAGTATAGTGTTATTTATGTCTGTATTGTATAGTGTTATGTCTGTATTGCATTGTATAGTATAGTGTTCTTTATGTCTGTATTGTATGGTATACTGTTATTTATGTCTGTATTGTGTTGTATAGTATGGTGTTATATACGTCTGCATTGTATAGTATAGTGTTCTTTATGTCTGTATTGTATGGTATACTGTTATTTATGTCTGTATTGTGTTGTATAGTATGGTGTTATATATGTCTGCATTGTATAGTATAGTGTTCTTTATGTCTGTATTGTATGGTATACTGTTATTTATGTCTGTATTGTGTTGTATAGTATGGTGTTATATATGTCTGCATTGTATAGTATAGTGTTATTTATGTCTGTATTGTATGGTATACTGTTATTTATGTCTGTATTGTGTTGTATAGTATGGTGTTATATATGTCTGCATTGTATAGTATAGTGTTATCCATGTCTGTATTGTCTTGTATAGTATACTGTTATTTATGTCTGTATTGTCTTGTATAGTATAGTGTTATCCATGTCTGTATTGTGTTGTATAGTATAGTGTTATTTATGTCTGTACTTTTAAGTCACAAACAGCTGGAACCAAATTCCTTGTGTGTGTCAACACACTTGTCCACTAAACCTGATTGTGATTTAAAACCACACTTACCTGTCTGGTGATAGTGATCTCGTCATGGGTCTCGAACCCCAGCGGGCTCTGTTTCTTATTCGAGTTGTCGAAAGTGATGGACACTGTGGCTTTAGTGATTCCAGCAAGCCCATTTTTGTAGACTAAATCTTGGAGGTTTGATGCTCTGACCTGAAACGACCCAGAAAAAAAGGAAAACAAGTCTGTCTTTAAAAAAGAAACGGTGTTAAACCTTGAATCTATTGTCTCAGAGAAACACTTTACATCACAGACTAAACATTTTAGGTGTGAAACTGATTGTTCATCAATCATCAATGTGAAACTGATTGTTTATCACATATATGGGGTGAAAAGTGTCTTTGGGTTATTTTACACGCCTGTTAGCTGTTAGCCAGTTAGCTAGTAAACCAAACAAACGAACACAATCTAGTGTTTGGGTCAGTGACATGATTGACCTGTGATAAGTTGGTGATTCCGAGCAGGAAGCAGATGGAGTCGAGGATGTTGGACTTTCCGCTGCCGTTCAGACCGGTGATGGCGTTAAACAGCGGGTCAAACCCGTTAATTTCTGTCCTCTCAGCGTACGACTTAAAGCCTTCTAGAATTATAGACTTTATATACATTTCGATGCGAGTCCTAACGAAGCCGCGGTGTGTTTTAAAGCAAAAAGAAAAACAAACCGTGAATCCGACAAGAAGGAAAAAACACAAACACTTCTGTAGTAGCTTTAGGCTAACGGACTGTGCGCGAGCGGGATACAAACTTAAAAAGCGGCGCCAAACAGTTTTTTCTTCTTCGGTGGTGTTTAGGAGAGCTGCGTGTGGAGATGCATACTGCCACCTACCGTATTTCATAAGGCAATGCACACGGAAAAAAACACTCATTCACTCTCTTTTACTCTCTCTCTCTCTCTCTCTCTCTCTCTCTCTCTCTCACACACACACACACACACACACACACACTCACTTACTCACACACACTCACTCACTCACTCACTCACTCACACATTCACTAACTCACTCACATACTCACTCACTCCCTCACTCACTCACTCACACACTCATTCACACACACACTCACTCACTCACACACACACTCACTCACTCACTCACACACACACACTCACTCCCTCACTCACTCACTCACTCACACACTCATTCACACACACACTCACTCACTCACACACACACTCACTCACTCACTCACACACACACTCACTCCCTCACTCACACACTCATTCACACACACACTCACTCACTCACACACACACTCACTCACTCACTCACACACACACACTCACTCACTCACTCACTCACTCACTCACTCACACATTCACTAACTCACTCATACTCACTCCCTCACTCACTCCCTCACTCACTCACTCACTCACTCACTCACTCACTCACTCACACACTCATTCACACACTCACTCACTCACTCACTCAGTCACTCACTCACAAACTCACACACTCACACACAAGCTCACTTACACACTCACACACACTCACTCACTCGCTCACACACTCAGTCACACACTCACTCACTCACTCACACACTCACTCACACACACTCACTCACTCACTCACTCACTTACACACTCATGTCAAGTCAAGTCAAAAGCTTTTATTTGTCATTTCAACCATATATAGCTGTTGCAGTACACAGTGAAATGAAACAACATTTCTCCAGGACCATGGTGCTACATAGAACAGAGACAGAGCTAAGGACTTAGTAAGCACCATATTGAATCGGGAGTGGCCGCTGCGTGCTACTGCCGTGCCGCCATCTTGGACCCCTATCTTCCTCACACACTCACTGTCTCACACACTCACTCACTCACTCACTCACTCACTCACTTTTATTACACGGCCAAAAAAGGTTTCAAAAAAGGATTTTTGTTTTAAGAACAATTATATAAATGCACCAATATTTAAAATAGACTTAAAAAAACAACACTTGCAGTATATTTTAGATTTTAGTATTTCATCAATTCCATTCATTCGTTCTTTCATTCATTCATTCATTCATTCATTCATTCATCTTCAGGAAGCACTTATTCTAGTCAAGGGTTGTGGTGGATCTGGAGCCATTCCCAGGAACATAGAGCACGAGGCAAGGTTAGATCAATAACTGATTAATTATAGTTAATCCTTGTGTTTTTATATTTCTAAACAGGGCTTTGTGTAAGTGGAGTTTCCACTTGATGGATTATTCGATTTGGTATTAAAAGTTAGGTTACCATGTCAAATTATTAGTGCAGGTCAATTTTTAATGTGCCAATCCTGGGCCCACTTCCAAAATCTGTCTACGGTTCTATGGTTTACGCCAAATCCTTTCATGAACTTTAGCAATCTGGGAACATGTTTGTTTTTTTTAATATGAATTTCATAACAATGATACACTTGAAGTATCATGAATAACAAACGCTTTCTAAATCTATCTCTGCGTTATGAGCTATATTGAAATGATAGTATTTGGGAGTCCAGATGTTACGTTTTAAAGCGTTGCTAAATTTGTCATCAAAATGCTATCAAAATATATATAAACTTTCTTTGTCTTAGGAATGTGGTAGCCTAGTGGTTAAGGTATTGGGCTACTGATTAGAAGGTTATGAGTTCAAATCCCAGGTCCACCAAGCTGCCACTGCTGGGCCCCTGAGGAAGGCCCTTAGCCCTCAGTTGTATAAATTGTAAGCAAAACTGACAATTTCTAGTTTTTATGACTAATTTATAGCATGTCAGAAATCTAACATTGAGTAAGCAAAAGTGGAGTCTTAAGAGGGACTTAAAAAAGTTGGGGGTTCATATATTCAAGAACAAACTTGTGTTGCTCTTGCCTTTGTTTTCCAGAAAACACACATTAACAATATTTAAAAATAGTTTTTACATATTAATGAAGTACTAGCGATTTCAATAGATTGTTTTCAAAGACAAATCCTTAAGGCTTATAATATCAGCAGTTTTTTTCTTCACCCTCAAGGCTTGTCTGATGAATTACAAGCTGCATGATTCACTCCACTCGGAACAACATTAGATGTAGTGCTTATTCCAGATGTCTGGGAAAACCCGTTCAACGTAAATGACATCTTCCGAACCTAGGTTTTTTGAAGATCCCAGTGAACACAAGGAGCCAGTTAACAAAATGGCTATTGGCTATAAATAAAAATAAGCATAAAAATAAAGACTACAAAGACATATTTATGTATTGTATTATATTTTATTTAATACACGTTCAAGTAAATGTAAAGAAAATCAAATAAATCAGAATCCATATTTGGTGTTAACCCAGTCTTTACAATGGGAGAACTTTACTTGATACATACTTCAATAGCAGTTCAGAAAGTCTGTCCAATGTCTCAAATCGTTCCTAAGGCACAGGACACAAGGAGAGACACACCAGGTTAAAGGCATAGAAGCAGATCCTCATTAGGACCATGCAGTCACCTCTGTTGGAGTATATAGATGTCGGCTTAATGTATGTCCAGTCAAAGTTCTGTAGATGTAGCTCGCTGTGCTGGTGTGAGTCACTAAGTGCAACCAGACAGCGAGCCAGGCAATACTTCGCAGCGCAGTTCACTGCTTTCACAGGACGCACCGTGTCGAAGTGCATCAGGAAACAGGGATCGTCCTGTAAAGACACAAAAATTTGCATAGTAAAAACTCAAGGATGGTAACAATCTGCAATTATTTAACAAACTGTATTTATGTTTTAATACATGACATTGGACATTGCAATAATACAGCATCTAATCAATATCGTTGGTATCATTGGTAATAATCAAAATCCACCCTGAACCTCATGAATAATAATGAATGTTGTTTTAATTTGTTGTAGCAGTTTTCTACATTACCCACAATGCCATTTGGATACCAACCAATACTGGTGACAGTGGGATAAATCCTACTGTGCGTGAGTGGTGCAGTGGAGCTTTATTCCTTTAGTATGTCTTTATGCTGTAACTCAGCGTAAAGTCATCATACAACTGCGTTGCATTCTGAGACTTGGAGTCATTCAATTGTTTGCGTTCTTCATTAATTCTATACTGGATTTCTCAATAATGTGACATTGGACATTGGGAAACAGTGAGTGAGAAATTCTTAATACGTCACAGATTTTAATCTAAAAATTTAACATTTGCATGTTTGTAGGCTGTATTGTATAGGATGTAATAAAAGAGTTTGAACCTACACACATCTTTTGTCTCTGCTTTAACACGACACGGAAAAACAGGCATAGAGTTATTTAAAAGTTTTACTACAATAAAAACCTTCAAATAATAACCTATGTTATTACTATTTTATATTATATATATATATATATATATATATATATATATATATATATATATATATATATATATATATATATATATATATCATTCTAATGGTAATAAATGTCAAATATACCATTATATTGAATTACCAGGAAAAGTCTCTATATGTACAATCAGAAATCACATAATTAGCTGAATGGAGTCCAACTATGTGCAATTAAAGGATTCACAATAAAAATACTCCTGTTCCTTTAAGATCCCAGAGAATATTTCTGAATAAGAAAACCAAGAAGCAATCAAAACAAGTCCAGGACAATGTACTGTAAGAACATCAATCAGGTTTTAGTTTTAAAAAGCTCCCTTAAAATGTTCTGCAAAGCACCATTAAATGAATTATTTACGTAGCGGAAAGAACATGGCATATCCGCACCTTTCCTTAGACAAGGCTAACCACCAACATGTCAGAGACCAGGTAGAGTCAGAGAACCACCAAAACTAACACCGTTAAAAATTGTGATGAATTTGTGATGATCAGCTTGTGTCAATGAGTGAACTTTATTTAAGAGACGTTTGAGTTATCGGAGTAGTGGTTGAGTTGACAGGGTTGTTTGAATTGTTCAAGTTGGTTCTGGGCGTGATTGTTTTGTTGAGTTTTTTTTTCAATTGGCTTAAACTGGGTGTGAGGAGTTGGGTTTGGGGTTTGGTGACTGGACTATTTTTGTGGATTTTGAATTGATTGAGTGGCATTTGAGTTGTATATATGGTGTTGGAGCTGTTTGTTTGGTGCTTCAGTTGTTTGAGCAGTGTTTGGGTTTATAAAGTGGTTTGTGAGTTGTTTGTGTGTTGGCGTTTGTGTGGTGATTAAACTGTTTGACTTATTTGAGTGCCATTTGTGGGGTGTTTGATATTTTTTTTGGTGTTTGGGCTGTTTGAGCAATGTTAGATTTGTTTTTTTTATTTCTGTGGTGTTTGTATGGTGTTTGAGTTCTTTCAGTCTATCAAAGCAATTCAATCAAAACCCACCCTGAACCTTGTGAATAATTGTTAGTACTTAGCCCGGACTTTGGCCACGTGCATCTGTTTACGTTTCTCGTCACGTGTCTGCCCCGCCTTCGTCTGCTCCTCCCTGTCTACACACCTGTTTCCCATTGTGATTACCCTGTGTATTTAACTGTGCCACGTTGCCTTGCGCAGCGTGGAATCTACTGTTGTCTTGTCCTGTCTCTAGGCCGTGTGTTGTTTCATGTCCTTTTGTTATTAAACCCTGTTGATTTGGCTATCCTGCGTTTGGGTCCGCTTCCTTACCCCACGTCCTGACAATAATAATGAATGTTGTTTTAATTTGTTGTAGCAGTTTTCAACATTACCCACAATGGCATTTGGATACCAACCAATACTGGTGACAGTGGGATAAATCCTACTGTGCGTGAGTGGTGCAGTGGAGCTTTATTCCTTTAGTATGTCTTTATGCTGTAACTCAACGTAAAGTCATCATACAACTGCGTTGCATTATGAGAATTGGAGTCATTCAAGTGTTTGTGTTCTTCATTAATTCTATACTGGATTTCTCAATAATGTGACACTGGACATTGGGAAACAGTGAGTGAGAAATTCTAATAACATCACAGATTTTAATCTAAAAATTGAAAATGTGCATGTTTGTAGGCTGTATTGTATAGGATGTATTTTTTTTCTAATAAGAGTTTGAACCTACACACATCTTTTGTCTCTGCTCAAACTCGACACGGATTAGCAGGCATATATATGTATTTAAAGGTTTTACTACAATAAAAACCTTTTAAATAATAACCTATGTTATTATTTTATATTCTAACTAATAGTAATTCATTCTAATGGTAATAAATGTCAAATATACCATTATATTGAATTACCAGGAAAAGTCTCTATATGTACAATCAGAAATCACATAATTAGCTGAATGGAGTCCAACTATGTGCAATTAAAGGATTCACAATAAAAATACTCCTGTTCCTTTAAGATCCCAGAGAATATTTCTGAATAAGAAAACCAAGAAGCAATCAAAACAAGTCCAGGACAATGTACTGTAAGAACATCAATCAGGTTTTAGTTTTAAAAAGCTCCCTTAAAATGTTCTGCAAAGCACCATTAAATGAATTATTTACGTAGCGGAAAGAACATGGCATATCCGCACCTTTCCTTAGACAAGGCTAACCACCAACATGTCAGAGACCAGGTAGAGTCAGAGAACCACCAGAAGTAGTAGTGGTTGAGTTGACAGGGTTGTTTGAATTGTTCAAGTAGGGTCTGGGCGTGATTGTTTTGTTGAAGTTTTTTTTCCTATTGGCTTAAACTGGGCGTGAGGAGTTGGGTTTGGGGTTTTTTGTATGGTGACTGGACTATTTTTGTGGATTTTGAGTTGATTGAGTGGTATTTGAGTTGTATATATGGTGTTGGAGCTGTTTGTTTGGTACTTCAGTTGTTTGAGCAGTGTTTGGGTTTTATAAAGTGGTGTGTGAGTTGTTTGTGTGTTGGCGTTTGAATAGTTTGTGTGGTGATTAAACTGTTTGACTTGTTTGAGTGGCGTTTATGGGGTGTTTGATATTTTTTGTTGGTGTTTGGGTTGTTTGAGCAATGTTAGATTTTTTTTTGTTTGGTGTTTGAGTTATTTCTGTGGTGTTTGTATGGTGTTTGAGTTCTTTAAGTCTTGCATAGACCACTAAGGCATGTACAGCTTCATATGGCTGAAATTGGATTTGAGACACTGAGACTAGGAAAAGTTTGCCTTACTGTGTCAGGGTCTCTCCCATCCAGGATCCTCAGTTCTTCAAGATCCCATATCTCCGTCCTCACATATTGATCTTCCAGTCCAACGCGCCTTGATTTCTTACTGGATTTCTTGGCTTTCTCACACTGCACCACTGAGATCTGGACTTGTTTGCTCTTAGACACTACACACCACAATACAAATAAAATTTAAATTACATATAGGCTAATAAGCAAGGCTGGGAAGGATTTGTCTGAATGTCTATTTAACTATGTTAGAACTAAATCAGAAGATTTGGGTTTTTATTGTATGTAAGAAGCACATTCATAATATGTAGGATTCAGAAAAACAAACAAAAAACAGAGAAATCTTAAAACTCTGTGAGGTTTGTTCTACAGTCTCCTCAGGGTGAACCCTTTCATGTAAAAAAACAAAACAAAACTATAAATATTATGTTCTGCAAATGAACAGAAAAGAGATTTAAAAAGGTTTAATTACCCAAATATTAAATACTAGCATACATTATAAGAACTAGGCTGACATTGGTATTTTAATTGTTTTTCATCAGTAAGTACAAAACAAACACTCATGCAGCATTAATTCTTGTATTTGCCATAAAAGTAGGCTCCAGATTACTGAAATAACTCTAAATAGTTTCTTCGTTGTGTTATGATTCTAAAATGTCAAGACATATCCAATATTATTCACATATACAGTGCAGATTCAAACTCAGGTGTCTTACCGGACACACAGAGGAAATGCCGTCCACTTCTTTTCTCCTCAATCTCTATAAACTCCAACAGTTTCTGTTTTTTTGGTCTGAACAAAACCCGCTGCATCTCCTCTTTTAACAAAGATGACATCTCAGAGAAATGCAGAAAAAGAAGGGGGAAAAAAAGGACTAAAACAGACGTATGGCAAAATTAGGTTTGCTCCAGCTTCAGATGACTGTGTGTCGTTACTGTCCCGTCCTGCGTCTTGTGCCTCCTCTCTCCTCTCTCCTCCTTCTCTCCCCTTGCCTCAGCTTCATAAGTTATCAAGTAGCATCTACCCCATAACCCTCCATTATAAAAGCACAGATTAAAGACCAGTTGCTTTGAGACCACTCAGAATATTTTTTGCGGCGCTATGAACCATAAAGATCCAATTTGTAATCGATTTAGAAATGCATAATTTATGTCTGTGAAATTCATTCACACAAGTGCACACCCACTCTTCCACTTCTTAAAAGTGTATACACACAAACCCAGAGGCATTTATTATTGTTGGGAAAAGATAATCAATAGCTTCCTGTGTGAAGATGTCAGATGCCACTGAACAGACGCCAAATAACTGAGTTTCAGCTGGAAAAAGCACTGTATTAGATTGGTCCTGTTTGTGTAAGGAAAGACAGAGGGTAAAGTGCCATAGGAAATCCTAAGAGATTTAGCCAAAGTGGTTTCACTTTATTTAAAATGGAAGAAAAGCACTCACACACACCAGCAAAGAAGTTACCTCACAATGAACAATACTGACATATGGAATGAACTAGACTTATTAGACCATTGAATGCATGAAATTATATTGGAGGCAATAATAAAGGGATTAGATGATTCTGTGTGTAAGAATTTTCAGCATGTACAGAATTGCTGTTCATTGTACAACTATATTCAAAATGTAAACAAACTATTTGCCTAATCTGAACCACTGAAGGCAACCCTGACCATGCAGTTTCTAAGGACACTTTAAATTCATTGTATAACAATTACAAGTGTTCATGTGGAACGTGGTCTTGTTTGTTTGTGTGTTGGTGTAACAATAAAAGCGCCCATGTGAATGTCTCTGGTGTATGATGTAGGAAGAATTCTAGGTACAGTTTAAATTAGCAGCATTTATTTTCTGACCTGATACCGGATAGATGTGCCATTTGCAATAAATTAAAGAACTTATCTAGTTCTTTAAGATATTTTATTAATATTTATTATCATATAAAGGGATGTAGTCAAGGTCAAACGATGAAACGGAAGGCTTGCTACAGTTCACATGTATGTTCATTTTTTTGAGATGGCATAGTTCTGGGCATTAATGTAGTCTACACTTGCCCTTGTTCAGCCCAACCTAGAATGATGCCAAAAAGACAGACATTGAGGCACAGAGTCAGAGAGACAGAATGTACACTCTTTAAATTAAATATGAAGTAGTCTTATACATTCTGGGGTTAACTATATTTAGAGATTAATGATTGGATTTGCGATAAGGTTTGAAGGAAAAGCCAGCTGAAATGTTGTCTTAATGATTCTATGTTTCTTTGAAGAGGCAGGTCTTTTGGAGACAAACATCACACTACACCACACCACATCCACTATGCCTTTAACATAGTAGTGTTTTTTTTCTCTCTCTCTCTCTGTTTGTTGGTCGTAATAGCATGTCACCACTTGTTTTTCTCTGTCTCTTTTCTGACCACAAAGTAATGGCTGGTAAATTGCTCTAAGTGGACACATGCTTCTTAAAGCCTCAAATAATCCACCATGAGTGTTCTTAGTGTTGTTCCATATGAAGTGCGCATAGATTACATATTCTCTGTTATTAGCATGTAGAAATTAGTGAGTATGACAGTTTTGTGTTCGGTTCAGATGGGAATACACTAAGTAGGAAAAACTGGCAATATATTCTAATTTAAAAAAACAAAACAAAACAAGATTCATGATAAGTGATAATCATTGGGGCAAAAATATACTGATCAAAATTGCTCATTGTGGTAACTACAACCACCCAAATTTATTTAACAATGCCTGAAATATAGGCACATATTTTGTGGTCCAAAATTTCCTTCCCAAAAAGTACTGTAGGAATGAATTGTGGGGACAAAGCAACTGTAAACAGCCTCAACTATATTTTATACACTGAAGTTCAAGGTGGTCTGAATACATTGAAGTTCATGGTGGATGAATATTTCTTGACTTTGTTGTAAAGCTATGGAAAACCTTTCATACCAATAGCCACAAAAAAATCTGGTGATTCGCACCAATACAGTTGTAAAGCATGATTTTGTTCTGGTCTGGGAGCCTGAACTAGGAGTGTTGACAAAGTTGCCAGTACAAAAACCTCATTTATATTCTAACATTTCTCCATCACATTGTGGCTGGCCTGTGGAGGCCAGAGTCCGCTTTCTTTCTTTCTTTCTTTCTTTCTTTCTTTCTTTCTTTCTTTCTTTATTTATTTATTTATTTATTTATTTATTTATTTTTGTACTTTATTTTACATAATATTCACATTAATTGATACTTAAAATAGTCCCAATATATTTAACAAATATTCATTCATTTTTTTCCACTATTGGAAATAATTTAACTCAGATGGTAGAAAAGAATCTGTTGAAAGGGGCGGGGAATTAGTGCACTTGTTGATGGCTGTTTTCCTTTTGACTGATTGTATGTATTGACACGCAATGATAGAAAAGTTGAGTGGCTCGTACGGGGATCGAACCAGTGACCTTGGCTTTATTAGCACCACGCTCTAACCAACTGAAAAGCCAAGGAAAGGGGGCTGACTTAATGATTTTACTGTAAATATTTCATATTAAAGTGTTAAATTGAAGTTTTAGAACTGGTATAAATGTTAACTTAATGTCTGTATTACCACCAAATGTATATTGAGATGGCCAGTAAATAATTACCAATGGAAAAAATATGGTTGTGAGAATGGTTTTCATTTAAACTTATACAACCATAATTTCATTATGGTACATAACCAAGACTCAATTTATAAACACCTGTCTGTGGAAGGCCCCATAGTTTGTCAGACAACAAACTCAAACAGATAGCAGAATGGAGAAAAAAGTCTGGGAATAGTATTACTCAGGGTTTTGATTATCAACTGAAATAATATGAAACACCAACTTTGCCTTCCAGACAAAGCCATCCATGAAAATCCAAGCAAGGTAGACCACTTAAGGTGGACATTAGTCAAGGATGAAAATGAGCATCTAAAGGTAACTCTCAAGCAGCTTGAGACGACTGGATGCTCCACAAAGCAGGGCCTTATGGAATAGTGACAATCATATGGAATCCTATTTGGATTTTGGAAAAAGACATGCTGGATACTCAGCAAACATGTGGAACAATATTTGAATGAAATCTCATGCACATATGAAGCATAGTGGTGATGGTTGATCGGGAAACTGGTCAGGGTTCAGGGCAAAAGAAGCATACTAACAAAAGCAGTTTAAGTGTTTTATAAAATCCCAATAAATTACCAGATCTTACTCCAATTAAGATTTTACATCATAATTTATAAATGGAGTTTTACATAGTTACTTCAGTAGCCGGCCAACATTGACAGGTACATATGCTGGGGAGCTGTGGTACCTTTAGGCCAATGAAACTTTTGGAGTGTATTTTTGTTTTTGATGTTGTTGTATTTGTCTTACACATGGTCAGAATCATCACTGCGGAGAGAAAATCGGAGCTGACAAGCCAGGGCAGTAACTTTATAATTTTACTAGGAAGAAATCGTCTGACTGCGAGCGATAGCTAAAAAGATTTTACTCTGGAAGTAGAAACCTCACTCGACAGAGTGAAGCATGAAGTAACACAATTAACGCCATTTAGCAATTAATTTGGAGCACAGCTAGTGATAATATTCCGTCTTGTCTATTTGTCAGGAGAAAAAAATTACATGTAGACATCATATTGCATCTGAAAACGTTTTTGGCCCGTACGGGGATCGAACCCGCGACCTTGGCGTTATTAGCACCACGCTCTAACCAACTGAGCTAACCGGCCGCTATGCGCATATCGGAAATTGACGTCTGTCATGTCTAGGAAACAAAATGTTTCATACAGTTTATATACTCTTGTATATGTTTGTAGGCCTACTTCATGATATTGAAGTTTAACATTAAAAAAACACATAGAATCTAAAAAGGGATCATATGCACTGTTAACAAAGGACAATGAATGAATACAAAGTGACAGCACTATGTGAGTGTAAATAGATGAAGCAATTCATGAGTAGTGTTTTCACAATTTCTTTATGAAAAGCTTTATTTAACGTTGTACTTTTGTTGTTTGGATTTAGCCACATTCCTAATGGTGCCTTCAAATTATTCATCCTTCAATGGTCTGAACATAGGGGTATTTCTCCATCGTTGCTGTTTAGGGATGTTTGGCTGGCATAGATCATGAAGACCACTAATACAGTTCATTACAGTGATGACCGAAGTAGTGTTGTTTCATCAAATTCTCAACATGAGGTTTTCTAAATGCAACCACACCAGGATTTGATATTGTAGTTAATGAGATCAGAGAAAATGTGGATACTTCCAACACAGAAGGTGCTATTTTCAGTCTTACATTCCCACTCATCCAAACTTCAAACTATATATTTTCCCCAAATTCTCCATATCTTGATCTAAATTAGAAGACGGCCAGGCCTGCGGTCATCAACCAAACCGGGAATAGTTTAATTCAGGCTTTGGTTTTGTACAATCTGTAGACAGAAATTCATGAAGAACTTAAGAACTTTACCTAGACGAAGCTTCAGGGTAAGGAGAATCAATAATTACTTTGTCATATTTAAAACAAAGGGTTAAACACACAGAGAATAAAAAGTAAATCATTATTCTACACTGAATTCACGAGTAACAATTGAATGTGTCTCATTTCAAGGTTTGAAATTCTGACCTGTGAAATCATTTCTCAGTGAGAAATTGGTCCAAGTATCAATTTAGAAAAGCCAAGGAAAAGGGACGGCAAAAGCATTTGTTCAAGTCTCAGAGTGGCCTTATTATCATAATATCCCACTGAACCTCTTGTTTAAAGAAATTATTTTTCCATCTTACTGTATATCAGTAAATTACAGCATTTTCCATATTGATAAAAATAAAATAATAATAATAAAAAAACAGAAAAAAAGATCTAAATAGACACACACAAAACAGAAACAAAGAGTTAAACATATTTGCAAGTGCTACAATATATACTACAGTTTAAATGTTGCTATAAAGCAAGTTTGCACCTTCATATTATTTTTAAGACGATAAATTTACACACTACATTAACATAATATGTATTGACCTGACTTAATGATTTTACTGTAGACATTTCATATTAAAGTGTTCAGTTGAGGTTTTGGAGCAGATATAAATAAACTAACCTAGGTGACAGTTTTAGGTATTACAGTATGCTTTAATTTTCCTGCCATTAATTAAACTGTTTGCCTTGGTTATTTGCACCACAACTGAACCAATTGAACTAACTGACCAATAGGGGCATAATTTTGAAATGTTGTGGTGGAAACCTTAACAAACACATTTAGCAAGTTTTCTTAATTTTTAATGCACTATGATGACATGGGTAGAGAGGAGCAGAAATTTGTGTGGACATATTTATATCCACGGACATGTTAGTATTCGTTTTTAATGTTCTTAAGTAGGAGCCATTTGTTTCTTTCTGTCATGAGAAATAATTTACATGTAGACACCATATTGCAGCCGAAAACTATCGATGGCCCGTATAGGGATCGAACCCGGGATCTTGTCTTCATTAGCACCATGCTCTAAGCAACAATTTTATTTTTTAATTGTTCCTAATACCACACAGGATAAGGACATTTTAATATGTAATGCAATTAATTTATTGTAATTTATTGTATTTATTGTATTTATTGAATCATCACTGCGGAGAGAAAATCGGAGCTGACAAGCCAGGGCAGTAACTTAATTTTACTAGGAAGATATCGTCTGACTGCGAGCGATATAGCTAAAAAGATTTTACTCTGGAAGTAGAAACCTTGCTTAACAGAGACATGCACATGAAGTAACACAATTAATGCCTGTTAACAATTAATTTGGAGCACAGCTAGTGATAATATTTCTTCTAGTTTATTTGTCAGGAGAAATAATTTACATGTAGACAACATATTGCAGCTGAAAACGTTTTTTGGCCCGTACGGGGATCGAACCCGCGACCTTGGCGTTATTAGCACCACGCTCTAACCAACTGAGCTAACCGGCCGCTGTGCAGGCCGTGAAAAAAGTCAATGGGTGGCTAAAGATTTTTTAAAGGAACATTGTAACATATCGGCTAGATATAACTCAATAACATTTCATTTTACATTGAATTTGGCTTGTGTCATGTCTAGGAAACAAAATGTTTCGTACAGTTTATATACTCTTGTATATGTTTGTAGGCCTACTTCACAATATTGAAGGATAACATCAAAAAAACACATAGAATCTAAAAAGGTATCATATGCACTGCTAACAAAGGATAATGAATTAAGAAAAAAGTGACAGTACTATGTGAGTGTAAATAGATGAAGCAATTCATGAGTAGTGTTTTCATCATTTCTTTATGAGAAGCTTTATTTAACGTTGTGCTTTTGTTGTATGGATTTAGCCACATTCATAATGGTGCCTTCAGCTTATTCATCCTTCAGTGGTCGGAACATAAAGCTCTTTATCTCCACCGTTGCTGTTTAGGGATTTTTGGCTGGCATAGATCATGAAGACATCACTAATACAGTTCATTATCAGGACAGTGATGACCGAAGTAGTGTTGTTTCATCAAATTCTCAACATGAGGTTTTCTAAATCCAACCACACCACATGGTTTTGTTTTGGACAACCTGTGATCAATGATTATCAACTGAAATAATATGAAACACCAATTTTGCCTTCCAGACAAAGCCATCAACCAAAATCAGGGCAAGGTAGACCACTTAAGGTGGATATTAGTCAAGGATGAAAATGAGCATCTAAAGGTAACTCTCAAGCAGCTTGAGAGGACTGGATGCTCTACAGAGCAGGGCCTTATGGAAGAGTGATCATATGAAATCCTATTTGGATTTTGGAAAAAGACATGCTGGATACTCAGCAAACATGTGGAACAATATTTGAATGAAATCTCATGCACATATGAAGCATAGTGGTGATGGTTGACCGGGAAATTGGTGAGGGTTCAGGGCAAAAGAAGCATACTAACAAAAGCAGTTTAAGTGTTTTACAAAATCCCAATAAATTACCAGATCTTACTCCAATTAAGATTTTACATCATAATTTATAAATGGAGTTTTACATAGTTACTTCAGTAGCCGGCCAACATTGACAGGTACATATGCTGGGGAGCTGTGGTACCTTTAGGCCAATGAAACTTTTGGAGTGTATTTTTGTTTTTGATGTTGTTGTATTTGTCTTACACATGGTCAGAATCATCACTGCAGAGAGAAAATCGGAGCTGACAAGCCAGGGCAGTAACTTAATAATTTTACTAGGAAGATATCGTCTGACTGTGAGCGATAGCTAAAAAGATTTTACTCTGGAAGTAGAAACCTTGCTTAACAGCACATGAAGTAACACAATTAACGCCTGTTAACAATTAATTTGGAGCACAGCTAGTGATAATATTCCTTCTAGTTTATTTGTCAGGAGAAATAATTTACATGTAGACAACGTTTTGCAGCTGAAAACGTTTTTTGGCCCGTACGGGGATCGAACCCGCGACCTTGGCGTTATTAGCACCACGCTCTAACCAACTGAGCTAACCGGCCGCTGTGCAAGGCGAGAAAAACGTCATAGGGTTTTTTAAAGGAACATTGTAACATATCGGCTATTGAATTTGGCTTGTGTCATGTCTAGGAAACAAAATGTTTCATACAGTTTATAAACTCTTGTATATGTTTGTAGGCCTACTTCATGAAATTGAAGGATAACAAAAAAAAAACACATAGAATCTAAAAAGGGATCATATGCACTGCTAACAAAGGATAATGAATTAAGAAAAAAGTGACAGTACTATGTGAGTGTAAATAGATGAAGCAATTCATGAGTAGTGTTTTCATCATTTCTTTATGAGAAGCTTTATTTAACGTTGTGCTTTTGTTGTTTGGATTTAGCCACATTCTTAATGGTGCCTTCAGCTTATTCATCCTTCAATGGTCTGAACATAAAGCTCTTTATCTCCACCGTTGCTGTTTAGGGATGTTTGGCTGGCATAGATCATGAAGACATCACTAATACAGTTCATTACAGTGATGACCGAAGTAGTGTTGTTTCATTAAATTCTCAACATCAGGTTTTCTAACTCCAACCACACCAGGATTTGATATTGTAGTTAATGAGATCAGAGAAGATGTGGATTACTTCCAACACAGAAGGTGCTATTTTCAGTCTTACATTCCCACTCATCCAAACTTCAAGCTATATATTTTCCCCAAATTCTCCATATCTTGATCTAAATTAGAAGACGGCCAGGCCTGCGGACATTGATCCAACTGCAGTCCTCGTTCTCGCCCACCCCATTGGCTCTATCCTGCAACAGCTGCACTTTTATAAACCATTGCTTACAGGGGGAGACAGAGGACAGAGAGGGAGGAACAGAGAGAAAGAGAGAGCGATAGAGAGGTATACATAGAGAAAGGAAAAAGATGGGAGGGGGTGGTATGTATTGATCCTTTTTTAATTGATGGATGTTCCCCATTCTGTTAGATGAACCATTCCTTCTTGCTTTCGTCGATGGTCTCTGTAAAATTGGGCTCAGTGGTGATGATAGCCGTGTCAACTGATTCGGACTGCTCGTCCTCTTTGGACTCACTTGTGTGGTGTGTTCTCTTGTGGCGTATCATGTAGCGAATCAGGAAGACCAGAGTGCACAGGATGGTAAAAATCACCACAGCAATAATGCCTAAATCAAGAAGGAACTATAAGGTTACGTGGACATAACTGTGAAAATTTAGATTTCTATGAAAGACAAGATTAGATCTTTATGAGATACCTCCAATTATTGCTGAATTCCTGTTCACCCCGCCTGATATGACTCTCTCCTCGTTGAATGGGAAACCAACATCTAAAAACATCAACAGAAAAACATTATATGTTTTATTAACACATAACAAACAGTTACTGTTACCACACCAGAGTTTATTATTTTCCAATTAGAATATTTCCCACAGGGTTTATCCCTTAAAACCAATGTTCTTGAACACCTGCAGGTTAAACAAGTTAGTTCCTGTTATTACTTATTCTATAGCAGATTTAAACACCTGTTTCCTAATCTTTCAGTTTTATTCAGTGAAAGACAATTGAATATTTGTCTTTCACAACATTTTTGTCTAAAAAAATATTTGAATATTTGTCTAAAACATTTTGTCTTCTGTAATGTTACAGCTTTTTTTTTTTTTTTTTTTTTGTGGACCTGTGTATTACCTCCATTCCGGTGCCAGGGTTGAGTGGCGGTTGACATTATTGAGACGGTGAGAGGTGAAGCACCGCAGTTGGGCTTTCAGAGAGCCGATGCTGTTAAACTGCACAGTCTATGAAGCTGTCCCAATGAATCCAAGCAGTCAGTGTGACCGGTTCCTGCAGGACATAAAGAAACAGAGGGGCTGGGATATAAAGTGTAGCCATCACCAAAATATTCTCTCATTGTCTCTTTCATGGTTTTCCTCAGTATTGAAGGATAATCTGTTTATCCCAAAATGCAAATAATAAATAAATCACACTGAATAACTGGGGATTCATGAAGAATTTGTCATAAAAATCAGCAAAAATTCAACCCAGATGAGGATACCATTTACACCATTCAAGTGTAGTTACTTTGCCTTCTTGCATGTTTTTGGACAATGGAAAAAAAAAAACAGAGAACCCAGAGGAAAACCATACAAACTCATGAACAGCACTAGAAATAGGAATGCTGTGCTGCACTCATTACAGTTTAAAAGGAATGCTTTTTAAAAGAATTCATGCTCTCTGATTTTCTAATAGAGTGTCTGAGTACACACTGACCTCATATGGGTTCATGCAGTACCAGATTAAAAATCAATAATCACGGTATTTTGATTATTCTCTTGCTCTCAAACAAAGCTTTACTGACACTACCATATACATGTAGAGTATTGCCAATGCATTATGGCAAAGAGAAGAAAATCTTTTAGTAATAAACATATTATTTACAACACAAGTGTAATATCTACACCCTCTTACATACAGAAACATAGAAACGTAGAAATGATAGAATAGAAATGAATCATTAACATTGGAATCTTAAGAAATAAATGTAAAAACAATAATAAAAAAACATTCTTGGCCTCTCTGTCTGTCTCTCTTTCTCAAAGCACATTGACACACACAAACACACACACACACACACACACACACACACACACACACACACACACACACACACACACACACACACACACACACACAAACTGATCGATTCTTAAGAACGATTTTTAATTACTGAAAACAAGTCCTGAATAAACTGCATTATCGCTGCTCTGTGCTTCATTTCTCCTGCATAAAGTAACTATTTTTAAGGCTGGGGCTTGAATTTCAGTGGCCACTTATCGATTCGATTCGGTACAGATCCTCAAACGATGTAAATTGCTGTCCATTCCTGAGCTGCTAATCAGTAGAAATGCTTTTTCATCTGCCTCAGACTGAAGAAACAAAAGTGCTGAGTTTTATTGTCCAGATATCACGTTGCAGACATGGTATCTGATACAAAGGATTAAATCACTGCGCTTTGCACTGCACTGAGTCACCATGGTATGTTAGGTAAGCTTACATTTTTTTACACTGTACACACAAGAGCATCTGCAGTGCACCATTGGATCACATCACACTCACAAGCATGTGTTGAATGTCAAACCCTATGAGATGACAAGGATTTTTTTGCTTTGGCATTACATAAAATTTAGAACGTTGCTGTTATTAGCGTTGTTAGTGTTATTTGATACATCTTATCACAGTGCTGGTAAATTCTCAATTCTGATTGGTCAGAAGATGTTGAAGCAAACGTTTATATTAACACACTTGTTTTCTGTAGTATGGTGTATGTATTTGAGACTGTTTTGTTTTCCAAAGGAGTCTCCAGTGTCAGCGTTTTGTGACAGATTAATGTAAATCATACTCACTCAGAAAAGCCTTCAAGAAAGTGCTAATGTAAATGATAACAGGAACATTGCACATTTTTAGACTGTTCGTGTCATAAAAATAGAATAAATATAGAATTGCAATAAAAATAGAGTTTATAAATAAGGTATGAAATAAGTAGCTGAGATTCAACAAGAACAAAAAAACCAGATATTTTCTCCTTCTATCCAGCATGTTATAGTAATGCAAATGAATCAAGGTATAAGTGCAAAGCAGCACAATCTCTAGATAGCAACCGGCCAGACAAAACACTCGCTCAGTGTCGAGGTCACTGTGTGGTATTAGATGGCTTCATTGAAATGCATGTGAGGACCTCAGAAATTGCTAGACAGTATGAAGGTGACAACAATGATCAAATTCATACGATTCAATAGTTTCCATGACTTATGTATTTTGTGTAAAAGAAGTAGATCTTAAGCAGCATTCATGGCCACAAAGTACTCAAGTCATGTAAACTACTGTATCGATTGAATTTGATCAGTGTGGCCACAAGAAGCATGAAGATGACTGACAACATTGCACTTCAATCATTGAATGATACATAAAGACATAATGGAGTCACTTCATCTTATGCAAATTTATTTATTTATTTGCTTTCTCACCCAATAATTCACTGGAGGCCATGGGATTAATTCCACAACATATTAAGTCTCAGGTTCAGGTTACAAAATTAGAAGCCACAACATAGTTAATATTGACTTGGGGCTTCAATATATTCATTTGTGGTCATGCCTCATTAATAAACAAACATCATGTTACTCTGTAAATTCCCTGCGCATCTGTTTAGATCTACATAAATAGTGCTTTTATTATGAAATAATGAGAGAGAATTCTGTATCCAATGGTACTTTCATTTGGTTAACCTTTCCATCCATCCATCCATCCATCCATCCATCCAACCATCCATCTATTCACCCATTCATAGATCTATCTATCTATCTATCTATCTATCTATCTATCTATCTATCTATCTATCTATCTATCTATCTATCTATCTATCTATCTATCTATCTATCTATCTATCTATCTATCTATCTATCTATCTATCTATCTATCTATCTATCTATCCATCCATCCATCCATCCATCCAACCTTTCATCCATCCAGCTATCAGAATATCCATCCATCCAACCATCCACCTATTCATAGGTCTATCTATCCAACCACCCATCTATCCACCCATCTATCCACCCATCTATCCACCCATCTATCCACCTATCTATCCACCCATCTATCCACCCATCTATCCACCCATCCATCCATCCATCCATCCATCCATCCATCCATCCATCCATCCATCCATCCATCCCGGCCTCAGTTATCAGCCTGCTCACTATCCTCTCAGCACAGATTTAATGACTTATATCTCATTAAGTTTTATTAACTAAAATGTAAGGAATTTTCCTAATTGTAATATAATAATATTATTAATGTCCTATGCATTTTAAGTGATACTTAGAGGTGAGGTGCTTGTGCTGTCTTAGAATTTTCTGAAAATTTACAAAAAAAAATTTATGAGTTGTTTTTCTTCACACATTGCATCTCCTTCATCTTGTATAATATGATGCATATTAACACTGGTGAATTTTACATTGTACCATCGTCCATCCTCTCTACAGCGTTTTAATTTTGACAGCAAGAAAAGTGATTTGGAATTCTGTTCGCACCACCTACTGCGTTATTAACCTGGCAACCTGTAGTAGGACCACCTCCAGGCAACTTCATAGTACAACTGGAGACTTGCAGCGATAAATTCACCAGCCTCTCTTTTTGCTCTCTCATGAAGGTAATAAGCCATATTTTTTTTAAAACAAACCAACAAAACTAGCAATGTATCATGGTATATCACTAACCCCAGGAAGTAGAGTTACAGAGAACTGACACTCGAGACTCCTTCCATTTCTTTACAGTTTTAACTCAATAATTAGTCTTCATTTCATATCAGTCTTTGTGTCTTAATATTTTTAAAGGGCAAACTGAAATACATATTTAGAAAACTTTTGGTAACAGTGAATTTCTTTGTGCTCAAGGTCAAGGTAATTTCATTAAATTGTGAATTTCATAGAGGTTCTTTTTATTGTTGTGCCTTAAACTTCACTTAAACTCCAACCAGTGAAGACACATACAGTATGTAATGATTTTTTATGTGAGCTAAGAGCTGAGAGCTGCGTCTATAGGTTTTGTGGTTTCATTAATAAACCCCCTGTCTGTCGTCTATCCCTGGATTCTGTACATATGTCAAGATTTTTTAATTTCTGTTAGGATGTGAATGTTATTCTGAATAAACGAATGTACGATAAAACAGTTTGTTTGTGTAAATTCTCCAGCAAAAATCTGATTCTCATTCAGTTTAATAAACAAACCTCATTGTTAGTGACCACCGGCTAACATACAAATCCCTACGAATTGTTACTATAGAAACGACAACACATTAATTCTGTGATTTGAAATACAGCTCTCGGATTATCTCCCGCTTCTTGATCAATCTGAATTAAGACTTCAGTGGTGTAGAATAAACCAATCACCGATAGATTTTTACACGCAGACTTACTGTATAACGTGTGACATTTTTAAAAATGCGTGCCTCTGGCTTTAACAAAAAACCCTACATTAATAATATGTTATTGCATTTGTATGTCTAAGCTCTGATTATATTTGAGGCAGCTGGGGTGTGAAAATGGTGGTTTAATAAGATTCAAGGTCAAAAGCTAAGAAACCGATCGTGGTCGATATGTCAAGTGGAGCACTGAATCAGATATTACACTGAAATAGAAAATAATTCAAGCAACATTTACAGCATATATTAATGACTTCAAGATCAAATAAACAGCACTAAAATGCATCTATTTCATTTACTGTGTCTGTTCTTATTAGACACATGATAAATGCTACGATTAAAATATCCACATATAGTAAAAATACAAGCAGTCTGTATCTTTAAAGGAAAGAAAACTGGTTTTACTTAGTTGGATTTTGACAAAACAGTACTTTTAGAAATTCAAGTCTAAACTTTTTTAATTATGTTTTTACTTTAGGAACAAATTCGTCCCGTTGGTGGCGCAAACGTGCTGGGGGAAAGTATACTAAAATGACTGTGAAGGTAAAGAGTAAAGAAGTGTTGTTTATCACTGTGCCAAATTTCATAGAGAGCATTCAAAGCATTCTGTAGGATTCCATAGCGTAACATATTGACGTATTATAATATATATATATATATATATATATATATATATATATATATATATATATATATATATATATATATATATATATATAATAAAGAGTAGAAATATACAGTTACATGCAATAGGGTGGAGATGCATCTCTGGTGCTTGGTCCCCTAATAATAAAAAGACAAAGCAGCAAATTATGCTGCATTAATGAGACTGCAATTTCATCTGATTAGTACTAGTAACTTAGTAAACTGTGACTTATAGTGAAGCCCAATATAAACAAACATGTTTTTTCACATTTACCAATAAAATAAAAAATTAATAATACAAAACCCTGTTGCAGTCCTCACTGCAGAGGTGAAAAGGGGGAGCAGAGACTAGAGGAAGGTTCAAAAGGGGGGGTGTGATCCAAAGGGTTGCCATGGAAACAAATGGAAGTTTATGCAGTAGGAATATAAAGCAAGTGTGAGAGAGGAAGCGATAATGAGTAACGCAGAGTCTCAGTGTCACCCCAGTCATCACCACTGTTCATTTACACACTGTTCATTTTATCAGACACACACACACACACCTACACACCCACCCACCCACACACCCACACACACACACACACACACACACACACACACACACACACACACACACAGGTTATCAGGACACGGGGGAGGGAAAAAAATTCTGGGTGTTGCTGCCTCATCAAGCATGAATGGATTGTCTGTAAATTATATATAAATGATCCACAATGATCAGAGAACACACAGAGATGGAGGTGGAGAGAAAGATAAATCAGCGTTGAATGCATGAATGCAATAATAAAGAAAGATGGATAAATCTATAAAATAAATATTATCACTGAATGCAGTGTTTCTCTCTCTCTCTCTCTCTCTCTCTCTCTCTCACACACACACACACACACACACACACACACACACACACACACACACACACACACACACACACACACACACACACACACACACACACACACACACACACACACACACACACACACACACACACACACACACACACACACAGGACAGCTGCAGTGCAATCCTTCACACCAACAGCACAAACCATTAGTTCACAGACACATCCAATGATACACAGAGAAGCAATGCAGGTGCATCCAAGAATACATGATGTGCATCACAAATAATCATCATTATAAATCATGATACAGTACAAATAGAGCATTACCTATACTGCTGGCCTGTAGCAAGACAACCTCTCGAGTAACCTGTGCGGTTCTGTTCTCCTCCTCAGCAGCTCCTGTGTGTGTGTGTGTGTGTGTGTGTGTGTGTGTGTGTGTGTGTGTGTGTGTGTGTGTGTGTGTGTCTGAGTGTGTGTCTGCGCGTGTTCCCATTCAGCTTCAGCAGCTGGAAGAAAACCTGGAAAGTGGATGTACCTACAGCACGGATCTGGAGTCTATTCTCCACCAGTTGATGATATCAAACTAACTAAGAACACACACACACACACACACACACACACACACACACACACACACACACACACACACACACACACACACACACACACACACACACACACAAATAAACATACAAACACATATTTACAAAGCAAGTCCTGCTTTCAGAGGTCTGAGATGGACCAGACATATTGAATCAAGATGCCAGTCCAAGCAGCCAGAGAGGATCTGCACTCTCTTGTGAGCTAGATGCAATACTATTATGCTGACATGATTTATACATTTTTATATGCACACGGAGCATTTGGCAGGTTGATGATATACACGCACTAAGACACTAGATCTCAGATCTTGCTGAGAGGGCAAGGTTGATATTTCAGAAATTGCTTATTTGCTGCAGTTTTCAGAATGCACAATATAAATTTAGTGTGCAACAATTCTTCCATGTTGAGAGTTACATGTTCCTCAAATGTAAGAAAGCAAAGAATGGACTCACATCCATGTGAAGACCAGTCTTGCCAAGCAAACTTGAAAGAACAAACTTGAAAGGACAAGAGGACATCACTTATACCTCACTGAGAAATCGTGAGAATTTCGACGATAAATTCAACACTGCAACATTTGCATAATGACAAACATTATTTACAAGATTATCTTAATGGAATAAGTTCACTGCAACCACGACCTCTCCTTAACTGGAAACGTAGCTAAAGATTTACCTTAAAATGAAAGCAAGAGAAGTTTCTTTAAAATAATTCTGAGGAATAAAATTGACTTGACAACAACCTCAAACGTATTAAACATATATATCAAAACCATTTTTTTCTAAATTATTGGTCATATTATGGCTCAGGCTTTTGTCATCTGCCAATTTTTTGCTGCAATGACTTCTGGGACTTCATCAGGTCTCGATACATTGCATCCTTATGAACACACCCAGGAAATTTCAGTAGTACTTTTCTGAGAATTTGAATTGAAATTTGCCAGTGGATGATAAGATAGAACATACTGTAAGTACACAGGACACAGAAACCAAATTGGGAAAGTTTCCAGATGATGTAGGACCACCTAGTGGAGAGAAAATATATAAATGGATGGACTGAGTGTATTCGTCTTCAAGATTGCTGGTCGCTGAGAGCTCCTTCTCACAGACTGGTGGTGTGACATCCTTGATTATAGAAGAAAGAATTGTGATCCTTGTAATGGCAAGAGGAATAATTAGCAATGCCGTGGATGCAGTCAGGAGAAACAGTGGACTGGACCTTAAGCAGGACAGGGAAGGCCTCTCTCTCTTCATGTACTGCTCTGTGTGTTCAAGAAGGGTGGAACAACCTTGACCCACACTGACGAGCAGCATTTTTCTCAGATCCCTTGAGTTAACATCTACCCTGATAATCATTTGGGGGGTTTCAATTGGACTGTAAAAACAAGATGAGATCACACGATGAGATGAGATACTCAGTGAGAGGCTTATTCAGACCACTTTGACATAAAACCCAAGTTAAGCCTGTTCTTGGACCTTCATACCTTTCTAATCACGTTACCTTGGAGGGATTATCTCTGTTGTATTGAAGTATACTATGATATCACCATGAAATGTCACACTTACTGATAAAATAGCAACAGTATATGGGTTACTACAGAAGACCCATGAGCCCTGATGTATGCCTCCAACACTGAACACCAAGGAGTAATGCGTTTTATTCATGAGCCTGGGGCTGTCGTGCGAACATCGGCAAGACACAGTGCTATTTTATTTTCTTGACTGTGAAGGTCACAGATGCTATTAGAAAAGTAGGGCTAGGTTTCATGTGCACTGCCTCTGTTTTCATTTCATATATGCCACAAAACCGAAGAGCTTTTCAGTTTACTCCAAAGGGAACATGTCCTCAGGCACAAGCATCTAAGTTTTCACTGTAGTAATAGAAGTGGCCATTACAGGGACATTATTGTCACCATGAAATACATGGTATTGAATGAATAAGGAAATATATTTGATATGGCTGTTCAGTTTGCCTTCATAATGTGTATATAATCTTTATAACATTTCCATCAGATCTACATTTCAAAAACCACAAAAAGAACCTTGAAATTTGAGCATCTTGAGAAGATCATGCAGATCAAAGAAAATAATATTTAATCTCTTTAATTCTTTTGCCTATGTTTGCAAAAATGTGTAAGATTTCATTTGGATTATTTGCTTAATTTTAGCAAACCTGGCAAAACTGTAATTTAAGCACATGTGCACTGCTCCTGCTCCACCTAAAGTGTACATAGAGAGAGCATGGGGTAGCCTGATTCCTGACCCTAAGGGCCTCTATTAGTGCTTGCTGCAGTTCCCCTTTAAGAAAATTTACTTTATATATCGGTCAAGTAGAAACTACTGAGAATATAAAAATAGGTAGAGGAAATTTCTGAGTTTCATGGAAAACTTGCTCGGCACCTGAAAAGGTTCCCACGCAGCAGAAATATGACCTTAGACTTAAGAACACTTTCAGATAAATGGAAATTCCTTTAGACCAGGTCCATTATGACAATATGATAAAATGGTTATCTGTTATCTTCAGTATGGATTCTCTCGAGATTAGCACCATTAAGACTTACTTTACAGAAGGGTAATATCTGGTTCAGAGATATAAATTTCACTATAGACCATTGAGGGAATTCATGGCATTAAAACTACAGCACACTACAGCAGAATCTCACAAAAAGACCCATTTTCATTTTCTTTAACTTGACAAATAGATCACTGAGTTTAGCTGGCTCAGGTAGTTTGTTTGATATGCTGTAACTAAATATGCTGGAAGTGATAATGGTTAGTTCAGAATGCTAGACTGAGAATGTGGAAAGCTTAATGATCTTTAATTTTTTCACTGCACATTTTGAGTGAAAACCAAAAAAAAATCATGTAAGTTTGTTCACGTTCACACTTATAATTTAAATGAAACTTTCAAAACTATGAGTACATCTCAATCAGTGAGTCAGATTCAGTTTTAAGGTCTCTCTCTGACTACCTATGTAGCTAGAGAGCTAATTGAGATACAATCTATATTTCTGTAATAAGTACACATAATGTAGATAATAACTTTTTAGTTGTTGTGTAGTAAGGCTGCTGACACAATGCCTTTACTTTAGGCTGAAATTGTCTATTTTTTGTGAGACATTTTTATTAAATTCTCACATAATATATTTACAGGTAATTTTTAGTAACCTACCATTAATTCTATATGATCTAGTTAAAAACTACCCCAAGGTTTCTCTTCACAGATTATTTACTAGAATCATTCAAAACCTGTATTTGAAATATTTCACTCGTGATTTCATTGATGTCATATTGATTTCATGGGTTTCCATCAAGTGACATGCTTTTACGCATGTTAAGGTTGAACCAAACCCCAGATCAGCCCAGCATACTTACCCTCCGTACCCATCCTCCCTGGGTTAAAACCGCAAATGTTTTTGATATCTTTATAAGAATTATATATTTTTGCCTGATTTTTCAAGAAGAAAATGCACTTCTCAAGGACATTTTGTTAGGAAGATTGTGTAGGCTTCAGGCAGAGTACAAAATAAACATCTCTTGATAGAAGAACAGTCCATGTGTAATATCTTCCTACAGAAACAAAAACACGTTAGTGAATGCATAACAGAATATGTGAATTGTCTTATAACTTGCACTATTTTTACTGTCAAACTACTCAATAACTTCTGAGCAATTCATAGAATCGTCATGTAAACAAGACATTAGAATAAAAAAAAAGACAAAATTCTACAAAGATCATGTGTACAAATTTGTATCATTATTCTTTATACAATCTTCTGTATTAAAAATATACCTATTACCATTACTGAGATTGGTAAGTTTACATGACCAACATTACCATTACAAGAGATTGAAAGTGTTTTTCAGGTGATTGAACGCTGCATGGTCAATTTATTGGCTTTTGGCTCCACCTGCTGGAGCACTGAAACTGTACTGTATATTGATCCATTACATGTTATTATACACCAAATGTATAGAAAGTTGATCTGCAATGTGTGTTAAAATGCAAAGACCTAAATAAATAGGATTTGGACTCAAACAATTTCATAATTTCGAGTGAGAAACATCTGTATCTGATGGTAAAAAAGTTGAAAAACCTGGATCAGTAAACCAGAAATGGATTTCAGTTATTATGTGTTTGGTTTATGCAGCACATTATTGATATGGCTTTATAAATGGATTAAAAATGATATTAAAAAAGGCAAGTCACACCTTATATACATTCTTTATTCAGCAGGCCATGCAGTTTCCATGCATACTGAGTCTTCACTGGTTGCCATGCAAACACAGCCAAATGCCATTATATAAAAGTAAAAAGGTCCTGTACTCCTTGGAAGAACCCTTTCCCAATCCTTCTATGCAACCCCACACATACCAAAAAAAAAAAAAAAGCCCATATGCATCAATAAATTAGACGTCCATTAGGAGTTGAGCTCAGACTCAAAGCCCAGCACTGACAGATTAGTCTGGATTGGTGATTAGTCTTGATAAATTTTCTTTCTAACATTTAGAATCTCCAATATAGCATTTAACCTGACATGTTTTGGAAAATGAACATTCTCAGGCTTCTCTTTCATTTTTTCTGGTTTTATGGTTATCCTATAAACCCCACCAACACCCCACCCCCCACAAACACAAACCACAACCACCACCAACCAACCCCCTTTCTAGCACCAGTCAAAACTACAAGTTCAGATCAGCTCACCAAAACAATCCCCCAATTCATTTCTAATTCCTAGTTTCCTGTCATTAATTGTATCTTGTGGTGTGAGACATGTGTTATGATGTAATGTAGGACTAAATCATATATGATGTATAGATAGGACTCCCTGGTGCTTAAGGATCTTCGGGATGTAAACTGTCCTTACCATGTTTCCTTTCTAGGTGTGATCCAAAAGCTGTTGAGGAGCTCTGCGTGATCCCTTGGAGAATGAAACAATAACGAAATTAAATTGCTTTCAGCTTTATTACATTCACTGAGGTTGCTACAGGGTGGCTGACTCTGAGAGTGATAACCATGAGAACCTACTCCAGGGCACTAAACTGGTTTTAAAGATTCTTGCTAAAGAAGATAACTTAGTCTGGGAGAAATACAAGGGCCAGTGTTATTAGATATTTAATTACAATTTAAAATTGTATTAACTTTATCCCAATGAGGGCACTAGAAGAAATCATTAGTTATTTGTAATTGGAGGCTAGGGGACTGAGTGGGGTAGTTTGACAGGTTAATGACCCCCTGGTCACTTAGAATGTCACCACGCTGAGGGAGCTTTTCTGAAGAAGATAGATATGGGGTTAATGCAGGTCGAAAAAAGTGCTTGATGATGTCAGATGCATTCCTCTGTGTACTTTTGAGAACCCCACACACACGGTTTCTATCACATGGAACTCAAGGACTCAATCTATGCTCAGTAGATTTAAATAAACACAGTAAATAAACGAAAAAAGACAACTGAAGTGGGAAGATGGAATTGTTTCTACACAGAATGAGTAAATGTACAAAACAATGGTGACTCAGATGCTGGACACATAACAACGAAGCATTTTCTTCTACAATATACAATGTACAGGAAAGCTGGTTTACAGAGTTCAGTACTCCTGATAAATGCAAAAGAGTCTGTTTTGCTCCTGTTTCTTCTCAAGTTTGGAGTCCGTTTTTTTTTTCAGTACAGTAAATCATCTCCTGTTGCAGTCGGTTCCTCTGGTTTTTTGGTCTGTATTTTGGGCAGATGAATTTTGCTTGAAGCAATCACCAGTATATTGGCTCCGTGTGAGACAATGCTGGCAACACAGAGCCAAAATGAGAATCCCAGGTTCTCCTCTAAAACCACCAGTTTAAACAGATTTTCTTGAAAGTTTGCTACACGTTCTGTTAACCGATGACACCGGACTGCTGCGATGAAACACGCAAAGCCGAGACAACCGAACAGAGCTGAGGAAGAAAGAGTGAGAGATTGCTGAATTTTTTGCGTAGCCATTAAATTCTCTGTTTTGTTAAATGTGTCTAAATGATCTTTCATCAGCATAATACAGCATATCTGTTATACCAATTATCTATTTGTAAAGCACAACAGAGGAAAAGTGTTTTCTTTCATCTAGACACAAATGTTAGCACTTGATACTACTGGAAGAGAAGATCAATGGTAGCTTGCAGATGCTGGGGCTTAAACCCCCATCTGTCTGAACAGTAAGCCAGACTATTAACCCCTGAGCCATATTTGGTAGTTACTGGTAACTTACCTGCGATGAGGTTCCAGAGGTAGAGACCTAGAGGTCCTTTAATGGACTGGTAAGGCACTTTTCTGGCATTGTAAATGCAGAATGCCAGACTGACCAATGCAAAGCCAATCGCAAAGAAGAGGAAGAAGATTATGATCATATGAAGTCCACCGTTGACCTTTCTAATCAGTTTTGGGAAAACTGAAAAAGAGCATATGAAAATTAAAAATTATAAGGCCACAGGTTTGTGGAAACCTGACCATCATGAGAGTAGGTGGTTCTAAAAACTGTTGGAAGCACACAAACATGTAACAAATGTCATAATATGTTTTAGCATTACAATTTCCCTTCACTGGAACAAACCTGTTCCAGCATGACAATGCACCTGTGTATACAGCAAACTTGAGGAAGACTTGGTTTGCCAAAATTAAACTGGAAGAATAAATCTCAACCCAATGAACACCTTTGGGATAAACTGGAATGCTGACTGCACCCAGATCATCAATGTCTGATCATATAAAACATAACATAAAATCCCCACAGCCATGTCCAAAATCTAGTGGAAAGAAGAGAGTGTGGATCTTATTATAAGAGCTAAGGGGGACTAAATCTGGAACCCGATGTTCAACAAGCACATGATGCCAGTGAAGATCAAGTGTACAGAAACTTTTGGCTAAAATAACCAAATTATTAACGTAATAAATATAGAGTGTTACACAAGAAAGAAATGTTGTTCGGTTATCAGTTAAAAACGGTGTAATAGAGATAAAATGCACATTATTATTTTTTTCCCACAGCAAGATGAACTACTAACAGTGTTTTACTCCATACTTATGATCCAACCTGATCATTCCTGTCTATTTTGAATGTCTTCATTTTCAGATGCAAATCATCATAACATTTCAATTAATATGCAAAGGCGCCTTCTAGTGCCTTTTTTCAGCATGTTACTGTCCCCTAAACAGAGCTGGTGGTAAATTAGAACCTGCTTTCTTTCTACTTGGCAACGATGATCTCCCAGTTTGACCAGCTCAGTTTGTGTTATCAAGGCTGGTAGCATTGTTAAAAAAATAAAAAAGTCCTCACTGTAAATTTTGAAACGACGACTGCCGAGGCCGCATCTCCGTGTTTTTCCTCCTTGAAAAAGCCCGTAGTAAATATCTCCAGTGAACTGTTCAAGCTCCGGCTTTGACGCGTTCACCAGATCGACCCCGGTTTGACACAGTAAGGTCGCAGTGATCCAGCGCTCGGTGGAGAGCGCCACAACCAGGAGCACCACCGAGCCGCTACTCAGTATGGAGCCTACAGAGAACACGATCCGCTTCCACAGAGTCGGCATGGCTCCTTTCACACGTACCTTTCCGCCACATTCCTCCTTGCTTTGTCACATACAGCTATTCCAGACATCCACTGCTGAAAAAAGTAATGGAATGAAAAGGTAGACTGTAAATACCTCATTTTGTGGTGTTTTGCTCAGGTCAATAAGGCAAGGTAACCTCTGAATAAGGCAAAAAAGTAAAGTGTAGTGTAGCTTAACACTAAAGATGAGGAAACCGAAGCCGAGCCAGGTCAAACACAGCTCTCTCTCCCTCAGAACGAAACCTTATACTTTAGCTGTGCTACAGTTCCAAGCCAGGGATTTTAATGCCCTCTGCCACACTCACACACGTTCCTATCCTTATGGAAATTTGGTCCCCACCAAGATATACATGTCATAGACACACACCAACAAAGCATGCACACAACCACAAAGCACGTGCACACACACACACACACACACACACACACACACACACTCAATCACCTTGTACATGCGCTTCATTATTATTCATCCTTTAGCTCTCAGACCAGTCTACAGAGCCTGCTGTCTACATCTAATAAAATATCATGCACAGTGTAAGGTCTCTATATTTCACTGCCATAACCTTGTCAAATGCACAATAAAGATAAAGGTCAAGCGTGATTGGGTCTCGGTCATGTGGAACAAGGAGATGCTTCACTACAGTAGCAGTCAAATCTTAGCAAATCCAAATAACTTGATTATAAGTGACATTAACTAACATTTCTCTTTATTTATGTTTTTTTTGTACCTTTACAAAATGATCACATGTACTTCTAGATACTTTTCTCAGTTTCAGCTTAAAATGGTTCTAATGTCACTAAAGTTCTTAATCTTTATTTAAAGCTTAAAATTAGTAAATATGGCTAGTGTCACGATGTGACATGGTGAGACAAAGGCAAGTTTGGATCCAAATGCAGTTTTACTTATTTTTAAACAAAACAGAAACAGGCAGGCAAAACAGGTCATAACACAGGATAGGGAACAGGGAACAGGGAACAGGGAACAGGGAACAGGGAACAGGGAACAGGGAACAGGGAAGCGAAAACACCAACAACGACTCACAACAGGGGAATGAACAAACAGTGTATATATGGTAAACAGGGACCAATCACAAAGCAGAGACAATCGGAGACAAAGACAAAACACCTGGGGAAGAGATGGAATGCAATTAGTGTCCATGGTAAGGAATGAGTGGGCGGAGCAAACAATTAACATCAGGGAAAGACGGCAGACAGAAACATGGGGAAACACAGACAGGCTCGTTACAGCTAGAAACACAATTGCCAGATTTAAATATATTTAATCTACGCCATTTAAATATAGGCCACTCAATAGCGTTAGGGAATAATGTTGACATGAAGGCATGTACTCAGTCTGCAGTAATGTTCATGTAAGTTGAAGGTGTCAAAGTAACATCAGCATGAAGGCCAGACCTCAAAGTTTCCCAGCAGAACATTTCCCAGAGCATTACACTGTCTTCACCGGTTTGCCTTTTTCCCATCCTGATTCCAACCCTTCCCCAGGTAAACAAAGCACACCCACCTGCACCTGGCCATCCGCATGATGTTAAAGAATATGCGATTCACCGCCTTCTTCTTTGACACTTTTCTATCATAGCCAGCATCAACATCCTCAGGAACTTTCTCATAATTTTGCTCATATACAAAAAAAGCTTTGCCCATCTAAACTACATTAAATAGGGATAAAGATTCACATGGACAACTAGTCTGATTATGATGAATTAACCAAGGACACTGGAGATGTTCTAACTTGGTGGTGGCTGTACTCACAAGAGGGAGACGTTTCATCACTGATCCGTCCAGATTCCTCCATAAACAGTTACTATACGGATTCTAAGGTTTCACACCTACGACTACGAATCTGAATTTTCTAGACCGAAATACCGGATGTAATGCATATCACTCGTTTATATTAATGCCCTTCTTCTAACACGGTACTGTTTCTACAGTAAAGACTTTCTAGAGGGACTGAAAAACACATCAAAACATGTTTAATTAATAAAATACATGTTTCTTGTGATACATGGAAGTTTTCTGTAATGTTTATTTAGCATTTCTGGAAGAAATCTAGAGTCAGCACTCTGTTATGGCTAGTAAGTTTTCTGCCCCCATAGGAAACCTGGCAAAGGTGACTTTGCACCTTTCTGTGCAAACAAGACAAGCTGCATTATCTGTGTAAAGAAAAACAAAAACAAATGGATTTTAGTAGCTTATAACGTAAACAAAAACTAACTTTACAGCAACTAACGTTCCAAAATATTTCAATCTAAATGCATTACATTGATCACCCTTGATTTTCTCGAGTCATTCCTGTGTTCGCAGGGTCCTATGTGCCGCAGATTTCAATGGCACTTAATGTACACATGACAAAGGCTCCTATGTTTCCTAATATACTGTTAGCACGTATTAAATAAACTTTTAAAAATGTTTTATGTAGTTAGGACTCATTTTGCCGGGCCCTCATTGGGAGTCATATGGAGGCAGTGATACCCCTTTGATGAGTTCCCAAAATACTCCCATGTCATATTCAACGAACACAGAGCTAGGGACATGTATTTTAGGTTCCCATTATGTGCTATACGGAGCCGGAGAACATAGGACACTGAGACCTAAGGGAACATAGGACCCATTGTCATGTGTTCATTATGTGGCATATAAATCTGGGGACCATAGGACCCTGAGAACATAAGACCTTTTGTCAGGTGCTGTGTGACAGACATCTGGGGAACATAAGGCCTGGGAACATAGGACCCTGGGAACATAGATACACTTGCTCTTACATAACAGAAGGCAACAGAATAGCTGTATATCCAGCTGCAACGTTCATATTAATGTACGTCTTCTAATACGTTATTATTTTTGTTGTCTCAACTTCAGCTGCATGTGAGCAGATTAAAAACACTGTCACTGCAAGACTGATGCCTGCTACAGATTGGCGTCCCATCGAAGGTGTGTGGAGTCCCCTGGGATTGGCTCCAGGTTCTCTGTGACCCAGTAGTATATGTGGAGAATGGATGGATGTATGTTTGACAAATTCGGTCTAGACAGTTAAAGCCTCCCTACATTTTCCAGAGAAATATAAATAATATTTGACTTCATGATACACTGTGATGGATAAAATATAACATTGTTTTCAAACTTCAGCAACATCCCTATCAGTGCATACCTTGGTAAACATACGCACACTACAACAACTTGTTTTTTTTGTGGCTACAGAGTCTTATAATATCGATTAGAGAAGTGGAAATATATTGACCAGAAGAGCAGAAGCGATGCCCGCTAAGCTAACTGTGCAAGTCAAATAACTGGACTTGTGGTTTTGGCAATCGTTTATGGGTTTAATGCATGCTGGAATGTGTTTTAATGCATTTTAATGCAGTTATGAGAAAAGTTATAAAAGCTTTTAAAGGGTTTGATGATAATGTAAACAGGCCAGTATAATTACTCTCAGGGTTCTCTTTGTGCTAATGTGTCCCTTTTTCTCCAATTATTTCCACACACAATTTCCTCCAGTTAATCGGCTATACAAAATCTCTTTTTTTTGTCTCAATTAAGAGTGTGCAATTAAAAAAAAAATCTTTACATAATTTAAACCTGGTTTTCCATATAATGTTTATGATGAGAAGATAAAAATCAAACGTTCTTCCTATCACACAACTGGAAAAATGTGTCATGGAGCAAATACTCAAAAAAAAAGTTATTTGGCTGTAAAGATACTGTAACTTTGGTCTTGGCCCGTGCAGGTCAAACGAGTTCGCAACATCTGTGGAAATAACAAGTGAAAGCGGACCACAAAACCAATGCTCTCTCAGTCTGAAGACATGTAAACACTTAAAAACCACTATGGAAGACGCCATCCTATACCCTGATTATGTTGTAATAGGATGTAAGGCCCTGATGGGCTTTGGATTTTGGTGGACTGGGGTCTTGTGCATAGTCAGCAATAACCCAAACAGGCAAACTTCATTAGGTTACCATCATCCTCCATTAAACTAGCTCTCCTCTATGGCCTCTCTACTCAAGCATAGCTTTAGATTGTAGACATGGAGGTTAAAAAAGGGTTAAAAATGAGACATGGAAAGCTTTCCTGTGTGCATGGAACGCTTAATGAGTTAATTTCTTATGAAATACAGAGTGAATGAGGAAAACACTGAACGCGCTGTGGAACAGTTGCCAGTAAATATAACCCAGAGGAAACCCCTTAAGCACAGGGAGAGCTTGTAATCCTTAAACCCATGGGGTGGAGGCTTGAATCATTCCCCTCCCCTTGGGGGTTTGAAGCGAACGTGCTGAGCCATCATTAAGCAGACATGGCCCCTCCCCCAAGAAATGTAGAAACACAATGAACAATACAGATCGTGGAAATCACTATGCGTAATTCTTCACTGCTGACTTTTCTTCAGACCACAGGCTTTTAGTCACATTGTTCATTCGAAAGTAATGATACTGGAAAGTATGTCTAATGCTGCCATGAAATGACTGTAATTAAAAGATACAGCATTCTTACTGCAGTATTTGTTTACAGCTTACTGTAATGACTGTAACTACTTATTGTATATTGAGAGAATATTACATCTTTGTCACATTTCCACTTTTCTCGGTGCATAGAAATGCTAAGATGATGCAAATTAACAAGTTCCAGTGTAAAGTAAGATTGCAGTATCTCTCTCTCTCTCTCTCTCTCTCTCTCTCTCTCTCTCTCTCTCTCTCTCTCCATCTATCTTACTCATACTCAGGCGCTCAGTGGTCAGTAGGCATATTAATGTAAAATGATATAGTAGTTGTGAAGGACAGGGTTTTCTTGGGAAGGAGGGAGGGAGGGAAGGAGAAGTGATCATACAGTATACCCTTCGAGATTAGAGTGACTCATTGTGAGAGAGAGAGAGAGAGAGAGAGAGAGAGAGAGTCAGGCAGTGAGTCAGCATCTTCACCTTTCTATTGTTCTTCCTCTTTCTCTTTCGATCTCAGCCATACACATGTGGATCCATAAATACACAAACACACACAAGCGCTAGGTACCGCATGTGCACTGGGGCTCTCAGAAACAGACTTACAGACAGTTGTGCACACGCGTTAGGAGAAAAACGAGTTCCTTGAAATTACATAAGAGGATAAAAGGTGATGTGTGACACTATAGTTATGAAGCATCCCTTTGGCCAAACCATTTAGATATTATTATTATTATTATTATTATTATTATTATTATTATTATTGTGTGGAACAAGCCATTAACACAGAAGTAGCTAAAGCTTCCCTGGTCCCAATGACTACAACAAATAATTAGATTGGATTACTTCAATTCTTTCTAAGCTACCATTAGCTAATGATATTAAATTCATAATGTTATTGTTAGGACCGCCCCCCCGTACCAAAGTGACTGGTCCCCACATTGTATAATATCTGGCCACGTCCCTGCAGTACATGTGTTCAAGTCCAACACAAACATCATCTGTGAACGTATCAGCATTCTCACACTCCCCTACAGAGGATACTGACGCAGCACACCGTCACGTCATAAAATGTATTTCCGAAACAACAAGACTCATAAGGTGAGAGGAGCCAAAATCGGACACTTAATCTAATGGGTATCGAAAACAGTTCTGTTCTGCACCGTAGCTTAGTCCTCATTTCCGGGAAGCCCGGGCATTGTGCCCGTGCCTGATGTGTGGCACACCGTCTGTCCAAAACAAACACTCCTCATAAGCCGAGAGCGCGAGCTTGGGTTTGAAGGAACACACACTCTCTCTCTCACACACACACGCGCGCGCGCAAAGTGCGTAAAGAGGACACGGAAAGCGCCCGGAGAGGCGCGAGCGGTCGCACTCCTGGTGCATGGGGCAAAAAAGATGGCATGCGCTTGGATTCTATTCGCGGTCCTACTTTTATTCACCTTACCATCAGGTAAGACTGTTTTTTATACTTCTGAGCTATTACCATTTCAACTAGAGCAATACAATTGGACGTTATTTGATCTATAAAAACCTATAAAGAACCAGATCATATATAATCATGTTTATCACATCGTAGGGCAGGTTGATATTTTATTGTGTAGTCTGTTTTTAAGATCTTTCTTATATAAATAGGCAGAAACAAATAGTAATAGTACTTTTAAAAAAAACCCGTATCTGTCCTTGTTGCTGGTTTGGTAACAACACCGACATTTCATTTGCATTTCTTTTTTCTTTGTGGATACTTAAAATAAGCTCCATAAAAAGTGTAACGAGTTTTAAGCTTTAAGAGGAAATCCTATCGAGTTTAGTACTTTGTTCCCCTGCTGATCTATAATGCTGATCTTAATAGGTTTATTCTTACAATAAAACTAATTGGAGCTCTTTGGCTGTTCCAAGTCCTGTTATGGCTCTTATGGGAACTGACGCTTAGGTTTGTCAATAATTGAATAGCTTGTAATTAGAGACGAAGTATTAAATTAAGTGCGCGCAGTTACGAGCAACTGGATAGCAAACAAAGCAACAATCAGCTCCAATAGGATATAGGTTTAAAAAAAACATGGCATTTGCTGTGGATAGGGTGTATAGGTGAGGTGTCGAGACTTGCTTACCTAGCTGTAATGTGGCCAGTTTTCCCACTTCACATTTTTCATTTGCATAACCGGTGTCTGAGGTGTCTGGGGGGATTATTTAAGCAGCATGGCTAGCAGAAACAGGTGTTGGGCAGAGCAATCCCTCTACATGCCCCTTGTTTGTTTTTTATTGGGAGGGTGGAGGTTGGGGGTGGTTGGAAGTTAGGGTGAGTTTGGGGGGGGGGGGTAGTTTTTTTTTGGGGGGGGGGGGTGGTGGGGGTGATGGGCGTTGGAGTAATCACTGGCACTTAATGAGAGCTTTTAATATTTTAATAGGATGGTTCTGATATATTAGGACAGCTTTTCCATCTTCTCGAAGCATCGCTTGCTATAAATAGAACTATAAATATAAAAAACACCATGACAAAATCCACTGACTCCAATAAAATCCTCAAGCCTGAACTGAATGTGATTTGGGGGGAAAAACTAAAGGCTAAAACTGCTGACTGAAAACATCTTTCTTTCTTTCTTTCTTTCTTTCTTTCTTTCTTTTGGACATTTCGTTTTGAATATTTTTTTGGACATTTGATTATTAAGGGCATTGTTTTCATTGGTTTAGTGTTTTAGGCTCATCCTTTATTCAAAAATAAAATCCTCACGTTCAAATCTACCTGACTTCGGACAATGTGGCTCATGATTCTTTGTTTATTATTGTGTTTGTTTTCAAGCTTATGTTAATGGTTGTTAGTCTTCTGTTCTCTCAACATGGTTTTGAGAAAAAATGTTGATATTGGCTTCTGACAGTTACACAAATAAAATAATTTTGGTCAAAAACATACATATTCTTTAACGTAACTTTAACCTGTGGTTATGCAATCATCCTAGCACATAAGTGCCTTTTATTAGTCTTTGCTGAGGATATGACAGAGACTGGGTACACATTAAAACAATTAATGATGTGCTGTTTTAGGAAAATAATCCACAACATGCCTGAAGAGTTTTTCCTCTTTTTATACCTCAGCAATTTTCATTTGTTAAACAAGTCAGTTTGTGTTGTAACTTAGACAACAGCTAAAAAAGGTTGTTCCCTTACCAGCCTTGCTTTTTTCTCTTAGCAACCATATATTTCGACAAGGAGCTTTACCTTTTACTATGGAGATTCTTTCCATCCATCTTTCCAATTGTTCTATCATTTATCTCACAGGATCACAGGGAACCTGGAGCCTATCGCAGAGAATTTGGGGAAAAGGGAAGGAAAATCCTGGATAGTAGCCACTTGGCACAGACACACGCTTAGACACTAATTCACACACTACTGACAATTTAATGATGCTAGTCAGCCTACTTTGCATGTTTATGCACTAGGGCAGGACACAAGAGTAGGAGGAAATCCTAAAGCATGGGGAGAAAATGTAATCTCTTTAAAAAAAATGTTTTAAGTGTAGCATCTACCCTATATGTCAACATATATTTACTGTATAACATAAAATAATAACATATTATTGTTCTGTTCACTTAACATATAATATGAAGCTTGCAGTCACAGTTGCTGCCTGAGCCATGTTCTTATAGACTATATAAACTATATATTGTTTTACAATGGTTAGTGTGAGTACTGAATATGATATAGAATTTGAACTTGAGGATAAAAATATCATGTCACTCTGCTTGCTTATGTGTTTGAACTGATTTTTGGCATGGAACTGCTTCAGCTAATACGATGGACTTGATAAATGAAGCTCAGCAGTACAGCAATTTAGTGCTTCCACTGTATTACAGAAGCACAATTTCTTACCAGTGATCCTTTACAGACAGACAGAAAGCAATAAATTGAGTAATATGTTCTCTTGCGTAGGCTTGTTCAAGCCAGTCATCACTCCTGATGGTCCTCACCTGGTCATTCAAAAGGGTGGGCAACTAGAGCTGCGTTGCGTAGACAACACAGGGGCCTATGTTGACAAACTGCGGTGGCACCGGGATAAAGGCAAGAGAATTGAGGGCGAACAAACGAAAGACGGAGCCTTCGTTATTAACCTCGCCTCCATCCAGCTTCAGCACATGGGCCGCTACACCTGCCAGAGCACTCAAACAGGAGAAAAGAGCTCCATCTACATTTATGTGAAAGGTATTTTTTAGAGAAAAAAAAATTATATTATGTGTGTATTTGCTACCTGTATGAGGTTCTTTTGTATCCGGATCTGGTGTTGAGGACTATTGACTAAAGGTTGAAATCTCATGATTTAGGAATGGTCCTAGCCATCTTTCTCTGTTGTGTTTAATTTAGACTGATGTTCCTGAATGGACACTCTTAATTTCTAGGTGGAAATAGCATCGAAAACAGTAGGAATGTCAACATTATACACTGTCAGATATAAAACATGCTCCAAAATTGGGCATTTAAGTGGTACAACAGATCACAAGTCACTGGGGCAGTGCGCTCAAGGGTACATATGCCGTACCCGTATAGTTTGTGCCTTTCAAAGAAAAATATGTGTTTGGTACCAACATGTACCCTGATAAATGATACAAATGTGTCCTTTTAAGTGTAGTGCCCCAGAGACACCTTGCTCCTTAACATCTTCCACAGTACATGCTCTGTGGATATGATCTATAGTACATGGAAGGGATCAGATTTCTCTATCAGGCACTTTAACAAAAAATAAGCTACAACAGAAGAAGAACACATGGGGTATCCATTCCTGTATGCCAGTGACCCTACAGTGGGAATACTGGAGGTACAGGATATAAGAAAATCTGGACATACTGTACAAGATATGATTTTTTTTTTTTTTTCCTTTTGAGAAGTAATCTTTCAGCAAAAATGACTACTGACATGATGGTTAGACATGTAATTTCATTACCCCACCTCCTCATGTACAATTAATCCAAATAGGCTTTCAGTGACAAAATAAACTAACTAGATGTTTTGTAGAATTACAAAAAAATGCACATTAGCACATGTACTATACTATACTTTATACAATACTGCATATGGCTTATATATTACAGACTGCTTAGTCAGTGACAGCTAAGAGAATGCTGTTTGCAGCACTTAGGCTTGTGTCCAAGGCTTGAAAGTTTGTCCAGTCGAAACTCAGGTTGATTTGTTTGAGAAGGAGCATGCTATAATTTCTCAAGACACTAATGTGCATGGTGTTCTGTAGCCTTTGCAGATCCATAGGTCAGACCAAATCATTTTATAAATAACCCCTCTCATTTTCTCTTCCTGACAGATCTGGAGAATGCATTTGTACGCTCTATGGTGAACGGCTTGCTAGCGAAAGAGGGCGAGGACTGCACTTTGCCGTGCTTAGTGACAGATCCAGCCATAACCAGCTTGTCTTTACTGAGCTGCAGTGGCAGCGCCATACCGGCTGGACTTTCCTATACGGCTGACCCACAGAAAGGCATCGTCATCCATAACATCACCAAGGTTTTCGAGGGATGCTACGTCTGCACCGGCCTTATGGGTGGGGTGACAGTGAAGTCGAGCCAGTACGACGTGAACGTGAGACAAGGTCTGTCGATATGCTAATGCAGAGAGAGGAACATGCGGTTTCCATCAACCTGTTTTTATGCAAATTTGAAATTTGCACATTAATTGGAACTGGCAGAAAATTGAAATAATGCCCAAATATATTGAAAAGGAATTTGATGAGACCAAGAAGTTAATGATGAAGCCGACACATAATCATGACCTAATGTTGATAGATGCAGTGAAACGTGATGGAAAAGTTTTTTTTTTAATAAATAATGAAAGTCCACACACACACACACACACATTCCACACACATTACCAACATGAATTTGATTATTTTCCATATAGAAATAACAACAAAGCCAGATTTATTGTCAGAGCTGCTGTTATAGGAAACAAATCAACACCTTGTGACCAATTCGAATCAAGAATTTTCTCAGGAACTAGTACTCCACTTGTGTAGTACATGTGATTTGTGTAGTTTTGCTTTAATCGTAATTGATGCTTTTATTGCTGTGGAGACAATACTTTCTTCAGCATGGTGTTATATTGTACCTTGTGTGTTTTTTTTGTGTAGTTCCAGAATCTGCTCCAGTAATAAATCTGTCCAGATCAGAAGACGTGATATTGATGAAGGACGAAGCGCTTGAGCTCATCTGCAGCACCTCTAACATCAATCATGACTTTCATTTGGCATGGAGCTTCCCTCTGGGAGCGGTACGATCCTCACAAATTGTACATCCACATGTAGAGACAAATTGAAGGACCCTGAAACATATTAACTATGTATATGTATTGACATGTTTGCGATGTGTTTAGCGTTTGTGGTGCTAATTAGGTGGCCAGATACAGTATGTACTTTCATTATTCCTGCGGGAAAAGTGCTTGTGTCACACACTGATGTCAAAGGGGGATATTGCAAATATTCCCAATAACCATTTTCAACGATTAGTTACAATAACGAGAAATTCAGCATAGATGTTAGTGCAAATAATCAGGACAGTAGAATTACAGCGGAGCATCAAATCGGCTAATTAGCGCTACATGATCGTACTAAAAGCAGCATTAGCATTAGATTTGAAGCTATAGAAGTTGATCTGTTTGACCATAGCATACAAATTAGAAAGTGAAAGAGCTGGATGAACATTTGGACCATTAGTTAGAAATGAAGCAAGGGCTAAATCGCAGTCATACAATTTGATAACCATTAGGCATTTTGGGTAATGTCGGAAACTGTTCTTATGTTAATTATAAAGATCACTCTGCAAGTCATTTCAGGATAAAATAGAACTCGGCTGGCTTTTTCGTTTAAACTCCTGATGTCTTGTGGTTTCAGAATGCAGTGGAGTCACATGCCTCTCACATCCTGCCTGGGTCCTGGGGTTACAAGCGCTCATCTACACTCTGGATTAAATCTGCAGTGATTAGCGACTCTGGAATTTATAGCTGCCAGGCCCAGAATGAGAAGGGTGTCTCCACTGCTACAGTTCACCTTGACGTTTACGGTTAGAAACAAACATCCTAAGTGTCTGTATGCTTCAGTGAAACATTGTTTTCCAGTATTACACATAAGCAGGATTAACCACAAGCTGGCTTGTATATCTTTTTGTCTTAGCTAAGTCTATTACAGAGTGGTTAGATTATATCGGTATGTTACAGAACGTGGCTTCATTAATGTAACCGAAGGAGAGAACAAGGCTGTGGATGTGCGAGAGGGAGAGAGTCTGACACTGCGAGTGGAGATGACCTCATACCCCAAGCCAAGCTCTGCATACTGGACTTACAACAACCAACAGCTCAGAAACACTTCTGAGCACGTCATCACACTACATAACCAGCAATACAGGTAAACTCACCTACATGTATTTTATTTTACACTCTTTCTCCAAATTAGTCTTGCAGAAAATGTGGACTGAAAAAAGGAACAATATTTTTTTTCTTTTTTCTGTCAAAGAAAACAATTAAACATTTACTAATAAACGTTGAAATATGAATGAGAAGATAAACTGTCTTACCTTCTTTTAAAAGCCTGGAAAATGCGGACTGAAGAAGGACATTTTTATTTTGTTTGCTGTTAAAAAAAACCGTTATAAAATGACTAGAATGCTGATAAATGAATGAAAATATATCATGGCAATTAAATGAAACCTTTCACAGGAGACTAGAATAGTGCAAAAAAGTCTGTAACACAGATCATGTCCCAAGTTTGTAACACAGATCATTCTACTAATGTCCTTAAACTATTTCTAGGTACATCGACGAGTTGAAGTTGGTCCGTGTTCATTGCGCCGAAGGCGGCATTTACACTTTCTCAGCCAGTCATAATTACGCATCCATCAATAAGTCGTTCTTCGTCCATGTCAATTGTGAGTTAAAGCGGAAGAATTCTCTTCCCTTCCTTCCTTTTCCTTTCATCCCATCCTGTCTCCTCTTTTTTGTCTTCTGGGAATATATTATTCTAAATGTTTACAGCACATTACATGTAAACTAATATCCCTCTCTCATTCCCGAACAGGCAAGCCGATTATTGTTTCTCAGGAGGGGCCGATTGATGGACAGGTGAAGTGTGTTGCATCAGGATACCCTGCTCCTAAAATATCCTGGTACTACTGTGAACCACAACACACACGGTACGATTCAGACGTGATAACTAGACATCATATGAAAGAAGAAGCTCAAGCAGCATCCATGTTAATAGCACAAGGACATTAAGACATTCCAGCAATTTAAATTTTTTGGTTAGGTTACTTTCAGTCTATAACAGGGTTGCAATTTTTTACTTTTTAATGGTATACTCCGCATAATTGAATAATGCAAACTCCAGTTCAAAGTGTGACTTGTGGAACATACCAAAAGCTACACACGGGTGGTAATCATAAGCAAATCTATAAACATACATAACATAAAACAAAGAAATTGTCAGAACAAATCTCTCAGAAATGCACAGATACAAGCGAAAGGCTTCGTAGTAACACAGAAACAAGTAACAGAGCAAGGGCAAACATGAAACAGATGAAAACAATGAGAAAACAAGCCAACAACATGACATTGTATTCAATTCATTCATTTTACTGATTCATTTTAATGATTATATGTGAAGGTAAAAAATTAGTTACAGTGGGCAAATGATTTCCTGTAAATTATATAAAACCTTAACAAAGTTACTTTTATGCTCACTGTTGACAAGATTATACGATATAAGATGTCTAAAAAAATGTAAATTCTCTTCTTTCAGATGCTCTCAGCTAATGAATGCCACACAGGAAGAAGAGGACACAGCCATAGTGACGATGTCCGTTTCTAAGTTTGGCCGCACCGAGGTGGAGAGCCGCCTCAACATCACCAAGGGAAGATACCACACCCTGGAGTGTGTGGCAACCACGCTGGGAGAAGAGGCTTATACACTGTTCTCCATCAGCGGTGAGCTATACAGTGTATACATACACCACACACACACACACACACACACACACACACACACACACACACACACACACACTCCTACACATTACAGTAATGTGAGAAAGAGGAAACTTATTAACATCCAGGCAAGCACTCAGATCATGCTTAATCCCATCTTTACTTCTCAGACACACATATAGCACTCAACAGATTTGCAGGGATTATTTTGTGCAGAGTTTGCACACCATGGATTGATAACCACACTAAGCTTTTCTCAGAGATGTCCACAAACATGCGTGACCCTATACAGGGGTGGACATTCATAAATTTGTGCATATTTAGACCACCGGGCAACTGAAAGCTCTGATCGATGTTCAGATCGGTTGCCTGGAAACCTAATCGAATAGGCTAAAAATCGGAAGCTAACTTGATGTAATGACGTTTGTGGAACTAGTTAAAAGTTCTCTGGAACCAAGGGAGAGGTAAATTTCCCATAGTTTCTGGGTGGGATGGACGGTATACTCTCACATCACCTGTCAGCAACAGAGCAATGAATCTCTGCATCACAGCATCTGTGAGTTCATGGATGAGGAAGAGGGCAGGTAGCTCTTTCTCAGAGAAAGAATAAAGTGTGTTGATTGTTTACCAAGTGACCATTTTTCTTATATTTCTCTTTTCTTAAAAATTTGAATCATTTGCAGAGGACGGATTGCGTTTATACAGTAGGTAGACCTGCCAGCAGTGCATTGCACTAATCCAGTCTAGAAATGACAAGAGACCAAAATAGTAGTGTTTGTTGGGCATCTTTAGTTTTTTCTGACATGTTTAGCCCAGATACATACTCTATAGGTGCTTGACTACTTAATCAAATCAGTAGTCAACAGTCTCGCTATCACATTTTATAACGATTCTGTGTTTGTGTTTTTTCTATGCAGAGCGCACAGTTCCTCATAAACTCTTCACCCCGGTGCTGACTGGCGTCATAACAGCTTCTGTAGTGCTCATGTTGTTTCTAATCATACTGCTCTACAAGTACATGCAGGTAAATCTATTTAAAAATAATAATTTTAAAAGAAAATATAAGGAAATTCCGGGACAAATTCAGTAACAAGCACACAGACACACATTTACAATTCCTCTCAGTTTTTCTTTTATTTTAAAACCATTCTCTATCCATATCCAGTCCTTCAGATGAATCGAAATCTTATTGAAGAGATTGCAATCTTGTTGCATTTCTCTAGCCCTGTTCTGTGACGTGTAACAGATACGTAGCAGGAATACTGATCAAATTGACGGGTACTCCTCTCATGGTCCGGCAATATGAAATCGAAGCAAACAGTCTCTTACGTGTTACATATAACATAGGCTAATTAAAGATAATATTTTAAGTGCACAGAATGTTTAGCGCCGAAAATCAGATTGATTCAGATGAAAATCCAATTGCACGCCACACGAATTCAATTCCCTCACACTGACTCTCTTTCCTTCCTACTCTTTCATTTAACCACAGAAACCCAAGTATGAGATTCACTGGAAGGTGATTGACAGTATCCATGGCAACAACTATACTTATATTGACCCCACCCAGCTGCCTTATGATCCCAAGTGGGAATTTCCAAGAGAGAGGCTGCGTTTTGGTAACTGGAAATTTTTTAAATCTATGCCTGTGTACCTGTATGTGTGTGTTGGGGGGGGGGGGGGGCCTTAAGAAAGGCCTTAAATGAAGATTACAGCTGAATATGTTATGGCTCTTGATCATTTCTTAAGATCTTTTAATGCTTCTCGTGTTTGCTTCTCGTGTCTGCGTGTTTGTGTGTGCAGGTAAAATCCTTGGCGCTGGGGCATTTGGTAAAGTGGTGGCAGCTACAGCGTATGGTCTCAGCTCGCCCGACACTGTCACAACTGTGGCTGTAAAGATGCTCAAGCGTATGTGTATACATATATATGTATATGTGTGTTTGTGTGTGTTTGTGCATGCAGACAAAGAGCCCATTTTTCAATCCAAAGCTCTTTCCCCTGATTTGATTAAGTCCACCCTTTGTCTCCTTACTGAATTCTCCTTGTTTTTTTGTTTGTGTGTGTGTGTGTGTGTGTGTGTGTGTGTGTGTGTGTGTGTGTGCGTGTGCGTGTGTGTGTATCTGTTACCGCAGCGAGCGCTCACTCCACTGAAAAGGATGCTCTGATGTCAGAGCTGAAGATACTGAGTTACCTTGGCAACCACATGAATATCGTCAACCTGCTTGGCGCCTGTACTGTAGGAGGTAAGAAGTCGATGTGTTCAAAGTTCAGACAGAGTTCAAAGTCAGGTTTTTGAATTTTCTACAGAGAGCTGGACCTTAATGTACTGAGTAAAATCTGCTTCTCGAGAGCAAAAGGTGCCGCAAATCGGTATAAATAGACACACAAGCTGAGCAGGACACAGTTGGGTACGCTGATACTCTCTCCTTGCTGTAGTGCATGAATATAATACTTGTTAAGCACACATAGATGTACACGTGCATTTAATTACCCTTTCATTCCTCATGACTCCGCCTCTTATTCCTAGCTGATGCTTGACCACGCCTCTGACCACAAAGTCAGTATGGAATAAATGGGCTATTAAGACTAAATCCTGTTAATTTGCTATTAATAATGGTTTTGATGCTTTCATGGTATTAACAATGGTTGTAAAGGAAATACACAGAATGAAATAAAGCAGAAAGAATGAGCTGAATTCTTTCAATGACGGTCTTGTCAGGATATTACACAGAGCCATTTGGGCTGATAGTTTTTATACCTGCATGACATCATTAGCAGCGATTTAGATTCTCCAGTTCGTTCCAGAGGAATCTTTGTTTGAATTGATGTAAAAAACCTTTCTCTCTGTAACAGGCCCGATTCTGGTAATCACAGAGTTTTGCTGTCACGGTGACTTGCTGAACTTCCTGAGGAGAAAGCGTGATGCATTTTTCAGCTCTAAAACAGGAGACGGATATTATAAAAACCTTCTAAGTCAGACACAATCTTCAAGGTAAAGACGTGCGCATTTATACAGTACATGGGTTAATTTCAGCTTTCACAGCACCCTTTGTTTGATCCCACCAATTTTTCCAGTGATCAGAAATATTGGAGCATGTGACTGACAGGTATTTGTCCAGGTCTTACCTGCTAGATTGTTTGTTTAAATAACAAATAGCCCTGAGTGTCTTCTTTTGGTTTGAGCCCTGGGTTTGTGAAAACTGTACTGTAAATACTAAAAAATATCAGGAAATCAGGAGTGCTTTCGAAGGGGACTGGATATGAGTGTATCAATGATTTTTGACATTAACTTTAAGTGTGTTTATACAATAAAATGTGTCTATTGTTATCTGTGTGGTAGGGAAGGCACAGAAAATGGCTACATGCTAATGAGGTCCTATCAGAAGAAGTCTAAACAAACAGGTAATGTCAAACACATCAGTAGAATTAAACTGAACAAATGAGATAATGAGAGAATAATCTCTTTCTCTCTCAGAATGGAGTGATGATAAGGATGACTTGACTATTGACACTGAGGATCTGCTCAGCTTCTCTTACCAAGTCGCCAAAGGCATGGACTTCCTCACGTCCAAAAATGTAAGTTGAGCGCTTCATGTGGAAAATGAAGACGTATTTCATGGTTATAAAAGCATGAATTTATTCAAATGTTGTGACTGGAGTACAGTACCTATAAATAAAATGTATTATTATTATTATTATTACTAAACCACTTTCAATGTGTATCGATAGTGCGTCCATAGAGATCTGGCAGCAAGAAACATTTTACTGACTAAGGGTCGGGTTGCCAAGATCTGTGACTTCGGCCTGGCTCGTGACATCGCCAAGGACTCCAACTATGTTTTGAGGGGAAACGTGAGTCACTTTTCTTTTATTATTTATACACATAATTTATTTAGTCGCTTTACATTAGACCTGTTTCACAGTTTTATTCAAAAAGACTAAGAACCTTTAACGATAACAAACATTTGACACCGCATCAAAGTCATCATTTAAACAGCCTTTTAGTAAGAATCTCACTTTAACTATCTTTGTTCTCTGATGATGACGGCATTAACCAATGATGTGCTTACTTTACAGGCACGTCTCCCAGTCAAATGGATGTCTCCTGAGAGCCTGTTTTCATGCGTGTATACATTTGAAAGTGACGTTTGGTCCTACGGCATCTTACTGTGGGAGATCTTCTCTCTAGGTATGCTTATGTATATACTATATAACATTGGGGATTGGGATTTTCTTCAAAGAATGTGTCGAGATTTTTGTGAAAAAATAAGACCTCAGAACAAGACAAAAAAAGATGAGCTTTTTATTGATGTTAGAGTATAGCTGGGTAGATAAGTTTAATACTTCTTATAACACAGCACAGTGGGATAATCTGTTCCGATTGGTCAGAATTCATTGTTCATTAATTTCCGAAGAAAGCAAAGGAAATTCACACATTATTGTTTCTATAGCAACTGCTAATTCATACGGATTAAGTTCTATGCTTCAAATAAATGAAATATAAAAATTTATTGAAATTTTTTTTAAATTGATAGAGAGGTTTACTAAGTATTTCTGTAAAGAGTCTCCAGCGTCAGTGCTTTTAGTAAGTAAAGGTGAGGGAATAATTGTTTACACGAGTCATACTCCACAAATGTCTTTGTTAAATGTTTCTCTAGACGGATAAAACGTATTTCGTTTAATCAACGGAATGTTGCAGACTTGCATTGGGTTATGAGAGGATCTTTACAAAAATAGCTAATGCCACATCTATATATATTGACCAAAATATTATTCCATATTTCCACAGGTAACAGCCCATATCCCGGCGTTCCAGTTGGATCCATGTTCTACAAGATGATACAGGATGGGTACAGGATGAGCGAGCCAGAATTTGCTCCAAGTGAAATGTGAGGAAATTCAACTTCAGTTGAATTATGAATGGACGTTAACATATGTCACTTCTCCAAATTTCTATTTGTGTAAATTTGCTGCATCTTCTGGATGACTGAATGAAAGAGCTGGTTAAGACCATTCATGTCATTTCTGTTGACCATGCATACTATTCAGGCGAGAGACAGCTTGATTACAGACATGTACCATTGCCTTAAAAGAATCAATCACCAAGGAGTGGTGCTTCATCTGTACTTTAATGAATGTTTTTTGTATTCATAGTTATGAGGTGATGAGGTGGTGCTGGAGCTCTGATCCTCTGAAGAGACCAAATTTCAGGAAACTGGTAGAAAGGACAGAAATGTTGCTCTCTGAAGCCACCAAACATGTGAGTGTTAAATTAGAACATATACCTTCATATATCTTGAACACGTATCTTGGATACTGCGTGACATTTATTTTATCTTTATGTTTGTATTTTCTCACTTTTTCTTGCTAGCTTGAACACATTGTTCTATACTATATAGTTTTATACTTGTAACTTAAAATACATGTATCTGTGCAATAGAGTGCAATCTAATCTTAAACTTACACTAGAAAGCACATTTTCTATCTATGTACAGCAACAAACATTTAAATTCAGAATTTCTCAGTTATAAAAAATTGCTATGGTGTAGTTAATCAAAACACTTGGCTAGAATGATTACTTGGACCAATCCAATGGCACACTGTATGTGAGCCGCTGTTTCTTAAATTCCTTGCTCATAGTTAAATTCCATTCTTGGTTTGAGGTGCAAAAAAGGTAGAAAACCTGAAATCATATTCTGTATACAGAGACATAGGTAATTACAGAACATTTGTCTTCCACCCAACAGGTGTATTTGAATCTCAGTGACAAAGGAGGCAGCAGTATCAGCGAATCATCTGATTGTCCATTGCTGCAGAGAGCATCGTCTCAGAGGCTGAGCTCAGTGGGCAGCACCACAGGATCAACACAGCCCCTGTTGCTAGCCACCAATGATGTTTTTCTGGAGCATGAGACTTGCTAAGGACCACTCACTCATCACCACTTCGATTCCATTCACACTTTATTTAGCTTTGTGGCTCTCTTTCAGGTTCACTGTTGTTGTTGTTGCCAGAGTAATCTCTACAACACTTAACTGCATTTTGTCAAGAAGTGTGAATTTGTGTTTTACCTTACAATTAGTGCGAGTCCATTTGCGGTTTTTAGTCTTGTGTTCTTTCTTTTGAGAGTAATTACACCACTAAATGTTTATTTTAAAGTGAAACTAGAAAATTCAGAGACACTAATCCCTTAACCTTAGCAAACCTGTAAAGATCTATCATAAATAATGTCTATCCATTTTGATAGTGTAGAAACTTGCATACAAATAAATAACACTGCCTACTGCTTAGCTATGTACATTTTGTTTGTGGCAGATGTTTGTGGCCTTATTAACAGTAATGGATAGAATATTTTGATAGTCCATAATGTCAATAGCACTATAGTTGCTAATGAGCAAAAAGATGTAGCTATCTGTGCTAGTACTCTATCAACATTTAATCTATGAGCATTTATCACTACAATGTTTATAGACATCATACTAAAGTACTACAAACAGATGCAACCTGATGTGAAATTACTATCACCACTAACTTCATTATTTTCGTATAACAGCATGTACAGAAGTATAGTTATAATGTGGCATTTTGCCAACAATTTTTAATATATTTATTAACAGCATGTCATATTTTTAATCACCTGGTTGTGAAACCTCCATGAGACAAACTAGCTCCTGTTATTGGTTATCGCCAATTAAAAAAATATAAAAAATAAAAAAAAATAATAAAAAAACAAAACAAAGCTTGAAATGTGTATATATATATATATATATATATATATATATATATATATATATATATATATATATATATATATATATATATACACACTAAAATACAGCTTAACATATTACTGAGAAACTGGAAATTTTTATCGAAGTAAATCCTGACCTGTGGAAAACAGACAATGGAGACTCCTTCCATAAATTTTCAGTAGAGGGCTCCTTACTGATCTGGCCAATCAGATACGAGAAAGTTACAAGTAAATTTTTCTCTTGAAGTACTTTCCTTTGAAGTTACAAATCTCAAACACAGTTATTTTTTGCCCGAGTTAACTCTTACAGTATGAAGAGTCTCTTTTGTGTCCAAAATAAAAATGAAATCACAAATGAAATTAAAATTCACCATCTAAGCTTAAGACGTATGATGAGTTAACTTGGCGTAAAATTGCTAGTTTTGTGATTTAGCTAGTTTAGTTTGCGTGTTTAATTCGTTTTGTTTTTCTTTTTTGGCTTGTAGGTTTACAATAGTAGGACTGCTAATTGCTAGTGCTTTTCATCAGTTAAACTTGTTTACATTTTATTTGTGAATAAGCACCTTTTGAGTGTTGTATGTTGATAGATTTTGACTGTGTAGTTCTGTGTTTAATTTAGATTTACACACAGTACCAAACTGTTTACTTAAGTACAGTTTTTAGGAAGTTTTCCAAAGGATGTTTTGCCTCCTTCTAGTGTTCTTCTGGAAAAGAATGTGGTGCAGTTAGTTATTAACGTAAAGCTTTATGTGCATGATTGCTTTTAAAGAGCTCTCTCTCACTTTTTTTAATATCTACCCAGAAAATCAACTAATGTGTGTTCAAGTCGTGTTCGAAAAGATCGTATATATGAGCTGAACTCTAATGAACGCCATCACAAAGTGATAATTACAAGTGCGGGACAATCGGAATTTGTGGGGGCGTGTCATACAGAAAATGTAAACCGGATGCAACATCGACTAGCTAACTACCTGCACAAAATACACTTGCATGTTACAATTACCATATAATTATATAATGATATAATTTAGAATGGTTAATTTTTAATATATACGTTTTTTTGTTTTTAAAGTTAATATACATTAAAGTTAATAAAAATCCACCTTGCCACGACCAAAATGGCCTTAACGCATGTGATGTCGTTAACTTGTAAATACGAATTTCCCAGGACAACTTGAAACAAACATGGGTGTAATTACTCTTTAAGTACTGGTATTTAAGTAACGGTATAGCGACCATAAACAAATTTCGCCACGCTCGCCAATGTATCTGTTGATATATTTATCCACACGCAGCTGGACTCCATTTCGCCATATTGATCTAATGCAGTATACCGAGTGCATGAAAAGCTGAGACAGCTGTATCTTAAGAGTCAGACCATTAACCAATATTCACTATGCTCAGTCACCAGAGCATTAGTTCAACATCATTACAACATAGTCATACCGAGGATTAGAGAGATTAATGCCCAGCTGTCATGGTGACATCATGGTGTAAGTAGTCAGTTTGTCAAATCTTAGCGGTGTGATTAAATCTTTTTGTGGATTAATGCTTTTTCATGTCTCAGAGGTGTCTTCAGTGCTTGGTTCACATGTTAGTTGGTTCACGTGTTTCACTGTTTGGTGAAAGTCTTCTTTATTACTGTGACTAAAAGCATCCATCCTTTCTAAAGTCTGTTCGTTATTTGTAAAGGAAAAAAAATTTTTTTTAGTGCCCTGGTATTGTAAAGTGTATGATAATGCCATGTCAAACTTACTGCAGTACTTAAACGCTTAACTTATATAAAACGATCAAAACTTTTGCATCGCATGCTAGCATTTTCTGCTTTCTTTTTCTAAATGTTGTAAGAAGTAAAGCTTTGAAACTGAGCCTCTGAACAAAAGTTAAGCTAGAAAGAAAAACGTTGAAATGTCAGATGTTTATAATTTGTACGTAGGTGAAGATTTTTTCCCCTGCTGATACAGTAGAAGTTTGTCCTGTTTGGCTTAAAGGATTCCTCAAAGGATTCTGTAAATATGTTTTTGAAAGATTTGAGGATGAACTTTTCATGTTTGTTTTAATAGTGAGACCGAAAATAAAAACAAGAACGAGTTCACTGTTTTGTGTTCTTTTTTTATTATATATACTTCGACACCACTACTTTTAATATTAAAATCCCCAAATTTCCCTAAAATTGTGTTTAGTAGTGAGTTCATGGCTTTGAGTACATTATATTTATTTTGTGTGTAAATTAAATGAGACGGTCTGTGATTTTATCTATTTTTCACTTTTGCTCTTACGAGAAAATCAACGATGTGTAATTAATGGGAGCGTCTCAGTTAATTCTAATACTGTTTCAGGGTACTGATTAGGGAGTCAGCCATTTTAAGTGCTCAGTACACAGCCAATATCTACCAATGTCTACCAATGTTAATAGCTTGTTATCTTTGTCAAATCATTACTTAGCTATTTTATCTTTGACATTCTGTATACGGATTGTTTACGTGTAATGACATACGAGTTTAATGATTTAAAAAGAATACAATCACACTTGATATAGCATGAGAGAAAATTACTTTTTAGGTTTTGGTTTTTACAGTGACTGAAGAGGAAACTAGAAAGTCACCACGTGATATTCGTATGTAGCCCTGTTACTCCTGTTACCGCTACAACAAATTTGGAAACAGATTTTGTGTTTGAATTCAACTTGTACAAAGGCAATTTGTCAACTATTAAAATTTTTAGTTATTGACCTTGGACGGGGCCAAACATCCACCAAACTAAATTCCTGAAGAATCTACAGACACAGAACTCTGAAGACTCCTTCTAAATGCTAAATTTTAAATTTTAGTGGCAGTAGTGGCTCAAGCAGATAAGGCTCTCGGGTGTTGTTGAAGGATCAGGGTTTACGCCACCCTCTCTGGTCCAGGGGTGCTGTATCATGTACCCTGAGATCTGTTATGCGAAGAAAAAAATTTCACTGTGCTGCAATGTATATGTAACAAAATAAAGTGTTTTCCAATCTATTTTCTTGGTGCACTTACCATTAAATCTCTTACGATGTTACTAAAGAAATAAGAAAATCTTAGATGATTAGAATCAACCACGTCTGAGATCCTGTTTTTTTTTTGACTAGTCAGCATCCAGCATTCAACAGCACTGTGCTATAAACTGCTGGTGTAAAAGAAACATATTTCAGTTCTTAAAGACCATGATAAGGGTTTTTCCAGGCCATCAAATACACATTAGCAGCAATACACTGGATGACACTGGTTTAATAGTTGACAAATTGTCGTGGAACGAGTTGAATTCAAAAAGAAAATCTGTTTCCAAATGTTTTTGTTCAGATCAGCAAAAGGTACAACAAAGACACAGGAGTCAATGCTGCTTTCTTCCTTTATTTTAGCTCATTGTGTTGAAAAATAAACAAACATTAGCTGCCTCCTCACAGCTATCTAGCTTAATGACTGTCACATCCAATATACAAAGAAATTTCATAATGCAACCAAACAATTTTGTGTCTTTTAACATGATAACATGGGATCAAGTCTTAGACAACAGTTATTAATACCTGTACAACTCCACAGCCACTGTAGTAGGAAAACATATGGCAGACCATCTATGGTGTAAAGGGTGTTTACTCTATGTAAAGGTGTTCTCACAGCCTTCCTGTTTGGCTTGAGTCATTTCCAGTGGACCAGAACTGCTGCTGACTGGATGATTTTTTTTTCCACTCAAGTGAAAATCAGCAGATTTTGTCATGGTTGAGATCACAGAGATAACACCTCCCACCCCCCATTCTCACATTTACTGAAGCTCTTGCCTTAGCATTTTACACTCCGATATGCTAACAGCTGATTGGATACGTGCATAAGCATTCCTAATAAAGTGGTCGGTGAGCGTACATAACAAAAGGAGTCCAATTGTACAAGTTATCTTTGGTGGGTGAAGAACAAAATATCTGCAAATGACAAAAAAATAAAAAGATACACAGCATATAAAAAGGTACATAGGTTTCAGATAGAGTATAATATCCTATAATGATTTCAGTAATACTTTCCTAGTTGGAAGACCTTAGACACAATGCATACATTTTCACACAACAGTGTTGACGGTCTATACACAGCTTTCCACCAGGGTCCAGAGAATACGGAAATAAAGTCGCTTTGGATTTTCTAAGAAAAAAAATAATAAACATTACAATGAGGTATAGAACTAGCAAGTGAGTAAGGAACGTTCTAGAATTTGAAGTTACTGCAAGGCAAGAACTGATTGGTTATCACCTGGGTTTGACGTACACAACCCTTACAGCAATATATACTAATATATACGGTATACTGCAAGGGACGAGGTACAACTTTTAATTTCTGGCCACAGACACACAAAGACACAGACACACACAACTTCGAATGTCAACACAGTCCATATACGATATGTTCATTTGTTCCATAATGACAAAAAAAAAAAAATCATACAAAAAAAAAAAAAAATTCAGATTTCTTTTGTGACTAAAATCATAAATAAACGATCTTGAATAACCCCAAAAACACCAATTATTAGGTAAATTATTTACGATATCTATTAGTTAGATAGTCATTCTCACGACATTTAAAAGTGTACACACATTTAAAAACAGTATGGCAAAAGAGGACAACGTGGAAGCTGCAAAACAATCCATAGGATTGTGCAGATGCTGAATTTTAAGAATATTTTATACTCTCAAAATGTATTTTAGATGATCACACGCAGATCCTTTCTCTTATTTTTAAGAACAGAATAAAGTGCGAGAGTACAAAACACGGCATTTGCAGCTAACTTGTACTTCTAGTAAGATTCATGCATATTTGATTTTTTAAAAATTTCTGTGGGGAAATGAACTGAAACAAAAAGTTTTAGTGTGTGTAAATATTATACAAAAAAAAAAAAGTAAAAAAAAAAAAAGCAATAAATGGCTGCTAGTTTGTTGTCGTGCTATTGTGCTCAAATGCAACAAATACAAACCCCCCAACCTGATGCAATCATGAAAACAGTATTTATGCTGAACACTTTTAAATATATATATGATGCTTTGTGTTGAATGCGACCTCACACAGTCGATTGCATAATTCCTACTTGGAGTTGTATAGACTACAAATCATTTTAATATAAATAAAAATTCCTGCACATTTATAGAGTCAGGACTCTCTCCACATTGTAAATGATCACACACAAAAATGATTAACACTGTGATTATTAAAATAAGGGCCATTTAGTGTGTGGAAGCACATTAAGTTATATCAACTACAATGAGACCATTTTTTTTAAGAAGTCACTATATTATATGCATGGGTTTGTTTTTTGGTAGAAGAACTAATTGTTGGCACTTTAACAATTGAAGAACTACATTTGTCCATGAAATAGAGGTAACACTGTGGTTATGTATAAAATATGTTAAAAGAATACTTTCAAAATTAGGAGTAAAATATACATTTGTGAGCGATTTCTGCTTTTTGGGCTAAATATAGATTTATATATAGATTTATAAAACAACCTTTTCCCCAACACAGTCGTATAAACAAAGATCCGAGAACCTTTTTTGTGATGTGTATAAAATATTCACTTTGTTCCTTTATGTTTGGATATTCACATGGCTTTGTACACACATCTGTACAGATATTAAACGAGCAAGATTACTTTTAGTCCCAGGTTAAACTGTATTCTTTTAAATAAATTAGAAAAGAAGTAAAGTGAAAGCTATTTCAATGGCACCGAGGTCCGTACTGTTATTGCTGTGAAATACTGAGTTTCGCTGCGCTGCTAGCCATTCGGTGGTTCGGTATTTAGTCCTATTGCTGTAGAAACGATGTCCAACGAAGTACCACTGAAGTTCAAACTAAAACATTTCCCACTTGTGTCACTGAGTGCTCGAGTTGTCTGTTTGGTGAGAGGATGAGGTTTTTGGCTGCTTTACAGTCTGAGGCTTTAACTGCTGTTGTGTTTTTTGCTGTGGTTGTTGTGTCGTGGTGAACGCACCCTGTTGCTGAATGGGGAAAGCCTGCAGAATTAGCTGTGTAGACTGGTTGTTCTGCAAAATGTGGGCTCCCTGTAGAACAAAAAAAAAAGCCTCAATTAATAACCATCAACTGATAATTGCCAAAGCCAAAAAGTTAAGTGTTAATTTTGTCCAGTGAAGCATGGTGGTGGGAGCATCATGTTGAAAGTTGCCTTGTGGTCTGTAGTGCTCTGTCTGTCAAAATTTGGGATTTATTATTTTTTTTTTCCAGACCCAAACAGATACTTTTCCAAAAACTCGACCCAGACTTGCGGTGGTAGTTCACTGGTCTTCATCGAGCTGTTTGTATAAGTATTGAGGAATAAAATATTTAAAATATATAAAAACTTTTACTAGTTTACAGCCTATGCTTTGTGTATTTATTGTCTTGTACTTGACTCACATAGCTGTGTATTTGCACCGTACTTGTAGTCTTGCATACTTTTCCGTTTCCCAAGCTATGTAGAGGAACGACGATTAAAAAAACCTCATGGGAGAAAGCTAAGACTGTTTATCACCCTTGAAACACCATCTTCCCTGTGAAGCATGGTGGTGGGAGCATCATGTTGCCTTGTGGTCATTTCTCTTGCTAATGTCCTTTTTAACTGCTGGACATTTTGCTCCAATATATATATATAAGCTATACAGAGGAATCACAATAAAAATCCCACTTGGATGGATTTAAGGCCTCCAAATATTTTCACTGAACTTGTGTGAAAGTGATACATTAGGAAAAAACTCACGACTGCTCATCACCTCCGCACGGTGAAGCATGGTGGTGGGAGCACCATGATCAGAGTTACCCTTGGCTGCCTGGTGGATTTTAGGTCGATAGCCTAAATATTTCTTTTTTAACTAATAAATTTAAATTGCTTTGTGGGATGTTCAATGTTTGGGATATACTGTCTTTTTATATAATTATGCCCTGATTAATGCAGTACGAAAACTTTGTCCCAGACTTATTTTGCTGGCTCATTGGTAATACATGATGCCCTAAATATGGTATACCAAATTCTGGGGACTTCCAAACTATTTATAGAATGTATAGAAAACAAATTCAGTCAAAACAAGCTTTGGTATACGTTATGGTATTTCTCACCCAATATAGACACACAAACAAAACAATACTGCTAAGATCATTTACAGATTAGTGAGTGTCGGTGTGGATCTTGGTCCTACCTGTAGGAACTGTTGTTGAGGCTGTGTCATTCCGTGGTGCTGCTGCGAATCAGACAACGCTGCTATTGCCTGTGTTTGGCCCTGCTGCTGTGCAAACTGGCTGTAAGCGGTCACTACCTGGCCCATAAACATGGTTGTTGGAACCATTACGGTGCTGCAAGCCATGGGAGCAGTGACTAACTTAGTGATCAACTGCTGCCCTGGAAACCTGAAGAAAGGACAAATTTTCCGCTTTCTGTGGTCATACAGTGTGTATTGAGCTGAAATATTGATTGTGGACAAAATGTCTTATCGATTCACCATACATATGCATTCAGATACACCATGCCAGGTTAGAAATCTCAAAACAGATCATTATTATTAATTTTCTTTATATTAACACTTTACAATCAATGTATAAACATGAGTGGACAAAAAAAAAAGTTTAGAGTTTATAGCAATTATAATGGAACGCACTAATTTTCATGGACTATACACAATATTATTGACACACCTGTTGATTGTAGTTACTTGAGTGATGTTCTGTGACTGGTTGCTGGGGATCTGCACGATGCTGCTGTTGCCCTGCTGGCCGACTATCATCGAATTATACACTGAACCCTGCTAAGCAGAAGAGTACCAAAGAAAAAAGAACTCTAAGAGTTTAAAAAGGAAAGAAATCGTATAATTAAAGGCAACCTCGAAAACGCTGCTTCACCCCGATGCCATTAGCATAACGACGTGCTATAAGGAGAAACGAGGACTAGACAAATGTAATGATGTCATCCTTAATGGATGGGTCAGAAGTGAAGTGAACCGAGAAAAAAAAAAAAAAGCATGAGATCAGTTCAAATGCTTCAGAGCCATTTGGTCTTTTATTGATGGCACTCTTCTCCGTCTGCTGTGTCATGAATCGTGACAGGCTGCAGTGATTATTTCATTAATCACAAATGAGTCGTTTTGAGTCAGAACATGAGTGTATCACTAAAACCTGTGTGAGGATGGAGCCTTGCGAATTCTGCTGTTGGGAAGGCGGAGCTTGCTGCTGTTGAAGGCCGTGATGCGTTGTGCTGTGGGCGGTGCTCGTCACACTCTGCACTCTAACTTCAGCTTGTGAGCATGAAGCTCCACTCACCTGAGGGAGCTGCATATTGACCCCACCTGTGGACTGCTGTAAGTACATCTGGAAGGGACGAAAAACGTTCGTTAAGCATCTAGCAGATAAGACGGACTTCATTCATGTGAAGTGCTTTTCCTCTCAGCCTGCGATATATTTTGTTGGACATTTGATTCACATACACTCATGTTTACCTATTGGACTTTGTTTCTTTTTGTGTACATGTGTGTGTGTTGTGTTTCCTGTAGTTTTGTATTTATATTTTTTTTGTAAATGTATGCTGGAAAAGGAATGCTGTTACTGTTCATGGTGTGTCTTCAAGGTATTTTCCTGCCTGAATCAGTCTCTCCGTAATATCCGAAGCCTTTTACGTTCATCTCTCTCTTATGTATGATACTAAAACATACTCTAACCTGTAGTACAATTATGTTCCTTTTTAAGCTAATGTGTAAATTTCTGTAGGTGACGAAATACCTGAAGGCCCTGGCCATGCACCTTCTGAAGCTGTTCGTGAATTTGCTTCAGTTCTTCCTGCTGCTTTTTAATGTTGGCCTCGATCATCTGCGTCCGCTGTTCCAACTGCTCCTTCAGGTGCTGCATGGCATTCAGCTGTGTAGAGTATTGCTACACACACACACAGATGTAATGCAATTGTCTCTCATCAAATGTAGAAAGAATTCAACAGTCCATCAACCAGCTCTAAGGAAAACGAGGCTTTCGGGGGGAAAAGTTTGTTCATATTATTTTGGAGCTTCCTATATTCACTCAAACTCGAACGATTCACAATTCACAGAACGTATATGAAAGTAAAATGTTAATGAAACCGTCAGAGCTTTATGATTCCTTCTCACTACATGACTGGTTGTGATAGCTTGATAAAATCGTATGTACGTAATAATAATAATAATAAAAAAAATTGCCAATGAAACATGACGGGAGAGACTAAATAAAGTAAAATTGGAGCATTTCAATCTCTGGTTAAAAGAAGTATATGAAAATGCATTGAATGTTTTTGTGTGAAAAATGATCAGGATTATGATATGCAGCAGGATCTACTGCCCAGATGCATTTTACAGACAGTAAGGAATAAAAGAAAAACAACTGCAATTAGGTTACCTGTGTGTTGTGTTGAGGTTGTTGCTGCTGCTGCTGGTGGTGGTTAATATGAGCAGGAGAACTTGTGTGAATATTCTAAGGAAGACAGGGGGAAAAAATAAATAATAAAAAAAAGGCACCTCATATCTCAAGAAAAAAAAAGTTCTCATACGAGACTCAATACATCTTAAAAGTTTTTACTCAGAAAGCAGGAAATCAAAGTCTTAGAAATTCATGAATATATAAGATGTCGTCACTATTTACCTTCACCTACAACCACTTTCATTTCAATTCAATTCAAAATGCCTTAATTATGAAAAACAGCCCATCGCTGCAACTTTGTAATCATACATGCAACTCGTGAATGTGCACAGAAATAAAGACATTTCTCAATTCTGCCAATTTACAAAGCCTTTAAAATGAGGCAAGTTGAATCAAGTGAATTATAGAATGGGAAAACAAGGTTTGCATAAAAGGCAGAGTTCCACTCACCTGGCTGCTAACAGAGGAGCGGCGGTGTTGCGTCATGTCGACGGTGCTGGGCCGAGGCGGAGTGCTCACGTCCATCTGCAGCTTAGTGGGAGTGGCTGAGACAGAAACGGGACACAACTGTGTAATAAGACTATGCTAAAAATCACCAGAGTGATGTTTATGACTAAATGATTAATTGAGTAATCATCAAAAAGCATTTATGAGCATCCAAAACTGCAGGATGTATCAAGAAGATCACTCGATCATCAATAGTAACGACTGCTTTAAACTTGAACTGTTTTACATTTATATCCCGCTCAGGAGTTTCCCACCAAATCTGTTGTTTTGGGGTTTTTTTGCTATGCATTGTGTTGTTGCTTGTTTCCATTTTGGCCTTCTGATGCTTATTTGCGTCTTACAAAAATCTCACTAATTGTAAAACCTTTACAACCTTTACAGTCTCATGTAGCTTTTTGTTGAGGACTCTTTATTTTTTTTTATTTTAGCTATCATAATGTTTGTCATCATCTGATGCAGTTTTCCTTGGCTGATCTGGACAGTCACCAATATTTTCTTTCTTTTTCAGAACATTCCACACCAGTTTCATTGCCTATGCCTAATTCTGATTGGGAGAAAAGCAAGCCATTTTGGAAAAAAGTTGGCTCTGTGGGCTTCATAGTAGTTTATCCTTTTTCAGTCAGTGCCACTTCGTAAATGAAGATTATAGCGAGCATACAGTTAGTGTTGGCTGGATGGTTCTGTTCTGGGAGAATTTTTCCCACGCGCCTGTCCGTGTACATGAATGGACAGGGCGGGGAGGCAGTGCTGGTGAATGAATAGACCCCCCGTTACAGCTCAGAATCAGAACCGAAATTGCGCGAGGTGCGAATTTTTTACGTGAAGAATTTAATTGCCGCTGGCAACGGCTGGAGGAGTCGGGGACGGAGGAAGGCGGCATGCGATGTGCGTGGCTGAGTCGGAGCTAGGCATGGGTCGTGGGGAGAGGGAACTAGGCGCCCATGCCGCGCAATTGATAACGGAGTTGATGTCCACTAAGCTAGTGGAGACGGCGGAGGAGGCTTCACCCTGGGCTGGCTTGCAGCGTAGTCGCAACAAAGTGTGGGAAAATAATTTTTTTAAATCATTGTTTTATTTCCTTTTAGTTCTAGCATATTTCTGTGGATAATTTAGAAGCCCAATCAAGTTACAATGCAAGTTAAATTCAAACTTTACATTTGGTTCCTGTATCTCATAAATATCAAAGGAAAGGGGCAATGTAACTCAGGGTATCATCTGTCTCCTTGCGCCATTTGTCCTATTGTTTGGCCTAATGGTTAGAGAGTCTGACTCAATCCTAAAGTAAGGCACCGAACCCCCCAACTGCTCCCCGGGCGACGCAGCACAAATGGCTGCCCACTGCTCCGGGTGTGTGTTCACGGTGTGTGTGTGTTCACTGCTTTGTGTGTGCACTTTGGATGGGCTAAATACAGAGAACGAATTCTGAATATTGTTCACCATACTTAGCTGTAGTTCACTTTCACTTAATGGGATTAAGGGTGGGTGAAATTCAAGGATCTGGTGTGGGGGCTGTTATATCCTTTCATGTTTTGATTGTCACCTGAGTGCTTTGTCTGTGGCCTGCCTGAACTTATGCGACGCTTGATTTAACAACAATTGCAGTTTTCACAGGTGACAACCAGAGCTCAAACCAAGAACAGACATTCGGAGCTATTACCTGTTTATACATAAAACTCTAACAAGACACCTGGGCAGCAAAAAACACCTGTATGTCACATGTTCCAATATTTTGGCATATATTATTTTCAATTTTATTTTCCTGTAATAAATAAAATGGTGCATAAAAGAATACAAAAAAATATTCCACAGTATATTAATATCCAAAACAATGTGATGGCCCTTACAGGTGCACGTGCTGTCAGACATGGCTGTGTGCGAGGACTTGTGGGAGCTGTGCGAGGACGTGGACGGTGTGCGGCTGTGATCGAAGCGCTCAAGCACCTCCTTGAGGCTGGAAGTGTTTAACTGGGATTCAGAACCAGAGTCCTGAGACTGCTAGAGAGCAGTTGAGAGAGGAATGAGTGGGAAGATTAATTAAACCAAAAGCTGTAGAAAACCTGCCCTAAAAAAACATTGTGTTAAGCATTGAAGATATTTATTGATTCCACTTTGCTCTCAGCTTTCTCTCACCTTGTCTTCTGTTCTTTCGGGAGGCAAATCCTCAATGCCCATCTCTCTTCTCTGCTCTGCCCGTACTTCAGCATATCTAACCGGAAAAATCATGGGGCAATTAAAGTCTGTAAAGTGATGGAAAAAATGTGAGTTGCATAAAGGAAGGCACTTGGATAGAATAGAATGGAACTGTCTTGCTCAATAACCCAACACTGTTTCTCTGGTAGTCCTGAGATTTGACCCTCAAACACTAAGCTCTTCACACTATATGTGACTACAGATGATGACAAGTCCAAAACTAAGCTACTGCTTCCTCATCACAGACCACTAAGCATTCAATTTGTTGGTCAATATCAGAGTCTCTAAATGACCAGATTTCTGGCACTCAAAGAGCTCCTCCCATCACTCTTCTTCCCCGTAGAAGGCACAGACTAGTTTTCCAGATCTTCTTTAAGACAACCCAAAATTCTTAGTTTCTGGTTTCTCCAGACTTCTCCAATCACCAAGCTTTACTTCTACACCACTCAATGACTTCAATTACTCAAAAGCATCCCTTCCCAATGGTTGGGACTTGAATTGGTCTCTCAACAAAGCTTGCACCTGTACTCCCAAGCAACCCAGAAGACTGTTTGTTTATCAGTCTTACCATTAAGAGGTAATCAATTCACAGCTCAGGCTCTTTCTTTTTTTAACTAAAGTGACCAAAATATATGACCTTAGGGTTGATAATACAGTCACAAGCTTAACAACCAACCTTTGGCCCAAGGTGCTCTGGGAGCAAGTAGTGCTTGTTATTGATAATCCATGGACAGAAGTCTAATAACATTTCACCTATCCAGTTCAGAGCCTTTTAAAGGCCATTCATGAACATCTACGAGGCCCTCAGTCTATGACTGGTGAGCATCCTTAAACTAGACTGAAGCCCATCTCCTTTAGGAACTTGAGAGAAGAAGAGAGACCAGCTATGATTAAGAAGTTTGGTACTGGTGGTAATACTTTCTGTTAATATAAGGCCAACTACATCTAGTCCAAATTCCTAGAGCCACATTCCATTGCAAGTTCCCAGACTGTCCATCGTATACTTGCCAGCCAAATGGCATTTGCACCTGAACCCCTACTACCTTTATTCATGCTGAAGGTGAGCTCACAAGCTAAGCTTGAGCTGATGGGCGGTTCACCAGTTGTTTGCTTGTGGACACTACAGTTACCGAGACCCAGCCCTGTACACATCCCTGGGAGTAATCAAGTACACTTGTTTGTTTTTAAAACATTCAAGTAGGTCCTTAGGATCAATCTGTGCCTGATCTCTCCCACCAGATCTGTTAACATGGGGACTGGTAGCCTAGTAGTTAAGGTGTTGGACTACCGATTAGAAGGTTGTGAGTTTGAATCCCAGGTCCATCAAGCTGCCACTGCTGGGCTCCTGAAGAAAGCCCTTAATCCTGAATTGCTCAGTTGTATAAAAATTAGATAAAAATGTAAATCACTCTGGATAAGAGCATTTTCCAAATGTAAATGACTACAGGAGGCCATACTAGGAGCATTAAGCTCCAGGTGACATAGCCCTAAGCCTCACCATGAAAAGGTCTCGGGCCATGACGGGGCAGCAAGCATTAACTTATATATAATATAAATATAAATTATATAAATTATACAAAACTGGCATTTCTTTGGATATTGTGAGGAGCATGTATAAACATTACCTGACTACGGTGTGCGTGCATACAATGAACTCAGGCCGTGAGTTCCACTGGTGGTAGGTGATGTAGTAGTGAGTCTGGAGCCAGATCCACTGTTGGCCTTTAGTCAGGAATCGATAGTAACATGACTTGCCCTTTCCAAACTGCATCACTGCACAAGGCAGAAATGGACCATTCAGTGCTTTAACAAAGTGGCACACCCTGGCTGCATGGATGTGCGTGATTGTGTGAAAATTGACATTTACTCACAATGCTCATGGCATTTAGCCAGTGACTCCAGGTCATCTACATGATAGTAGTCATAGCCAGACGTCCCCAGAACCTCAAAGGGAAGATAGCCGATGATGGGAGGAGCTCTGGAAAACAATAGAAAAACAAACAAACGATTATTCAACAAGCCTAAACAAAGTAAAACTGTATAAGTTTTAAGGTAAAAAGAGGGAGGAAAAAACTTAAAGAATGGTAGACCATTACCTGTGATCTAACAAAAGAAATTTCCACTCTAGACTGTGTCTAGAGGTAAACTCTTCATTGGACCCCTCCACTGTACACATCTCCTGCAGACAAAAAATCAATCAATCAATAGAAGCTAAGCACACATGTACCTGGTGTAGACAACATCTGCAGACAGTCTATTAGTAATCAATACAAGCTAAACACAAATGTGTTGGTTATGGCACAAGCTTAGTTAATCAATGATCAGTCAATAGGAGCAAAGCCCAGATCTGTTCAGGACATGTGTTAAGGACTATAATCAATCCTGTGAAAATCCGGTGAAAATAACATGTAACCGTCAATACCACAATAAACTCTAAAAGAAAATGATAATACCAGTAAAGCCAGGGACCAATAAGTCTCATAAAGAAAGAGATATATTAAAAAATAAAAAAGCATAATGGAAAATCCACATGAACGACGAATACGAATAATATGTTTTCATAAAGATGTTAATAAAAATAAACAAACCAAAAAACCCTGAGCATCTTGCCTTGATAAACTGAGGTGTGGCTAGCCGCACTGTTGCAACAAAACACACGTGGTCATCAAACGCTGGGCGCAACGACCGCTGGAGTACACCTTCCAAACCGTTACGACTTATTCGTGGCACTGAGACAAAAAAACAAAACGGAAAAACAGCACAAAAATTTTTTATATTTGATGTAAATTTGTTTGTTTGGTTACTCAGTATTTACTCAAAAATTGATGAATGAGGCCAAGTGAACACTACTCACTATTGCTGAGTGACTTGAAGTTGCCGATGAATTTGACGTATTCGTACACAGGTGGTTTTTTGGGGTCCACAGAGCCTCGGCGCATGTGACAGCAAAACTCCTGCTGACCCTTAGCTGGAAAATAAAACAGGAATTAGCAGATAGCAGATATCATGAGGTCGAGCTACACCAAGATACTGTACAGCGTTATTAAAACCAACAGCTTTTAATAGGAAATAGCTGTTGGTTGTATTCCTCACTCTTGAGGTATTCTGGACTGAGGTTCTCGCCTTCTGGGTGTGAAGACAGGGCTTTGTATACGTCAGTGTGCTCGCAAACTGGAAGGAAGTTAAGCAGGTTCTGATCCACCAAATCCGACTAGAACCCAAAGACAAAGTATTAAACACCAAGTCAACATGAATGACTCAAGTAACAATTAATAAGACCTTCATTCAGTATTTTATAAGTACGAAATAACAAGTAAGAAAAAAAACACTGTGAAACATAGCATGCCGTTTAAAGTTACTTAATCAGTTCATTTAACGTCACCAAAAGTTAACACGATGCCATGCAAGCTTAAATAAAACTGACTAAATGAGCGTGATCTGTATCAAACATGCCAAAACTGTACAAACATATTTTTATCTGTGGATTTTTGTGTTACATTTTGATCATGTCATACACAACCACCCAAGCACTGACCGGTAGGTGGGCGAGTAATGACGTGACGCTTTCCGAGACATAGATGACATTTCCATCGGTCAGGATAACAAGGAAGAAGCCATCCAACGCCTAGGAACCACAAAGAGCGGATAAGCAGTGTAAAAGCTAAGGATTTATATAAAAAATAAAAAAAAACCCCATGCACACAGATTTTAAAATCTTACCTCCAGCATGAGCTGTGTGAACTCCTCGTTGCTGAGAAACGGGGGTTTCCAGTCCTGTCTGATCTCGCTCGACTCTGACTGTGCAGCAATTTCTGCACAAAAGCATCATCTCTGTTATCATCATCATTACATCAGCTCCTGGCACAGACATGCACACTTTTTCTGAAGTCTTTTTATGACTCACAAATGGTCTCATTTGAACAATTACATAGACTCCTATTGACGATTCATACAACTACCTGTTACTCAGCTTAATTTGTGAAAAGTATTTGCTTGTGTTAAAACGTTCATCCCCCTTAACTGCTTCTTTTTACTATCTCTTGAAACAAATTTAAAAAATGATAATTTACTAGTAAACCACTAAGGACATTCCATGTTTAAAAACTTTACCTCTGACTGTTCTACCTCAGAGTGATATTGCTTTTATACAACAGTTCATATTTACAAAAACATTTATACTTTTCAGACACAACATGGCCACATGTTTTGTCTGATAGACAGAGTGAAACATCCCACTGCGGTTAGTCAGATTAGTCGACCGTTACTGACTGTTGTAATACTTCAAATCTTTGGAATTTTACTCAGAAGAGTGTTTCTGTAGCATGATGGGGTTAAATGTAAACAGACCTCAAAGGGAAACGTCACTCCAAAAGGTGTACAACGGACAAAACACAAAACTTTTCCAAACTGCCTCATCCTCTAACCTTTGGATAGCTGCAAAAGTCTATTGATATTGAAGCATAACTCGGACTTGCTGCCGTCGTATGATTGAGTCAGCTCCTTTAACAGCTCGCTTTTTTTTGGACTGAATTCTACCTCACTTGCAAGAAGATAAAAGCATCAAGCAAATGAATGGCAATGTCCTTAAAAAGCACTGTGCGTCTTGAGAGTACAGCACTCAAAACACAAATGCAGTGAGTGGCCTGAACACTCAGTCAGTACTCTAAAACTATTTACTCATTATCTGTGTGTGTGTGTGTGTGTGTGTGTGTTGGGCAGACATAAAATGACTACACACATCAGAAAGTGAAAAAATGATTAATGTGCATCCTTATCTAAAATCAATATCTTATATTTTAATTGGCCTTATTTCAATTCAGCTGTCCAAAATGCCAATGACAGAAAAAAGGTTATCAGGGACACCAAAAATCGGCAATGACAGCACACAGTCATTAATAACACCAGAAATGTCAACAATCACACCAAAACAACGACACACAGTCATTAATGACACCAATATAGTCAACAACTGACACACAGTAATTAATGACACCAGAAATGTCAACAATGACACCAAAATATTGTCATCAACTGACACCAAAAACGTCAATGACGCACAAAAATGAAGCAAATAAGATCATCAATGGCACCAAAACAGTCATGAATGACAAAAATCTCAGACAACCTGGCCATCTGACATTAAAAAATCTCTGACACCTGAACATAAAAATGTCATCACTGACCAAATTCATCTTATGCCTAACTGATAATACAATCATCAGTAGACAAACCTGAGTCTTAATAAATAAACTCCAAACTCAGATAAATTATTTGGCCTCTCACAGGTGTGTGTGTGTGTGTGTGTGTGTTACCTTTGTGCTTGTGTAGATAGTCAATGCTTTTCTGTAAGATCATCGACTTGTCCATCCTGCGTGTGTTGGCAGGCAGCAACGTGCCCAGTTCTTTAATAAGGACATTGAACTGGTCTCTCCTCCTCTTCTCCGATTTATTCCGGGAAACGCTTAATCAGAGTAATACAATTGATTCATTTAATGACAATTTACCATTTTTGGAATGTCCAAGAGTTCCAAAAAGACACAAAAGTCCTACCGTTTGGCCTTATCCCTCTCATCATCTTCCATCAACTCATCAAAAATGCTGCCATCATCCCTGGAACACAAACAACTTCATTAAATACTGTGTGTGTGTGTGTGTGTGTGTGTGAGAGTAATTGTATAGATTTAGATACATGCAATAAATACATGTTTATTAATCTTTTAAATAAATTACTTAATTAATTAATCTATCACACCTAGCCAAATGGTACTTTCAGAAAGACAAAACTGAAAACTGCAACAGAGAGAGAGAGAAAAAAAGCTCCTTAATAAGAAGAGCAGTATCACAAATAAACAGCAAATTATTGGGATTCATAACAGAAGTGAGAGAGACAGTCCCACCTGTCCAAGGAGCTCATTGTGATGCGTCATGAGTCGGTCTGTGGATAAAACACTCCAAACATTGGGAAGACATCTGAAAGAGTAATAAAAAGAAAGTCTGCAAAATTTAAAATATAAATAAATAAACAAAAAAACGCACACAAATCAAAATAGCTTAAAAAAAAAACACCTACAAACATAATTTTTAAGAAAGTGTGAGTATTTTAATCTTGTTAATACATTTTTTTGTAAAGAATAAAGAAAAATCATCGTCTTATGTCTCCATTTTAAATTGCCTAATTGCGTTTATGCAGAAGTCTGGAGTTTCATCTTTACTTTTTAAATCACCTTCAAATGTAACTTGAAGGCACAATTAATTTAACAGTGATGTACCAAAAGCATTTAAAGGTGGGGTCCCCGATGTTTGAGATATGCTTCAGAAAACTGAGTCTGGACAACAAACAAAACAAAAATCAAAACAAACGTTAGCCGATGAGCAGTAAGGGGCGTGTCTTGTCAATATGCGGTGGAGAGAGTGTTCAGTGCGCATGTGTGACATTAGCAGAATTAATATAGGATCAGCTTTCCAGCGCTGGAGAGAACTGAAGGAGCGAGAAGTTGGCTGCATATTCACAGATTCCAGATTCCCGAGTCAAACACTCCTGAGCTAAACACTGTTACTACACAAATAACACCACTTTTCTATCGTAGTAATGTAGAGAGGCAGCTACAACCGCGTTTTGCTAGTAACAGCATTTAGCTCAGAAGTTACTGACTCGGGAAACTCCAACCTGTGAATATGCTGTGACTTCCCGCTCCTTCAGTTCTCTCCAGCGCTGGAAAGCTGATCCTATATTAACACGGGTCCTACTTCTTGCCTTATTGTAAGTCTTTCTTCACTTTCTTTCTTTGTTTTTATCCTCCATGTCAATGTTAAAACCGCTTTCTGACGATGTCACACATGCACACTGAACACTCTCTCCGCCGCATATTGACAAGACACGCCCCTTTCTGCTTATTGGCTACACGTTTGTTTTGATTTTTGTTTTGTTTGTCGTTCCGACTCATTTTCTGAAGCATTTCTCAAACATCAAAGACCCCACCTTTAACTCACAAGTTACGTTATGAAATGTTGCTTAAGTAAGGAATTAAACACTGATGAGGTTTTGTGATACGAGGCATGAAGTGGACTTATTCACTTTAAGACAGAGGAGAAAAAAAGTCTGGGAATCAGGGAATGACTGTTTATAGGCTGCTATAAGGAATTACACAACAGACAACAAGCCCTTTGTTACATCCTTGTTCTTGAACACTTAACAAGTATCTCTTAACATTTAAGGTGCAAAATGAAAGAAAATGTAAGAAATGCTTAATAAAGTGTAATAGAATAGTGCAAAGTGTTCAATATGGAGAAATGGTCTTGCATAATTTGCAGACGACATTGGTCTGACTACGGTCAGACTTATAATATCCAAAAAACTGCCATACAGGTAAGCTGATTTTTCCTCTTTTATTTACAATTTCCTCGCTCGCTGCGGCTCACTTTCTGCTCATCAGTCACCGGTTACTGAAGAGGAATCCAGCAGACCAGCACGAGACGACAATATGGCACAACAAAACATGCTGTTACATGATTGGCTGTTAGTGTGTCACTCCCTATGTTGCTAGGTCACCAGAGAATGAGTGCCTTTGCTAATGCAACCAAACTTGCTTCGCAACCTCTGTTTTCTTCCGACGAAGAATAAAAAATATTGAACGTTTTATCGAACACATTTTTTATTGATTTAAATCACATGTCTATCGTGATACATATCGTTATCGTTTTATTGCCAGCCCTACTGTAGCGGTTAGGAATAGTCATGAGGCAGAGATGGAGGTAGTGGAAATTAGGATCTCTTTAGGAGTGATGAGGATGGACAGGATTAGGAATGAGCACCTCAGAGGGACAGCTCAGGTTGTCTGCTTTGGGGACAAGGTCATAGAGGCTGGATTGAGATGGTTTGGACATGTACAGAGGAAGTCTACAATGAAGTCTACAGTGTCTTGCCTCAATGACTATCGTCCCGTTGCACTCACACCCATAGTTATGAAGTGCTTCGAGAAGCTCGTCATGAGGCACATCAAGACCCAGCTACCACCCTCACTTGACCCCCTACAGTTCGCGTATCGTCCAAACCGCTCCACAGACGATGCCATTACCACAGCCCTCCACTTAGCCCTCACCCATCTGGACAATAAGGACACTTATGTACGAATGCTGTTCATAGACTTTAGTTCAGCATTCAATACAATCATCCCTCAGCACCTGATTGGGAAGCTGAGCCTGCTGGGACTAAACACCTCCCTCTGCAACTGGATCCTGGACTTCCTGACTGGGAGACCTCAGTCAGTCCGGATCGGGAACAGCATCTCCAGCACCACCACACTGAACACTGGAGCTCCTCAAGGCTGCGTGCTCAGTCCACTGCTGTTCACTCTGCTGACTCACGACTGTGCAGCAATGCACAGATCGAATCATATTATTAAGTTCGCCGATGACACGACCGTGGTGGGTCTCATCAACAAGAACGACGAGTCAGCATACAGGGAGGAGGTGCAACAACTAACTGCCTGGTGTAGAGCCAACAACCTTTCTCTGAATGTGGACAAAACTAAAGAGATGGTTGTGGACTTCAGGAGAGCACAGAGCGACCACTCTCCGCTGAACATCGACGGATCTTCTGTAGAGATCGTCAAGAGCACCAAATTTCTGGGTGTTCATCTAGCGGAGAACCTCACCTGGTCACTCAACACCAGCGCCATCACCAAGAAAGCCCAGCAGCGTCTCTACTTCCTCCGAAGGCTGAGAAAGGCACATCTCCCTCCCCCAACCCTGACCATGTTCTACAGAGGGACCATTGAGAGCATCCTGAGCAGCTGCATCACTGTCTGGTTTGGGAACTGTACGATCTCGGATCGCAAAACCCTGCAGCGGATAGTGAGGACAGCGGAGAAGATCATTGGGGTCTCTCTTCCCTCTATCATGGACACTTACACCACACGCTGCGTCCGCAAAGGCAACAGCATTGTGGATGACCCCACACACCCCTCACACACACTCTTCACCCTCCTGCCGTCTGGAAAAAGGTACCGAAGCATTCGGGCCCTCACGACCAGACTGCGTAACAGTTTCTTCCCACAAGCCATCAGACTTCTCAATAACCGAACTGTACTATACTGAGCACAACATACACACATATCATCTGTATGGACTGCACAGACCCTCACAAAACACACACACTGTTTTGCACACTTTTCTGCTGTTTTTGCACATATTGGACAATATCTCAGTCATCTGCTGTTTTTTGCACAACTCCATATATAATCCAAAGGACCTGCTGCTAAGAACCTGCTGCTGTTCATTCTTTTACTGCACAAAATACTGTTTGAACATTCAGTATTTACACCGGTCGGTCGGCGCTGTTTCTGTTACTGTGTATTGTCTTCTGTGTATTGCATTTTTTGTACTTTTTGTATTGTCTTGTAACTTAATGTCTGCACTGTTTTTTGTCCTGCACTGTCTTTTGTCCTGCACTGTCTTGCTTGTCTTGTCCTGCACTGTTTGCACCAGGTTGCACAGTTGCACTTTATGTGGCTAAGACTACTTACATGTCCTTAGCCCTGTCTTTGTTTTATGTAGCACCTTGATCCTGGAGAAACGTTGTCTCATTTCACTGTGTACTGCAACAGCTATATATGGTTGAAATGACAATAAAAAAGCTTCTTGACTTCTTGACTGAGATGGTTATATTGGTAGAAGGATGTTGGAGATGGAGCTGACAGGTAAGAGGTCAAGAGGAAGGCCAAGGAGGAGATACATGGATGTGTTGAAAGAGGATATGAAGGTAATTGGTGCGAGAGTAGGGGATGAAGAAGATAGAGATAGGCGGAAACAGACGATTCGCTGTGGAGACCCTAAAGGGATTAAGCTGAAACTAGAATATCACATTTTCAGGTTCTGACCACTGCATACTGGGAAACACCACACAAGAACTGCTATTCTGCCTGCAGTAATTTGTTCCAGCCCTAGTGTGAAAAAGTCAGTGTGATATGGCTCTCTTATTTACACTTTAAATGTAGAAAAAAGTCATACTTGGGTGTCTTACATTGCACGCATGTTATAATGCATTGTAACCTATGTTTCAAAATACAACGCAAGCATGTTTAATGAAGGAAATAAAGCTTAATGGGTGCCTTATGATGCAAACATACAACATATGGGCTCCTATATTGTCATTGTGTCATCAACAACAAATACATTTTGCTAGATGATGTCACAAGCAGCTTTTGGGTTTGGTTAATTTCATCACACAGACCGAGAATGTTTACTTTAAATGAATAATCTCTTACATAAAGGACTTGCCTCTGAAACTAAAGCCACATCATCAGGCACCCAAACTGCCATCACTGACACCAAATTGTCATCAGACACCAAAACTATCATCACTGACATCACGGCCACATCATCAGACACCCAGACGTCCATCAATGACACCAAATTGTCATCATTACTGACATAAAAGCCACATCAGACACCCAAACTGACACCCAAACTGACACCAAATTGTCATAAGACACCAAAACTATTATCAGTGACAACAAAGCAACATCAGACACCCAAACTGTTATCACGGACATCAAAGCCACATCATCAGACTTCCAAACTGACACCAAAACTGCCATCCCTGACACCAAGTTATCATCAGACACCAACACTAGCATAATCAATAATAATCAATAAAAAGACACCATGAGACACCCAAACTGTCATCACTGACACCAAAACTGCCATCACTGACACCAAATCCATCATCGGACACCCAAACTGTCATCACTGACACCAAAACTGCCATCACTGACACCAAATCCATCATCGGACACCCAAACTGTCATCACTGACACCAAAACTGCCATCACTGACACCAAAACTGCCATCACTGACATCAAAGCCACATCAGACACCCAAACTGCCATCAATGACACCAAATTGTCAAGACACCAAAACCACCATCACTGACATCAAAGCCACATCAGACACCAAAACTGACACCCAAACTGCCATCACTGACACCAAGCCCATCAGTCATGGACTCTAATATCAAAACCACCACCTTTGCATCTCACTAGCAGATTTCCCCAGCAGGTTTGTTGTACCATTTCCTCTTCATGAACCTGCTTCTCACTAAAGGCAATAATAAACTACTTAATGCACATAAGGCTTATCTGTGTGTTATGTGTCACACACACAGTAACACACACAGTAACACGTACAGTAACACGTACAGTAACACGTACAGTAACACGTACTTACAGAATCTCAGTCTCTCGGCTTCTCTACATCCCTAATGTGGGTCAACAGGCCTCACCGGAAGCACGTTACTTAACTGTACAAAGTGCTGTAAAACTGCACGGATCGACCTTTTACACAAATTTAACCACTTTTATTAACGTACTGTAGCTTCTTCAGCACCGTATCTGTTATTGGGAAAATGCCTAGTTGGAAATAATAAAGAAAAACACCAGGCCTAACCTACTTTTGATGCTATGTCTTGCTGACATGCGCAGTAAGAGCTTTCGGGGTGCAGGATTTTATTAGCGGTCTAATGCGACGTACCACGTGTCAGAATAAGAGTCAAGTCCAAATATGTTGACACAGCGAATAATGCAGTGCAGTCTGTTTTTTTTTTACTTTCAAATACTTACAAATATATTATTATTTCATGCAATTGAATATTTTACCAAAGAACACATTTCCTACCGTTTATAAAGGTTTTTACGTTACAGTTAATAGGATCACGAGCGGTCGCGATTTAATGACGTAATCAATGCAGCGACTTAGGCGGAATCTTAAATAACTGCTTATTCACTACGTAAGTGCACTATGTAGTGCATGAATAGGCATAACTGCTACACTTTCTAGTGCACTACATATCTAAAAGGAAGATAATTAGGATGTGGCTAAAGGACAAGCTACAGGCTCAGTTTGAATGTATGGTGAAGGATAGATTTTAAAAATGCTGCCGACTTTGAGGAAAGTGTTAGTTTCTGGGATACAAAGACGTGATTGTAGACTTTATTCCTTACAAACGAAAGTAAGTTTCATATTTTTGAACGCTTAGCTATATTCAGACTCAAGTGACTCACAAGAGATTCAGAGTCAAATGAGAATCAAAAGGAATCGATGTGAATCGAGAGGAATCATATAGAATCAGTATGAGCCGATGTGAATTGATATTTGTTAGAAATGCAGGTATATTAACTTTGTGTGTGTGTGTGTGTGTGTATGTATGTATGTTTGTATGTGCGTGTGCACTTTACTGAGGTTAAGGTTAGGTTTGAGTTTTCATTAATAATAATGGAGGGCCATCATATGGACTGTATGCATTGGTGTGTTCCAGGGTTTAGTTCTTGGTGTGTACGAAAAAGATAAAGATGACAACAGCAGCAAGGTGGTTCTTACTGAAGCAGCTGCTGCGTTTGACCGATCCGTGTCAGGAAAACTCTGTGAGATTCTGTCACTGTGAGTGGATCATTTATTTAAAACTTTTATTCATGTCGTTTTATATCAAGTGTGACTATATTATCGTTACTCTCGTACAAGTGCACAGCCAAGCAGTACAGTGTTGAAAGGCTGTTCAGTTTGAGCATCATGCTCTTTATTATTACAGCAGCACAGTGTATGTTTATGTACAGTATCTCAGAAGTGATTACACCCCTCACATTTTTGTGAATATTTTATTCTGTCTTTTCATCTAAGACTGAAGAAATGACACTTTGCTCCAATGTAAAGTAGTGAGTGTACATCTTGTATAACAGTGTCAATTTGCTGTAACCTCAAAATAACTCAACACACAGCCATTAATGTCTAAACCGCTGGCCACAACCGCTGAGTACACCCCTAAGTGAAAATGTCCAAATTGGGCCCAAAGTGTCAATATTTTGTGTGGCCACCATTATTTTCCATCACTGCCTTAACCCTCTTGTGTATGGAGTTTAACAGAGCGTCACAGGTTGCCAGTGCAGTCCTCTTCCACTCCTCCATGATGACACCACAGAGCTGGTGGATGTTAGAGACCTTGCACTCCTCCACCTTCTGTTTGAGGATGCCCCACAGATGCTCAATAGGGTTTAGATAAAGGGTGATAAACTTATTTGGTTCAGATGGTGCCACCACACACACTTAACACCATCTGAACCAAATAAGTTGGTTCCAGTAATCCATGTCCTTAGTCTGTTCGTCTTCAGCAAACTGTTTGCGGGCTTCCTTGTGCATCATGTTTAGAAGACGTTTCCTTCTGGGACGACAGCCATGCAGACCAATTTAATGCAGTGTGCGGTGTACGGTCTGAGTCCTGACAGGCTGAAACCCCACCCCTTCCACCTCTGCAGCAATGCTGGCTGCATACATATGTCTATTTTCCCAAACACAACCTCTGGATAGGACGCTGACCACGTGCACACACCTTCTCTGGTCAACCACGGCGAGGAACCTCTCCTGTTAAACCGCTGTATGGTCTTGGCTCATGCTGCAGCTCAGTTTCAGGGACTTGGAGATCTTCTTATAACCAACGCCATCTTTATGTAGAGCAACAATTCTTTTTTTCAGATCCTCAGAGAGTTCTTTACCATCAGGTGCCATGTTGAACATACGGTGACCAGTATGAGCGAGTGAGAGGGTAACACCAAATTTAACACACCTGAGACCTTGTAACACTAACGAGTCACATGACACCAGGTAGAGAGAAAATGGCTAATTGGGCCCAATTTGGACATTTTCACTTGGGTGTGTACTTACTTTTGTGTCCAGCGGTTTAGACATTAATGGCTGTGTGTTGTTATTTTGAGGGGACAGCAAATTGGCACTGTTATACAAGCTGCACACTCACTACTTTACATTGGTGCAAAAGCATTTCTTCAGTGATGAAAATATAGAATAAAATGTTTACAAAACTTTGAGTGGTGTCCTCACTTTTGTGAGATACTGTATATAATTATTATTTCTGACATTTGCTTTCTAGATCTGGACCTCCCTTAAAGAAGGGAAAGAGTCGGTTGTTCTATGGATTACACCAGGTATCTGAAACACTTCTCATGCAGTGTATCATTTACACTACCTTGATACTAAATCTATAAATATAGTTAAAAAAACAAATAATCGCCATGTCCTGTTTCCCTGGGGTATCGTTTTTAGGTTGCATGCATGTAAAAAAAAACTAAATAAATAAGTTTTATAGGCAATAATACTAGAGGACAATTTGTCTTTTTTTTATTTTATTTTTTTAAATTTATTTATTAATTAAATGCATGATAATATCTTATTTCTTTTGTTAAAGGATTTTCCAAGTGTAGCAGTAGTGGGTCTTGGCCAGAAAGGTGCAGGAGTGTGCAGGAAGGAGCATTGGGATAACGGCAAGGAGAACATCCGAGCAGCTGTCGCAGGTGGGTGGGGATTAGTTGATCGACCACTTGAATGAGCATTACTTTGTTTTAATGAAGAGAATGGTCAGACTCCTGAGCTGACCGGTAGGCGACAGTAACTCTCAACATCCGCTAAGCACTCTTAACATCCGCGATGAGCAGAAAAGCATCAAAGTACTTCTTTATTTTTTTTGACAGCGGGCTGCAGGCAGCTTCAGGACCTCGAGATTCCTCATGTGGAGGTGGACCCATGTGGAGACAGTCAGTCGGCAGCAGAGGGCGCCGTGCTCAGTTTGTTTGAGTACAACGAGTTTAAAAGCAAGAAAACGACCCAGGTCACTCCACAGCTTTACGGCAGGTACCAGAGTTTATGTGCTGCGTCCCAATGTGCCTACTGAGAATGTTACATAGTTGTGAAAGAGTACACAAATTCCAGGACGTAGTAAGACATTGTTGCTACGTTATGGATTAGCGATGAGTGGTGGTAATCTCGTTTTATTTATTAGAACATGACACATCATACTTTTTATCCATTTACAGTTACATTCAATAGAGGTACATGTACAGATGTCTTTACCTGACGTCATTACTCAGGAGGTGTGTGTTATCTTTACAGTGGAGATGATAAAGAGTGGAAGAAAGGTGTTCTCTATGGAGAGGGACAGAACCTGGCCAGGAGACTGATGGAGGCTCCAGCCAATCACGTTACACCTACAGTTTTCGCCGACACCATCGAGCAGAAGCTCTCCTCCTTCTCCGACAAAGTGACCGTCTATAAAAGGTATAGAATGAGTCATAAGGCATTGCGTATTTTTCTTCTCGTCACACACCCAGTTGTGAGTTCTGGTGAGTTTTGCGCTACTATATCCACCGCACTGTGTCTCCTTCTCAGAGCCAAGCCGTGGATCGAGAGAGAGCAGATGGGGGCATTTCTCAGTGTAGCCAAAGGCTCAGAGGAGCCCCCTGTCTTCCTGGAGGTCCATTACACCGGAAGCCCGGATTCCAAGCAGGCTCCCTTAGTGCTTGTAGGCAAAGGAGTCACGTTTGACAGGTGACGAGCTTCAATAAGGTCTCGTTCATGTTTTTAAACAATTCATTCTTTCTACTCTCATGATAATTTACTGTCCCATACCCCAGTGGTGGAATCTCAATAAAACCCTCCTCTGGGATGGATGCCATGAGGGCAGATATGGGCGGAGCCGCCGCTGTGTGTTCGGCCATCGTCACCGCGGCTGCACTGAAACTGCCAATCAACATCATAGGTCCACCCACATTCTTTGGATTTAAATTTCATTGAGGTAGACAGTAATGTTTAACTGTTTATTTCACATGGCTACAAAAAGGTTTGTTGGATTTTCTTTTTTTAAGGTTTGACGCCTCTCTGTGAGAACATGCCTAGCGGAAAAGCTAACAAACCAGGAGACGTAGTAAAGGCGAAGAACGGCAAAACCATCCAGGTACATTGCCCTCCATGTGCCACAGGACTGGCCAGAGCTGCACAGATCACAAAACGTGTTTGTTTGATAAGAAGCATTGCGGTTTTCTGACAGGTCGATAACACTGACGCCGAGGGTCGTCTGATTTTGGCTGATGCCCTATGCTACGCTCACAACTTCAACCCCAGGGCTATAGTCAACGCTGCTACTCTTACCGGTGTGTACTTGCTTCCATCTTTTCTCTTTCTGAAACAGACACACATTTAGGTGGCAGATTATTTACCTTTTTGAGCATTTTGAGTATCCGTCTATTAATTACCTAAATTTGTCATCTTTCTCTGTTTTGTCAGGTGCCATGGATGTTGCCTTGGGTTCGGCCGCTACAGGCATCTTCACTAATTCTGATTGGCTTTGGGAACAGCTGCATAAAGTAAGTATAGATTTAAATATCTATCTATCCATCCATCCATCCTTTAATTCATCTATGGTACTATCTATGAACTGGAGGAGTCATTTAGGGCGATGGTCCCCAACCTTTTTATTGCCGCGGACCGGTCAACATTTGATAACTTTAATTAAATTGATAACTTTGATTTAATAATTTTAATTTAATTGTATTTAAACATGCCTTCAAAATAAAATACAGTTACACCAAAAAATGAATATAAAGTGATTTAACATTTTAACTCACTAGAACGCGAAATCAATGAGAACCCTGAGCTTGTTTCTTTGCAACGAGACGGTTCCTTTTGGGGGTAATAGGAGACAATGACACCCGAAGTGTGTTGCTTATGTCCAGTTTATTCCGTTGTTTTGTTTTGGTTGCTGTCACTGCAGAAAACCCCGCTTCACACAGATAGCATGTCGGAAATGGCATTTGGTCCACGGACCAGTACCGGTCCGCGGCCGGGGGGTTGGGGACCACTGATTTAGGGCATCTGGCACGTTTTTATTAGTGAAAAAGTCAGTGTATTTCATGTATTCTCCACAAGGGGGAGACGAGTAACCAATTATGTTTCTCCAAGTAACCATAAACTGTAATATTTTCAGCATCAAGGTTTAGTGACATTATTAAACAAGTAAGCTGGGTTGGCTTAATGTGACTGTAGTAATTTTACTTCAGCGTTTGTAAAATTCTTGCTGTTAGACTGAGAGATTCAGATATTCATCTTGTAAGATATTAAGATCTCCAACAAGAACACTCAGACGAGTTAGAGAAAGAAAGGCTTGTGTTGTGTAGTGATGACTACAGTGTTTATTGTCCACTCGCTTATGAAGCTAAATTTTATGTTATAATTCTACCAGCTATTGAAGCATATATAAGCTGAAGGATGTGTATTTACTCAGAGGCGAGTCTTGGGTAACTTGCCTTTGTGAACACTGCACGATGTTGGGTCCGGTGTTAATAAGGCTTTGAATGAATTATTGTGCTTTCGTTATTTTTGGTATTTTTCAGGCGAGCGTTGTCACGGGCGATCGGGTGTGGAGGATGCCACTGTTTCAGCACTACACCAGACAAGTCACTGAAAGCGCTCTGGCTGACTTGAACAACATTGGGAAATACAGCCGGTGATGTCCACTGTCTATTAATGTTCTTTACACAACTACATTCTCATGTGTAGTCTTTCGTTTCTGTCTCTCTCTCTTTCTCCTTTCAATCACAGCACCTCTAGCCAATCATTGGACTCATTGGTTCATGTATATGGAAGTGTGTAGATAATGCATTGATTTCAAGATTACCTTGTCTCACATTCCTCAGCACGAACTAACTGTAACCAAAAATGGACTTCACACCCACAGTAACCGTGTGAACAGTAACTCTGATGAACTGCTGATTAGTTTCCTATAACCGCACACCTCCTAAAGATTCTTAGTTATCTTAGATATCGGTTTCGGCTACTGAACCACCTGTGTGAGGTTTGTGTTCTCATTGTTATCTCTCGAACAGCTCTGGCGGAGCGTGTACAGCAGCCGCGTTCCTGCGGGAGTTTGTCACAGCCAGTCACTGGGCTCATCTGGATATCGCCGGGGTGATGTCCAATAAGGATGAAGTCCCATACCTGAGGAAGGGAATGTCGGGGAGGCCCACGCGGACGCTTGTTGAGTTTGCAGCTGCTTTGGCTTCTGGGTCTTAAAGGGAGCTCTCGGACCACAGGAGTGAATTCCAAATTCAAGACTTTTTGTGGGAAAATGTTGCAAGCGGAAAACACGAATGTCATGTTTAGACCGCTTCATTTATCTTGTGTTTGGATGAAGCTCTGAGTGAAAGATGATAAATGAACATTTCTTAAATTAGAAGTTGTTAGTTGCAGGAATTGCAACAGAATTTCATCCAAATCCCAATCAGTCCCTCCTTTTTTTTTTCTTGTTGTGATCAATAGCAACATCTGAAGGTTTTCCCCAGGCAGCCTTGTGTGTCTCCACGAACACATCTACTCTTCATTCATTTGCTTTAATTTCAGTGAAGATATTTATGCTGCTGATGTCATCACTGATTCTCACAGCTCAAGTTAATAATCTGAAGATTAACATGGTTTTAAGTAAAATACAAGGATGGAAAAATTCACACCATCCAAGTGAGAAGTGTCAAATAAATCCGTTTGCTTTCATTAACAGCGTGATGTCATTTATTTATTTCAGTTTTTCACCTTACTGGGTTCTTCAAGTTTAAATCAGATTCATTTCGCGACATTCTATTTTACAGTGTAGTTTTGTCAGCGCTAATAAAGATGACTGTCTTTAATTATAATTCTCTTTTAATTGTCTCACAGATTTAAAATAATTAATAAATACTTGAGCAGCAGGTGGCAGTGTAGAGACAGAAACTGTGACTTATTCAAGGTTCACGCACGAGGGACGTGTTAAGGATGTTAAAGGCTCTTAAATGCCGTATGTGTGTGTGTGTGTGTGTTAGCCATTGTTCGGGCAATGCTCTATAAGCCTATGGGGAATTTGTGCAATAAACGGTTAATCTGTAGCAAAGCTAAAACAGATTTAAACACACACACGCACGCACACGTTGTTATGGAGCTGAAATTCCCGAGTCTTTAAAACGCTCACTATGAGGAAAGATGTTTCTCAAACAAATCATATGCAATGTATTCAGCAAGATGATACATTTTTTTAAAGATTAATCTGAAGATCTGTTAGAGATTTCAGAGCATTTGGGTCACAAATGTGTGTGTGTGTGTCTGTGTTTAATCAGTAGTCCCTCATAGTAACACTCCCGTTGTTCAGTAGTGCAGGCAAAGGACAAGGCCACAGAGATAATATATATTTTTTGGTTACACTGTTTTAATGTTTTAGGACAATGGGTTTTGTGGTCAATGACATCTGATAGCTGCGCTACTCCACTTTGTGTGTGTGTGTGTGTGTGTGTGTGTGTGTGTGTGTACATGAGTGTCTGTCTGTACGTCTGTGTATAAATGAGGGTGTATGTGTGTGTGTGTGTGTGTGTACGCGAGTGTCTGTCTATGTCTGTATGTGTGTGTGTACATGAGTGCCTGTGTCTGTCTGTACGTGCGCGTGTCTGTGATTGTATCCATCTATGTCTGTACGTGTTTGTGTGTCTGTCTGTACGTGTGTCTACGTGTGTGTGTATTCAAGTGTCTGTCTGTTTGTATGGGTGTATACACGTGAATATGCAAGTGTCTGTGTCTGTAAGTGTGTGTATGCGACTGTCTACGTCTGTATGTATGCAGACATGTCTGTATGTATTTGTGTGTGTGTGTCTGTGATTGTCTGTGTGTGTATGTGAGTGTTTGTGTCTATATCTGGACCTGTGTGTGTGTCTGTGACTGTCTGTGTCTGTCTGTCTGTACGTGTGTGTGCGTGTGTGAGTGTGTATACACGTGAGTGTCTGTGTCTATGCCTGTATATATGTGTGTACATTTGACTCGATTCTTCGACGTGTGTGTGTGTGTGTGTGTGTGTGTGTGTGTGTGTGTGTGTGTGTGTGTGTGGTGGGGGGGCACATTAAACTGGTTTGAAACCGATTAACATTCTAACAGTCCCTCCCTAATCCAAATCCTCGTACGGGACGAAACAGCACATTAGATGCTGCTGTGTGTAATTACTCAAACTGGAGACTGACTCTGAGAGTAAACCTCACACTTCCACACGAGACCATTTCCAATTCATCTGTCTACTGTATTTCTCTCTCTCTTTCTGTCTCTCTCTCTTTCGCTCTCTTTCTCTCTGTCGTTTCTCTTTCTCTCAATTCAATTCAATTCAATTCAATTGATCATCATTGCCAAAATAATCTGTCTGTCTCTCTGTCGCTCTCTCTCTCTGTCACTCTCTCTCTCTGTCACACACACTCTCTCTCTCTCTCTCTCTCTCTCTCTCTCTCTCTCTCATTCCTTTTTGCTGCATCACCCCTGTTCATGACGCAGTAATTAGAGATGCTCGAGGCATGTCATTTTCCTCCCACCTATTGACTGTGCGTATAGAAGG
>NC_062524.1:18439554-18449554 GCF_022655615.1 Tachysurus fulvidraco
ATATTTTAAATCGTAAACTTTTATATTTCTGCAAAGCTGCTTTTATGATGATGCCTGTTGTTAAAAATACTAAACAAATAACATTGTATTGAATTGAAATTTCTTTAATTTGGTAACCATGTTGTATTTTTCAAGACAAAAGAAATTGCTCAGAAATTTGATAAAGAAAAAAGGTACACGACGTGTATATAGGGATCAAGCAAGCATGGAGATCGTGATAACACACACACACACACACACACACACACACACACACACACACACACACACACACACACACACACATTAATAAAATATAAGCAGCTAAGAAATTACATTTTGTGTTTTTTAAAATAATAAATAATCCTTTGTTTGTGTTTCATTTATGTTTAAACTTCTAAATTGTGCTGTGCTGATATTCGAAGTTTTAACACTGGAGACTCCTTCTAAAAAATATCTGCATTCAGAGTCGAATCACTTTCTCACCTCAGCATTAAAGGTAATAACAGCCTTTGTTTTTAAATGAAACTATGCACACACACTACTGGAGCAGGGAAAAGCTCTTCAGGTCCTCATTTCACTGTACTATCTCTAACCCAAACCCTGGTAACTCGGCTTTTCCGAGCAGTTGTTTCATAAATAGTCAAGAGGACGAAAGTCTTACTGAAAGCGTTGTTTTCAGACAAATGGATTTAATGACCATATCATTATTTTTATAATTAAATAATGAAATAATTATATTAAATGAAATTTCTAATTAAATATAATTACCTTTAAGGTTCCTTCTTTGGTTTACAAGGTTCAGCTTAAGTGGTAGATGATTCAGAGTTTGTGTGTGTGTGTGTGTGTGTGTGTGTGTGTGTGTGTGTGTGTGTGTGTGCGCGCGCGCAAGCGTGCATGTTTGTGTGTCTGTGTGTATTTGTGTTTGTGTATTTAAGATGTATCAAAAGAAACAGAATGAACACATTGAGCCCCTGGATTGCAACAATATAAAACACACTGTCACTTCCAAAGACACATACATTCACAAGGACACACAGACAGGTACACTGAAGACACACAAAGACACACACCCACACACACACACACATACACACATTCAACAATAATCACAAAAATACACACATCATTGCAACTACACACACCTTCACAAATGCACGCAGAGACAACCCACACATAGCTGCACACATTAGTACATGAAACACACCGAATGTGTAATGTGCTTATTCTGCTTATTATTGTGCTTGCTTGAGTATAGACTTGTCTCAGAAATCCTGACAAAGTCCTTATAATGGGAAATGAGTGTACACACAGACAGACTCACACACACACAAATCATCAGATGACCTTGACTCAACAGGTTGCAGCATCAGACAGTCTTCCTGACTTGCTATAATCAAGTGACTGTGTGTGTGTGTGTGTGTGTGTGTGTGTGTGTGTGTGTGTGTGTGTGTGTGTGTGTGTGTGTGTGTGTGTGTGTGTGTGTGTTTTAAATAGTACATTTACAGCAGACATTTAAGGCTGGAGTTCAACCTGATTTTCCAGTTTCCCCACTTTAAATAATGCAGAGTCTGACAAAACCTCAGGTGTCTGATGTAGGCGCGCACACACACACACACACACACAATACTACATCTAGTTCTGTGGTTCATCTTTCTCTGATCATCCACCGATGCTGTTTATTCATTCATTATAAGGGTGTGTGCTGCTATGACAGTGTACTGTAATAAGGATAGCTGAAATATTTATAACATTAACGCTGCACTATTTCATTACATATAATGACCTCACACAGAATTTTCCAGGTGCGGCACATCCCTTTAAATATGAATATACGGTTTGAGAACAATCATAGCAGGTGGAGATCAGCGATACGTGTAATGTGACGTAGTTGTGCTAAACGACTCATGTTTTTTTTTTGGTTTAACAGCATAGCTTGGAAAACTTGTTGCTTAACAAAGGAAATCGAAAGGAGTCTCAGGTGTCAGAGCTTTATAACTGTCACATGCTTTCTAAAGTTTAAAGAAGTGCGTATCGTTGCTATAACATCATCGATAAGCCAAACTAATTTGTCTCTAGCTAACGTTAAGACGTACTTATAACCTGTTAAAATGAAAATTAATAGGCTATTCAAGTATTTTCACATAACCGCACATCTGTTGTAACATACAAACTGCTTAACTTTGAGATACATTGTATTTCAGCCCTGATTTTGGGTTGCATGGTTAATAAACCATTGAAATGGTCTTAGCATTCTACCTCTAAGTCATTCCAATGTGACCGATGTCCAAGGTGTGAAGTCACAAAGTAGAATTATTTACCTACCGCACTTTTGTCTGATTTGTACTTGTACTTGTACTTTACATGAGTTTTACTTTCACTGTCTATTCACTCTATATCTATCATAAAAACACATCAGTAATGTTTACACAATGAACACTAGATCAGGACATTTGAACCTAAACACCATAACAGTACATTTACACTATAAACACTGTAACTCTGAAAATGTCCACTCTGAAAAATCCCTGCGAGAATGGAAGCTGATGAACGCAACTGAATACAAATTTCAACAATACTCAGTACATGTCACTTTAAATAAATCTATCTATCTATCTATCTATCTATCTATCTATCTATCTATCTATCTATCTATCTATCTATCTATCTATCTATCTATCTATCTATCTATCTATCTTTCTGTCAAAGTTGTTAGCTTATGTTTGTAAAGAAAATGTCCATCACCAACTAAAAGAATTATGTGATTTAATTTTTTGTTGTTGTTGAATGTTTATTATTGAAGTAAATAAATGTTTGTGTAAAAAAAATTATGTTGAACTTCAACTTTTACAGCATTTACAAAAGTTAATCATTTGGGAACTTTTATAACATCTGTAAAATCACACTGACAATCACATTGAGAAAAAAAAAAAGAAATACATTACTAATAAATAATAATAAATCCCACACACAGATTTCAGGTAACTATGTACTTCACTATATTTGATTTTTTCAAATCTGAATTTCATCTCATGAAGTCCTACCTTACTGAACATAAACATTCGTTCAATTCTGTGAGTTTGTGGTTCCAGAAATGCGACACTAATGATTATACTGTTTTCGAATGAAGACTTTGCTCCTCATCAAGGTTTGTTTACACTTTAGTCAAGTGAACCTTGTTTTATGGCTTACCCATGATACTCATGGTGGAGTTTTATGATGTTGCCATAGCGATTTGAAGATTAACCCCCAGGATTTTCTCCATTTCAAAGTTCAGCTTGAGAGGGAGATGTTTTAATGTTGCCTTTTCAGCAGTGCTTTAGGGTGCGCACGCGTGTGTGTGTGTTCGTTTAGTTTTGACCGGACTCTTGGGGTCAACGTGATCAGCCATTGACCTGGAACAGGAACTCAATTTGACCTCTATAATTTCCTGTTAGCGTGTCCTCTCTTTTAACACTCTACTTTCCCCTACACTTTTTTTCTAACACACACACACACACACACACACACGCAATAAGTTACTGTTTAGGTAAGTGTTGAATGTTTAACCAAGAGTGACCATCATCATATGACTTGTGACTCGGCAGAAACCATTTGGCTGTTTAGCTGAACGCGCACGAGCTGAGCATCAGAAATCAGTTGATGTTTTCTTCTCCTGAATACTTTTGATCTGTTATCCATGTACTGAGATTTTGTTAAGGTGCTTGTTTTTACATCTTGAACCCTGTAAAAAAGTGTTGCTAGAATTTCAGCTTTGTGCAATAAGCAAATTATTAGCAGCAAGCTGGCGTGTGAAGCTACCTGGCGCCGCACTGAGGTTGATTATTTTCCCCTAAGACACCACAAAAGATCACAACTTTCTGTCACAAATCACAAAGTGCTGAAACCGGAGACTCACAGTCACACTTCAGCATATGCACAATTACACGTTACTTTTGAATTCATTTTGTTTCGACATGTTGTGTGTTCATGTGCACAATAAATCCGACAAAGTTTGTTGAGCTAAATGGCGTCCGAGCTGCTACAACGGAAACATCTCACCCTTCCAACCAGTCAGATTGAAGCATTACCAAACTGCAGTTTTACACGGTAAACACTTTCCGTTCCGCACAGATTTAGATTTTAACACGTTTTTGTATATGTTACCGGATCTTTCTCAAGGGAGGTGTGGTAGAGAAACGGAGTGTGTGTTAGGGGTGTGTAAGGCTGTTATCAGGAAACAGTGTGCTAATATTAGAAAATGCCTTGTGGCTCTATTACACTATTACCACACTCATTTCATGGATAATAAATGGTAGTGTATCTACACATCATGACTAAAGCATGTGAGTGTAACGTGAATTTGTGTCAGAAGCGTGTCCAACTGGGAAGAACTCAGATATTAGGTATGAATGAGTTAGTGTTTACTGTGTGGTACTTAGTCAGAGCCTGATCAGAGGTTTGGAGCTGATCTTATATTCTATTGCTGCTGTTTGTGTATCTGTGTGTGTGTGTGTGTGTGTGTGTGTGTGTGTGTGTGTGTGTGTGTGTGTGTGTGTGTGTGTGTGTGTGTGTGTGTGTGTGGCTTCACTGAAAAATCTCTGAATTCAAGTTTTTATTTAAGATTATTATTATTATTATTATTATTATTATTATTATTATTATTATTATTATTAAAACAGCAACATTGTCTTATGACGGAAAAAATGTATGGAGTATTAATAACAGTGAAACTCCTCCTGCTTACTTAAGTGTTTCATTTTTACAGTTTGAATGATTAAAGATGTTTTAATATAAATACTGTATATAAATTCATACCTCTCCCAGGATTCTATATTGAACCTTTATTTAGCAAGTGCCGAACCCCAAGGAGCCTCTTTATGAGTGTAGCTGGACAATGAAACTTAGTGTTGAGCAAATTGTTCCATCATGAAGTCTCATCACTTTGTATTGTTGTATTGGGTTCAAAAGAACAAAGCTGTTGTGGCAATTTTGCCTCAAATTTCGAAATGCTGTGCGTTTTGAGGTGCGTTTTCTGCTCGACACGGTTGGAAAGAGTGATGATTTGAGTTACCATACTCAAGTATAGTGTGGAGCATCTCTATGTATCAGAACACAACCTCTTTCTCCATCACACACACACACACACTGGGGGAAGTCATGGCCTAATGGTTAGAGAGTTTGACTTCTAACCCTAAGGTTGTGGGTACGAGTCTCGGGCCAGCAATACCACGACTGAGGTGCCCTTGAGCAAGGCACCGACCCCCCCCTAACTGCTCCGGGCGCCACAGCATAAATGGCTGCCCACTGCTCTGGGTGTGTGTTCACAGTGTGTGTGCTCTTTGGATGGGTTAAATGCAGAGAATGAATTCTGAGTATGGGTCACTCACTCACTCACACACACACACACACACACACACACACACACACACACACACACACACACACACACACACACACACACACACACACACACATATACATTCTCTCATTCACTTGCTCTCCTGCTTTATCTCTCCTGTCACACCCAAGAACTTTGCTCCCTTGAAAGTCCTGGAAGGAGAGTGCACTAGGTAGGAGGGGGCACCTTTTCTTTGCCCCACCCCACACAAGCATTGAGCAAACACTTCACCACCTCCTACACACACTCCACTCCAACGATTCACCGGCTGTACCAGTGTACCGTGTATGTTGAGAAAGAAAGAGAAAGAGAGAGATAGTGAACATTCAGGTGGCAGCAGACACGCACACACTCACACACAGCATTCATTGGACACACAGGCGCACCTGAGGAGGCAGGTACAGTGTCACAGTTATTTTTCTAGTGGAGTGTGTCAGGTTGTATTTTTTATGGGTGGATGCAGTTAACACAACTTCAGGTATTTTCGGTTTGTTAGACGGTGTGTGTGTGTGTGTGTGTGTGTGTGTGTGTGTGTGTGTGTGTGTGTGTGTGTGTGTGTGTGTGTGTGTGTGTGTGTGTGTGTTCTGGTTTTATACTGTAACTACACTGATGTTTGTGTGATCAAAAAAATTGGTGGTACTTTAATTGTTAGAGTTGAGGATTTCTGTGTGATCGTGTGTGTGTATGTGTGTGTGTGTGTGTGTACATATATGTAGGTTTTCTGCCATCTTGGTCTTTGGACTCAGCTTTTTCCTCCCATGTTTGCTGACAGGGTGGGCCCAGAGCGTGTGTGTGTGTGTGTGTGTGTGTGTGTGTGTGTGTGTGTGTGTGTGTGTGTGTGTGTGTGTGTGTGTGTGTGTGTGTGTGTGTGTGTGTGTGTGTGTGTTATCAGCCAGAGTGCCAGGATATTATTTGATGCATTGGTTTTTTTTCTTCAAGTCTTTATTTGAAGTAGTCACAGAAGAGTTTTGCTGAAAACATTAACACCATTCTGGTTACACATTTACAATAATTAATAACCTTCTAAAGTGATCCCATGAAAAATTTTGAAAGCAAAAAATAAGTCACTCGTCATGTTAGCCTGAAAAAAAAATCTGCATTTTTACAAGATAACAAGCTGCAGATTTCAATTCCACTTTTCCCGCCGGTGCTAATTTTGTCCGATCTTCTTTAACTGATATGAAATAAAACACCAAAATAAATCAAATAAAACAATCGGGGCTTGCCTGTTACGATCACTTACACAATGCAGAGTTTCTATCCCAAGCTAATTATTTTTATTTAACAATATAGCACTTTAAAAACAACAAAGAACATCATCATGCACCTTTTATCCATTTTTAGTTACTTTTAAGGTTAGAGAACATCCACAGATCAACTAAGTTTGCGTTATCGTTTACATAATCACTGCGAAAAACAGCTAGAAGGTTTTCTTATGTTTGACAACTAATCACTGACAATGGAGACTACTTCCAAGAAATGGTACATATATAAATACGTACTAAAAACGGCGTTACTATGGAAACGATAAAGATTTTGAACGAATGTGTTGGTATAAATCTTTTTGAATTACAGTTACTAATTTCAGTTACAATAAATAAAGCCACAACTTCACTGACCAATCATATTTGAGAATTCAACTCTCAAAATAAACTCCTTTTGTTTGGTAAATATTCATGACTATATTAAATGATTATATGTTTATTTGTTTGGAACAAAATGACAAATAGCCTTGCAAACAACACTGAAAAACTTTGTTGCGTCTCTTTAATGATCCAAAGATTAAGCAATGAAATACTTTGTGCTGTTACTGTAGTTCAGAGCAACATTTCCAGATACATTGGGATTCCCTGAGTTCAGGAAATTTTGTTCACCTTGTGCCAAAAAACAGGTCTTGAGCTGATAGTTGTAATATATCAACCTTACATTATTGTGGCTGGATTCCAGTGAACTGAGGCAGGGTTTAAACCGTGATTTGAACTGTACTTAAGTGCTGACATGTAAGCTCCTGGGAAAAGAAAAGGCTAATGGTGAACTAGCGATCAGATCAAGCAGTGGTAAGCTTATGTAGGTAAGCGAATGCGGCCAGAAAAAAGAAAAAAAATGTACATTGTTTAAAGGAGCGTCATGGTAGAAGTCATAAATGTGATAACTGCATGAATTTGACTGATCCTGAAAAATCAGGAACGCCTCATAGACAATTACGATCTTCAGAATAATCTTAGAGTTATATATATTTGTATAAATTCGGTTCAATTATTCCATCTGCTTCTAAGCATTGATGGAAGGAGTCTCCAGTTTCAGCACTTTGCTTGTTTATTTGTTTGTTTGTTTGTTTGTTTTTCAAAGGTAAAGGTTTCTATAATATAATCTGACAGGAAGTAAAATTTTATTGCACGATCCATAACATTCGTTAATAAATACGACGTTCAAATCATGCCTTACAGTTCGTATTTACGAGCTGAAGTTGTAATTACGAGTGGAAACACTGAATTTTCTTTGAGCTCCAAATTTCTGACTTGGTGGCGTTTCAATCAGAAATCATGGTGTCAAAGGATGCCAGCGTTGTACAATTATGATGTAATATGTAACGATAAAGTTTACGCACCTAACGTCGCAATTACGATTATCCAAACTATATTCTCATCACTATAACGTATAAAACTATAACGTATAAAACTATAAACGTAATTAATAGGACTTCAAGGCACAGAAATGAAAGTATGAAGTTTCGTTCTTTATTTATCTACATTGTTGTGGTGGACATGGAGCTGCCAGGCAGGAGGCAAAGAGGAAGGCCAAAGAGGAGGTATATGGATGTAATTAATGAGGATATGAAGCTAGTGGGTACAAGTGTTGAGGATGCAGAAGATAGGGATAGGTGGAGAGAGATGATTCATTGTGGCGACCTCAAAGGGAAAAGCCGAAAGAAGAAGAAGAAGAAGAAGAAGAAGAAGAAGAAGAAGAAGAAGAAGAAGAAGAAGTTGTGGTGTGGAGGAATAGACCAGTTTGGGGGGATGTGCTTGCCTTCAGAACTGATATGGGTAACACTTCTGTGTGTTGCGCAACATCGCACCAACCTGTCGTTAAATATTTTCCTATAATAATGTGACTGTTTTATGCCAGTACTTGGTGTGACTGGCAGACCTATGGCACCGACTGCATGTGAAAGTTTTCTTTCATGTGAAAGATCAGGCAGAGTAAGCAGTAAAACAGACACAGTCAGTGAAACAGACACACAACAGAAATGTCCTCATTAGAAATAAATGAAGTTCGGTTTCCACCCAAAAAAAAAAAGTGCATCACTTTCACTTTGATGCAGGTGAAGCAATTTTTTGCCTTCTCCCAGCCAATCAGAGAGCTCCTCTCAACTTGACCAAGCCTGAGGAATGTGTGTGTGGCAGGTATGTGCTGTGGAGACAGGTGTGTGTGTGTGTGTGTGTGTGTGTGTGTGTGTGTGTGTGTGTGTGTGTGTGTGTGTGTGTGTGTGTGCACTTTCACTCAGTTTTAATCAGGTCGTATTTTTTTATTTCCTTCTTCCTGATTCGTTCAGCCACAGGTTTCTATTGCTGCTCTTTTATTTCTGACGACATATTATGATTAATTGTGTGTTCTAAATATAAGAACTTTTACTGTAATGTTGAGAGCAGTGTGCAATTTTTGGGAGTTTTAACACGTTTTTAACACTATTTTTATTTTTTTTATTTATTTATTTATTTTTTTTTAGCTTTGTGTGCTTTTTTTGAATTGGCAGTGTTCTTAGCAGTGAAGTCTCACATGTAATGACCTTCAGGGAGCTCATGTTCGATTAATTGAAGTGATTTGGCTAAATGTGTGTTGTAATGACATCGTTTATCTGTAAAATCCTGCAGGTACTGTTTAACCTGTCTAAAACCTTGTAATTAAGTGTGATAATCCCGAACACAATGATGATCGAGTTGTGGGATATATGTGTGTCATAGCACTCAACATATTTACATGTCCATGCTTTAGAACGCTTTACTTAAACATTTAAACATTTAAGCATGACATGTTTGCCTCGCATCTGCAGGGTTGGGGGTCCGATATCCGTCTCCGTCTTGAGAATGCATGTTCTCCCAGTGCTTCCATGGTTTTCTCCAGGTACTCCAGTTTCCACCACTAGTCCAAAGATATGCATTGAAGGCTGACTGGCATCTCTAAATTGTACATAGTGCCTTTGTGTGTGCGTGTGTCTGTGTGTGTGTGTCTACTGCCTTGTGCCCGAGTTCTCTGGGATAGACTCAAGGCTTCTTTCAAATTCAACTTCTATTTTGCTTTCGTTTTGAATTACTGTAAATACAACAATTTTCCCTACAACGGGGCACGGTGGCTTAGTGGTTAGCATGTTAGCCTCACACCTCCAGGGTTGGGGGTTTGATTCCCACCTCCACCTTGTGTGTGTGGAGTTTGCATGTTCTCCCCGTGCCTCGGGGGTTTCCTCCGGGTACTCCGGTTTCCTCCCCCGGTCCAAAGACATGCATGGTAGGTTGATTGGCATCTCTGGAAAATTGTCCGTAGTGTGTGATTGCGTGAGTGAATGAGAGTGTGTGTGTGCCCTGCGATGGGTTGGCACTCCGTCCAAGGTGTATCCTGCCTTGATGCCCAATGACGCCTGAGATG
>NC_062524.1:18454554-18497054 GCF_022655615.1 Tachysurus fulvidraco
CCAGCTGTTCCTACCACTTTATAACGGAACTGCGACCATAACAGTTTCACTTCCAGAAAACACAGACACATACGTGTGCTCACACACACACACACACATACCCTTCACATCCTTCTAACACACCTTTTCTTTGCTCCAACCTTCTTATTTCTGCTGAGTTGTAATTCACTCTTGATTTACCCCTCACAGAACACACATACACAGGCTGAGATTTTTAAAAGACTTTTATCACTAATCCTCTATTTGAGATTTTTATATCCATACAAACATTTTGAGTAGCAGGAACAGGAACGATGACTTGCCTATCCATCAGATGCCTCGTGATTAGCTGGTTCTTTACTCTTCCTGTTTCTGCTTGGCCTTGAGCCAAGATACTGTTTTTGTATCTGTGTGTGTGTGTGTGTGGATGAGGAAGTGTGTGTATGAGATTTGGTTTAGTTCTGCTGACTCGTCGGTTATTCAGTCATCACACTCAGTCACATGCTTTTACAATGCATCTTTCGGAACAGACGATGAAACTTGCAGGTACTAATTGTGTGTTTGAGTTTGTATGTGTGTCAGTATGTGTCTGTGTGTATGTGTGTGTGGAAGAGAGATGCATGTGAGTGATTGCGATCTTGTAAACCTGGAAAGATTACTTATTGCTGACCTTTACACTCTCTCTTTTTTATACTGACATGACCCTGAGAAGTGTGTGTGTGTGTGTGTGTATCTGAGGGCTAAAGAACGAGCACTGTGTTTTAACGTGTATCTGCATTTATTCCATGTTAAGATACCATGTTTTTATAACCTTGGCACAAATTACTAAGCAACCTAACCTCCTCACACACTCAGAAATGTCAGCGTCCGGCTCGCTGATAAATCTCAGCAAACACCTCAAATAAATTTCAACTGCACTTAATACTAATCTGCCGAACAGTGCAAATTCTTATCAGCAACAGAAATTGTTTTACCAACTAATATAATAGGAATTTAGAAATTTTAACCTTTGGACATTTTTCTATTTTCTGCTGCTGTGTCAGGAGAAATGGAGACCAGGGGATTTGGGCATTTAGAGGATTTTTTCCATTCTGAAGAATGCAGGTCTGTGAGGCTTAGCTGGTGTTATTAGGCAGCTTTAATTTGGGAACAGGATTTTAATTTGTGTGTGTGTGTGTGTGTGTGTGTGTGTGTGTGTGTGTGTGTGTGTGTGTGTGTGTGTGTGTGTGTGTGTGTGTGTGTGTGTGTGTGTAGTGGTAAGGGGTCAAGAGAATGAGTTTCATTATATTATAGTTGTGAATCACGAAAGCTGTTGATTTATGAAGTTGTTTTTACGAGTGTAGAATCAGCAGGAAGTGAAGAATTTGAGGGAGGAAAAAAGAAAAAACACTGCAGAGTAAAATACTACAGAGCAAAATACTACAGAGTAACAATAAACTTGAGTTAAAAGTTAAAGGAGTAATCAAGAAAATTATCCAATAAAGGAAAGTACTGTTACCTGGCTAGCTAACAAGTGTAGTGTGCTACGTTTGCTAGCTAGCTCATGCTGATTCATACATGTTATAAATTCAATGGAACACTGAAGGGGCCGCTCTGTTTAATTCATACTGTAAAGCATAAGAAAAAATCATACATAATTTGTAAATCCTTATTGTGCCATTTCCTTTGAAGCATGATTTAAAATGAGCTTTGGTCTTATTAAAGAAATTGAGACTGTTTGTAAGTATGTGATCATAGGAGCGTATTTCACAGACATTGCAAAACATAAGTCTAAACAAATAATTAAATGTTTGATGTGTCATTGCTTAACACAGAAAAATCATAATCATTGGTAAAAGTTTGTAGTATAAGAAACAGCTTCTATGGTTTTATAAGAAAAATCAATTCGGGTACTAACTATAACAATAGTTGCTAATTAAATGTTTCTCTTTCATCAGACTCCAGCTCTGATTGGATGCTTATGTCAGAATGACAGCAGAAGACTCCGCCTCTGCCGTCGCCATGAGTAACTCTAGCCCATCCTCCAAACCAAACCCTGCCAACAATCATGCAATCCTCCATGGATCCATTCCCGATGGTGTTGCTGGAGCCCCCAACGAAGCAGCCCTTTTGGCTTTGATGGAGCGCACAGGATACAAGATGGTTCAAGAGAACGGACAACGCAAATACGGCCCACCCCCCGGGTGGCAAGGACAGTCCCCTCCACGTGGCTGTGAGATCTTTGTGGGCAAGATCCCTCGTGACGTTTATGAAGATGAGTTGGTGCCGGTGTTTGAGTCAGTGGGCAGGATCTATGAGATGCGCCTGATGATGGACTTTGATGGCAAAAACCGTGGCTATGCCTTTGTCATGTACACACAGAAACATGAGGCTAAACGTGCCGTGAGGGAGCTAAACAACTACGAGGTGCGCCCTGGACGATTGCTGGGAGTCTGCTCAAGTGTAGACAACTGCCGCCTGTTTATTGGTGGAATCCCCAAAACCAAGAAGCGAGAGGAGATTCTGGAGGAAGTCTCCAAAGTGACAGAAGGTGTGCTGGATGTGATTGTATATGCGAGTGCTGCAGACAAAATGAAGAATCGTGGCTTTGCTTTCGTAGAGTATGAGTCCCATCGTGCAGCTGCCATGGCTAGGAGGAAACTCATGCCTGGACGCATTCAGGTAAGAAACCATATATGCAAACTAGCTTGTGAACACCTCTGATAATAATATTATGTGTCTCCAGTAGGTGAAACCTGTTACCATAGACTCTAGTGAATAAGATTTAAAAAATAACATGTCTGATGGCTCCGGTGTCTGGGGATGGTATGCATTGTAAGCCAGACCTCTACACAAACGTTCCATCCAGAGTGTTTTATATGACCTTAACTTTTTTTGTACACAGCTCTGGGGTCACCAAATTGCCGTCGACTGGGCAGAACCAGAAATTGACGTTGATGAGGACATCATGGAAACAGTGAAGATCCTCTATGTGCGCAATTTGATGATTGAGACCAGCGAGGAGACCCTTCGCAAGATCTTCAGCCAGTTCAACCCGGGTTGCGTCGAACGAGTAAAGAAGATCCGCGACTATGCTTTCGTGCACTTTACTGGCCGGGACGATGCTGTGGTGGCTATGGATCACCTGAACGGTACAGAAATTGAGGGCTCATGCATTGAGGTGACGTTGGCCAAGCCTGTAGACAAGGAGCAGTACACTCGCTACCAGAAAGCATCCAAGGGATCCGTGACCAGTAGTGAAAGTACTCAGCAAAATTATGTGTATCAATGTGATCCCTACACCCTTGCCTACTACAGCTATCCTTACAACACTCTCATTGGACCCAACAGAGACTACTTCATCAAAGGTTGGAGGCATTTCCTTGTTCTCTCTTTTTGCCTTATAGTGTGAAAATCTGATCCATCAGGGTGATCCTGAACATTTTGTTGGTTAATCAGTGGCAAAAATGCCGTACCATTTTAGAACAATCACTGAATAACTCGAGAAACTCTTGCCTATTGCTTAATGACTCGAATATCATAAGGTTTCAAAGGTTTATGCTGTTACTGAGCTTCCTGTGTCTGGCAGTATGAATCCACCAGCCTACATTTGCCAGGAAATCACATGAGCGATTATATCCAGTTACCAGAATGACCTTTCCTTTAACATATGTCAGGTTTACTTTCATTATTGGTCATTATTGGTGTTTAAAAATGGTGTAAGATTAGAGTATTTCTTTAACAAAAGTTCGAGGCTGGTTGATTTTCTTTTGTTACATGGAGCTAAGAAACAGCTATGATCCTGAGATGGTATGATAAAGAATCTGGTTCTCTTGGGGGAAATCTAAAGCATTTCCAGATACTAATCACAAATTATTGACCCCCATGTTGTTGTTCTTGTCCTTGTGAAATCTTTTGTTTGGTTGGGTTGAGCAGAGAGCTTGATTTCACACCAAGGTGCATTCCTCAATCTTTGATGCCAAACTGGCCATTCTCCATGTGAATGAAAATCAAATCTCTCCCCTATCATATAACATTTTAACACATATTCAGCTACACCTTCTATTCACTTCAATTCACATCATTCCTCTTCATTATCTGCTTCATCCTGGTCTGAGACATGGTACTCTCCCAAGCAAAAATACTCCCAAGAATTTCTCACAATAGAACAAAGCATAATGACGCATACCACAACAAGAATAGATCTCATATATTCATATATATATATATATAAAATCAATGCACCATATATATGCCACTAGATGTCACTCTTATATTTTTTGTCAGAAACAAACAGCGCCCTCTATGTGTGAGTGTCTGAAGAACGTCCCCTGTTATTTGTATTTCAAGCAGGTACTGTACGAGGCCGTGGCCGTGCTGGAGCCGCTAACAGAGGCCCAGGGCCCCGTGGCTCGTACCTTGGTGGCTATTCCGCCGGTCGAGGCATTTACAGCCGCTACCATGAAGGAAAGTCCAAGGTCCCGGAAAAACCATATGAGCTCATGCCCAGTCTGGATCTTGCAGCTGTTAATACAGTGGGCATTAAGCCTGGCACAAGTCAGTGTGAGACTTTAAAACACACACACACAGACACACACACACTCAGTCAGTCAAACCTGTCATTCTTCTCAGCTCTCTCAATTCCAAAGCACAGAGGCAGACATTAGATTAGACCAATTTTGGACGTTGATCTAAAAACCAAAAACAACAAATAAATAAAAAGCAAAAACTAAATACAAACTTGAGACGTATCTCGGAGAGAACTTGTCTGGCTCTGTTGCTCCCTAGTGGAATAGGGTTGAGTAGAGAAACACAAACTCTTAACAATGCACCTACACGTTTCAGATTTTCCCGATCTTTCAAAATAATATTACATTTTGCTCAATCTCTTCTCAAAAGAAACGTGTTTGAAGCTAATCACTTTTCCATACTGTTGTGAAATCAGCAGATCTTTCATTCTCTCGCTCTCTCTTTTTTTTGTGGAGAATTTTTAATCCCTCTGAGCTTTTCTATTCTAACACCTTCTCTGACGTCGGTTAAACCTGCTGATCCTAAATCAAAATTAACCCCAGGAATGAAAAGACTTTTTGTTTGCTGAAACAATGGGGGACCGTATGTTTGTGTGTGTGTGTGTGTGTGTGTGTGTGTGTGTGTGTGTGTGTGTGTGTGTGTGTGTGTGTGTGTGTGTGTTAATCTTAAGCCAAGTCACTTGCCATAACTAAGAACAGGTTATGTAGGTCTGAACTACTTTTCTTTTATTTTCTAGCGCACCCCTCCCCCCCCCTCTCTCTCCCCCCCACTTTAATGTCCTTTTTGTATTATTCCCGGCACTCTGTATTCCATACCACCTTTACATCATGTTTTACACAAGGACCTTTTTTTATAATGTATCATATAATAATAATGTGCCAATAAACGGGGGAGGACAAATCCTAATTATACAAAGGATCATTTCCGTTGTTCAAAACTTTATATAACTACAATATAAAATGCACAGTGATGTTACACAATCGTAAGCGTCGTTCTGTCCATAGAATATCCTATGGACGTCCTTTTCAGTTTTTTTGCCTAGCAACAAAAGCAGCAGACTATATTACACGGAGGAAAAATTTTATTTGCAAACATCGTTCATAATAAATTAATCAATTGAATCAAGTTTTTATTATTTTTTTTTAGTTTCCTTACAGTATCGTTTGTTTTTTTTTACTGTTATTATTTTTTTAGAACAAATGCCTTGATAAAAGTACCTGATAAAAGTCTTTTTGTTAATGTTTCCGCATAGTTGTACTAATTAAAAAAAACGTTCCAAATACATTAATTACCATAAGCTCAGATGATTATAGACAAAATATGAATTTAAATAAATGTAATCTGTTTGTTTTTGGTTTCCGAGTTACTGATCCTGATCTGTCCACCCCTGATATTAAAGTGATCTTATATCTTAGTGTTTCTATGTAGAATTCTGTTTATAAAATTGTTTGTGTGTGTGTGTGTGTGTGTGTGTGTGTGTGTGTGTGTGTGTGTGTGTGTGTGTGTGTGTGTGTGTGTGTGTGTGTGTGTGTGTGTGTGCAGTGACTCTGCCAGCCCTCGGTGCGCAGTACCCCACTATGTTCTCTGCTGCACCTGCTGCTACTAAACTGGTGGAGGAAGGAAAAATGCACCCAGTGGAGCATTTGATCAACCCCCTCGCTCTTCAGCACGATCACTCTGCTGCTCCCTCGACCGCTGCCGTCATTCCTGCCGTCTCGACACCTCCGCCCTATCAGGTACGGCACTAAAACAACACACAGCTCTGATTGTAATGTTTACTAAAGCTGGACCAACAGCGAGATATTCAGTCGGTGCTCTAGGACAAAACGTTTGAGCGACTGAGGTGTTTTTTTTCTCTTTGTTTTGTTATTATTTAATAAGGTGTGGCCACCAGTAATAATTAACTGGAGTATGACGTTCCATGACATATTAAGTCCTGGGCTCATGTTACACAGTTAGAAAGTTGGCTACAACTTCGGTGGCTTGTGGCCACACCTATCATATATATATGATAAGATATATATGATAAGGTGTCATTTTCTCACCTACTGAAAGTATTTCTTGTTGTCCATACAAGTATTACCTGTACATAACCATCTGATAAAAGCGACGTTGCAGCCGTTTTCCTTGGTCAAACCAGGTCAGCAGGATATCTACAGCTGTAATCGAGCAGTGATCCGAAGTACATCAGTGTCACTGATCTGTTATGTGTGTGTCAGCATAAGGGCTTGGAATATTTTCCATGATAAGCCTCTCCAACCATTCTTACAAAATGCACGGTTACTATGAAGTAATTCAAACCAGTACAACCAACATGATACAGGAGCGTGCTCATAAATTAAAATTTTTATTACTTTAATAACAACATTATTGGAGTGCTGTTAGAGTAAATGATAAGGGATCATTCATATGGTGTAATGCAGCTCATCACAAACAGGGTGAATGTTACTAAAAAAGAATGTTACTGAAAAGCACCCCTGAGGTTGGTAATGATCATGGTTCTGAACGTGCATTAAACAAATATCAATTACGAATGTGAATCCTTTTTTCCCCCTGTTTTTGTCTCAGGGCCGTCCTATCACTCCTGTGTACGCCGTGGCTCACAATATCCAGAGGATCCCTGCTGCGGCTGCTGGTCTGTACGGTGCGAGCTACATGCCCTTTGCTGCTCACACCAACTCAGCCGCCCTGGCAGCGCTGCAGAAGAATGCAGCAGTGGCAGCTGCTACGTATGGAGGTTATGCTGGCTACATACCCCAAACTTTCCCCACTGCCACCTTCCAAGTGCCTATCCACGATGTGTACCAGACCTACTGAGACGCATCATGCCTTTCACCCGAGACACAGTGCAACATCTATGAAGGCTACTGACTGATCAAAATCCCCCAAAACATACACACACACACACACACACACACACACACACACACACACACACACACACGTATATGTATATATATATATATGTTGTATACATACATATATACAAGGGTAACACTTTCTATGAAACTCTAATAATGTCTCATAAAGCTCTAATAATGTTCTATGCATAATATATTGACAGCATGATAATTCTAAGAAACGGCATGCACATAATCCTAAAGGAAATGTATTTTTTTTCCTCACCATAAAAACATGTAAAATGTCCTCAATGGCTGCATCCCAGTTGATGTACACACTATGCACTTACACTATGCACTATGTACTCTAACATCTACTGATAAATTTTAGTAGGGTCATATCATGTCAAATGGAGCTGGAAGCATAAGCCATTTCCCAGTTGACAGTAAATAATGTCAATGTACTAAGTGGATTGGCTAAGATAAATTGCCCCTAGATATTTGAGTGGTTAATGTGTGTGTGTGTGTGTGTGTGTGTGTGTGTGTGTGTGTGTGTGTGTGTGTGTGTGTGTGTGTGTGTGTGTGTGTGTGTGTGTGTGTGTGTCTGCAGGGTGTGTGTAGATAGACTCCGGATATGCCGCGGATAAAGCGGTTACTGAAGATGAACCAGACAAACATTATTAGAGCGTTATGATGCATTGTTGGCATTTTGTACTGTACAAAACAAACATAGAAAAGTGTGACCAAATACAACGCCCTATGGACTGTTGTGTATTTTAATACTGGTAAAGATTGTGTCTCAGATGCACAAGATCTTGAGATCTTCCAAACCTGATGAATGGAGACTAGATGTCTATTAGGAAATGCACCGATCCTGACTCACTTAACACTGACTGTAGAACTACTACCTAAGACGCCTGATTGAATCTCCATGGACCAGCAGCTAACTGACATGGATCACATGGAAAGCACCAGTTGTGGCCTGCTGATATCAGTGTGTGTGCTACTTGTTTTCGAAGAGAAAACCTTAATCCTTATTACATGTCTACTGATGCAGTCTCATCTCAAGCTCCATGTCCCGCCTTCTTGGACAAGAGTCACCTGTCAGTCAAAGATGCAAGGTGACTATTTATAGGGCTGACTTAAAGTGCCTTAAGCTAATGCATTACATCATAAAACACAACCATCACTCATTTATTACAACCAACCAATGGCCGACTGATTCTGATTCTGTGTGCCTTAAGCACCAAGTGCTAGGATGTAGCTTGTCCAGCCGTTTAATATGCAGGATAAAAGGAAAATGTGTACACAAGAGAAGCATTATATTGCTGTGAGAGTCCTTTAACGCAAAGAATTTAAGACCTCCGAAGCACTTAAGTCAGCAAAACTGCATCATTAAACTCACCATCCTTTCTAAATTCTACTTTACTGAACTCTTTACATCCAGAACCTTCTGGAACCTTCGTCCTGTCTCTGTGGCTGTGAAGAATACCGAAGGAAGAATTTCTGTTTGCTCCCAACACGAAATACAGCATGTTTGCAAATTTCTGTAAAAGAAAAAAAAGAAAAAGAGAAAAAAGATTAAAATAGAGAAACATAAGGAAAAAAAACATGCAAAACTGCTGAGCAGGGACCTAAGTGACCACTGAAGGATAATTTTATAGACATGTTTTGATGTTTGAACACACAAATGGGATTCCAAGTGTGTGTGTTTTATTTTTATTTTATTTTATTTTATTTTATTATTAGTATTTTTTTTTTGCTGTTTCATATCCTAACCACTAGGTTGCCTGAGTAATAATAATAATAATAATATCTGACTAATACTTGTAGATCGTTTTGCCTGATATTTTTCTTTCCTTTAACTTTATTGTTGGTGGCACATTTTACTTAACTGTCATTTGAAGGTTTTCAGATTTCAGATTTTATATTGTGATTTGAGAATTTGAGAGCTGTTTGTTTTTATAAATCCTAAAGTTGGAGACGAAGACAAAATAACTTAAAAATAAAAACGCAACACGGGAACAGAGAGGATTTCAAGCCACCATGTGGAAGTACACATACACTCCATAGCCTTAATATAATAAATTTAATCTCTTAGAAACAAACTGCAATACCTCCTTATATACAAATATTTTAAAAACTCCTCTTAGTCCAGATGAAGGCTTTTATTTGTAGGGCTGATTTGCTGTGTTGGATTTGCAGGGTGGCTTTTTTGTGAAATATAAAAATGAGACTGAAGAACAGTAACTGTTCAGATCGAGCAGCACACACTTGTTAGAGATAAATATGCAAAACTCCTGATAAAAAACTGATTACTACAAGGCTGCTCGCCATGAAGTAAGCTTCTTGAAATCTATTTCCTGGACACTTTGCTCGTGGTACAGGAACCTGAACATGGAGGTGACTGATATTACAGTGTCCTTTAGTCTCTCCTTCATAGACACACTGGTGTCATTTGTGACATGTATCTTTTGGCAAATTTATTTTTTCCACCTGTTCCTGATAAAAATATTACATTTGAGACCATGTATTATACATGGCATTCTATGACATATTAACTTGTGTTCTCAAGTTACCTCAATATATCATCCCATGGCCTTTCTTATGAAAAAAAGAAAGAATAATAATAACCACCATGTCATGTCAGAGGCTTTGTATTTCCCTGCCTATGTTCCCGGAACATTAACTTGAGTCAGTGCCCAGTTTAGCAGAACTACTTGTGTTTTTTTGTGTATGTATGACAGATATTCTTTTTGTATTTCCTAAAATGAACAAACATGTACAAGGGCTTTTCTTCATAATGTACATTTTTTGTTTCATAAATATTATTACATGCATTCATATTGTTTCAGTCAAAATCCACCACCCTGGAATGGATGGGACTAGATACAATATCATACCTTTAAACCACTCCAGACTCCCTGACTCCATCCATCCATCCATCCATCCATCCAAACAATCACAATGCTACCACCACCATGCTTTACTTGATGGTATGCAAAGCATCCTCATTCTGTCTGTAAAGATTTGTAAACGGCCAAGTGCTAGAATTCTGTCTGTCAGTTCAAAGTGCTTGTACACTCCATGACTCAAAAGGGAATCAAGATTCCAGCATACAAGTGGACAAGACTGAAGTCCAACAGTATCAACTGTTGCTCAGTTTGAGCTTATCGTTAGTTATTGGATGAGAATAAGAAATTCTTAGTGATTACAGCAGCAGTGTTTTAACAAGACATCTTGATAGTTGTTATATTCAAAGTGTTCTTACAGTGACGTTCAGGTGGTTTTTGGCTCTACCCCAAGTGTTTGGGATATTCTCTAAGATAATGAATGTTAAGAATTTATCCAGCAATCGTCTTTGTTTTAATAGAAACCTTTTGGATTTATTGATGTCTGGCCTTTGACTGAACTATTCTAACACAGTTAGGATCACTCCGCTGTAACATTTTACCAGGATGCTTAGGTTCATTGTTTTCCTAAATGATGAAAAGAATCGCTGCATCCCAGTGCTACCACCACCAATGCTTCAATGATGCAATGCACAATGTTTGGTTTCCTCTAGACATAAAGTACAAGTTTAAAGTCGCCAGAGCCGAGAACCTTGCTCTACATCTTAGCTTAGTCTCCAACATGCTACTTAGATAACTCTTTGATATCTTTTTGATGACTCTATTTTGAGGTATTAGTGCCTTGATCAATTATTAGAACACCGGTAAAGCATAAAATGTGTATTTGTGTGAACATCAAGAGGCCACCTTGTCTATTTATAACAACCGTGTTACATCATTAACACACACAACGTCACAACTCTCTCTACCATATTAAGGGTGAAGGATTTCCTCGTCTTTTTTTATGTCAAGCTGTTTTTTTGCTTTTAGCTTATTATTATTTTGACAGATTGTGTTTTATTAAGTTTAACTATGTTGTTAAGACTGAGTCACACTGGTGATGCAACAATCCCTGCATACACACACACACACACACACACACACACACACACACACACACACACACACACACACACACACACACACACACACACACATTAACCCTAACCTCTAAACTTGATGAAGCCCCCGTGTGTGTGTTGTGTACACAGATATAAGATCATGAACGCGCTTTTGTACGTTTGTGTGTTTTGACTTTTTAAGAAGACTTTCCCTTTTCAAATGCGTCTTTTTGCCTTTACTAGAATCTTTTATTATGACGGAAAACCATCAGGATATATTTAATATATACAATACATTGTTCTGTGTATGAAGTAAGAAGAAATCCTATAATATATTTCAAGTGAATGTTTTTCTCTTCCTTTATATGCACCTGTTTATTGTAACTTTTTTTTTTTTTTGGAAGCTGTTAACTGTTTTGCCAAAGTGTTCTGTAGTACTAAAGAAAAAAAAAGAAAAAATAACTATTTTTATGTTTTCTTTCTTTTGTTTTGTTTTGTTTTTTTGTTATATTAGATATATTAGATACAGCTGGCCAGTTTTAACTAAATGTGGACCCAAAGGTGTCACGCATTCAAGTTGCTTTGTATCGCGATCATTTCATTAACACTAAGTAGTTTTTTAAGAAACTTTTTTGTTGTTGTTGCTAAACTAAACGAACAAAACATCACTGGTTGAAGAGACTGTCTTCAGATATTCCTTTATGAAGATGTTTTCTATCACGCTATATTTGTAATAGGCTTGGCATTATTGTAGGCTATTTATAGTGGTTTATTAGTTTGAATAAAGCATTTTCAAAAAAAAAGAAATGAGTCCTGTATTGTGATTTCTTGCCTATACACCATCCTTGGGCCTTCTGAGATATGTCTCTAAAGGCTTTGCATGTTTGGATCCTGATATGTTTTGTTCAGAGTCAGATTCTTTATAGGATTAACATCTGGGTATTAACTGAACTCTTGGCAGGACACCTAATGCTTAGGTAAAGCTCTGACTATTCTAGTACCTTATAGTACCGTATATATAGAAATTTCCCCATTTTGGGACGAATATAGGTATATCTTATCTATCCATTTCACTCTTAGCCTCACACTGATTTTGCCAATACCTACTGATGACAAGCATATCTCTAACACAATGCTACCACCACTGTGCTTCACTGACTTAATGCTAGAGCTAGATGTAACCAAAGTTTTTAAAAAAGTACAGTTCTGAAGTCCACAAAAAAATCTCCAATATGCTTAAGAACATAGCAAACTCCAAACCGGATTTGATATGGCTCAACGCATCAGATTATAGAGGGTCTGGGCTAACATTTGAGCTATGGATTTCTCCAGCCTCTTGATTGCTTCTGTGACTAATCCCCTCCTTAAACATGTGCAGACTTCTGGTTGACAGTCTGCTCTAAGGCTGAATCTTTGGGACATTTTTTTAATGTCTCTGATACTTTGTTTTAAGAGCTCCTTAATTTTTCATGACACTATGTCTAGCTATGGTGTCTAACAAACTGTGGAACCTTCCAGAAGCTTTGTCCACACTGAGATCATGTGAAACGTGAATTGCGATTCAAACGCTGTTTCAAATGTTTGGCAGCACATTAGTGTTCATAAAAATATTTAAACTGTTACGATGTTAAGATACCTATAAAATGGTGATAGAAATACCTAACAGTTGTCAAAACACAGACAGATCTGTTTAAACCGGTGTGCCGTCTTAACCAGATGCTCAGTTCAGCAGGAAAAAACAGCTATGGAACGACATACTACTAAAGTTACATTGCACACAGGTTCTGTAGAGATAATAAGACATAATAAATAGGGAATAATAGTCAGGCAGTTAGTAAATCTGAAGCAATTACTGAAAAATGTAACTTATCAGCAGGCAAAGATGATCTACCAGTTTGACCAGCTTGGTATATAATTTCCACAGACTATGTAGGGCTGTTACCACTTAAAGTCACATTACACAGGTGTTGTAGTATGTCCTATTATAAACCTTTAGTTTGAAGTTCTTTGAATTACTGTCCCAAAATATTTCTTTTTAACATTTAAATCACATGTAGTACAGGAATGAGATTATAGATAGGTGTGATGTCCCACACACCACACAACAACCAGTCACGTGCTTCCTCTGAGACATGCGACACGAGCCATTCACAATTTGCCTTTTTTTAGCTCACAGACATGGACATTGACTCATAGGTTGTACACTGTGATTGACAAAGGGAGATATGTTGACCATGACAAATTTTGTTCTCTAAGACTCACAATTTCCAAACAATAAGGTTGTGAATTATACGCAATTACTTAATTACTTACTTAGTTAATTAAGTACATTAATTACGTATTTTAATTTTGAATAGGTCACTGTACAGAATAATACCCCAGGTTCCACTATAATTTGTGGTAACTGATCATTTTTTATTTGCACTTGCTAAGCTCCCTGGTGCTGTTTATCGATGCGGCCAGCAGATGTCGCCAAATTCAAACAAATAGTTTCAGATAACTTTTATATAAGTTAAAGAGAGAATAACAAGAACTACAATGTACATTTCTTGAAGAAAATGTGAATGGTGCTTGCACGTGGGAAGTTCCCCTCATCGTGTCTCGAGTGTTTTGATGTCACATGTCCATGTTGTGCTATTTTTTTTATTTTCACGTGACGTGACCAGAATACACAGTTCCCCTCATTGGGCTGAGTGTGTTGATATATGACAAGTCCATGTTGTGCTAACTTTCGTCTGCTGTGCGAACATCGTTGTTTGGAATGCTTATAAAAGTCCTCACCGCTTATAAAAGTCCTCAGCTCTCCTATATGAGCCGGTCGATTTGACACCTCAATCAGGGTCTAGGACAAAAGCTGCGGGACAAGTTACACGCCAAAGTTTTGTCCGGGAAGATAATAAGAATGTTGCTTTGCAAGCAGCATTAATTAATAGTTCTTTATGTTGTGTGCGATTTGTCATTTCATAAGTGACCAATATACAAAGAAATTAAAAAGAAGAAACAAATTTAAACAAAGTAGATTGAATATAAAATATATTTCATTATATCTAAACGTATTTTATTGGACTGCACAAAAATTCATTTTTTAAGTGGCGGTTTAGGCTCATTTCTGTTTCATAAAACAACAAACATTTGTTTATTTATTATTTTTCCTCTACATTTTATTTTGCAAGTAGCAGCATTTCAGTGCATTTCAGAATTTTAAAAGAAAGCAATTATTTAAAAAATAATAATAACTTGACATAACTACATGAGTTATGTATTTTCAATACAGAAGGTGCAACAGACAATTGTATTTAATAAAATGCATATCTAGTCCTGCGTGCTACAAGGAACAAATCACAATTGACCAGGTTGTTATAGAAAAACTGAACACTAGGTGTCGCCAAACAACTCCCTAAAAACACAAGTATATTTAATATTAAAATATATTCTAATAAATTGCCTTTCCTATGTTGTGTAAAGAATAAATCAGAAGGGATTGTGCAGTACATTATGTCAGAGACTCAATTTCAATAACAAACCCATCCATCTTCAGGCTGTATACTGAAACTTGTGAGTGTCTTCTGAGTAGCGACAGAAATGTTCACTAAGCAGAAGCTCTAGACCTTCAGGAGAGCCATAGACTCTGACAAAACATGCCACGATTCCACCTACCACCGTCACCACCAGCACCACAGCCACTATAACAATAGTAATGATTTCAGAGATGGCATACGGCCGAGCTGAGGGGGAAAAAACATCAAATTTATTTTAAACACAGAGCAAAAACTGACTGAACAACATAATAACATAATTGTATTAGCAAAAATAGTAACCTATCTGAAAATACTGCCTATATTACTGGTTTAAAAATCTCCACTATCTATATTTGTATCTGCTAAGAGCTCCAAAAATCTCTACCTGAATTCAAACCAAAAATGGTCGTGGCCCAAACCAGAAGTGTCATTGCTTTAATGAAGAAAATAAAAAAATAAGTACGTACTCTACTTTTTTAATCCCACTTAAGCGAAATTGCTTTTTTTCGTTTTCTCTTTTTGGTTAATACTTTATGTTGTCACTTTCGTTTATTTACTTTTTTAATTTATTCCTCTTTTTCGGGGGTGTCACTTTTTTGTTTCCCATCTTCGAGCTAACGGTTTAAGCCTTTGTCTGTCAGAGATTACTAAGAGTAATATTGTAAATCAGAGTTACCAGCTTAATAAGATTGAAGATTGTGTGAAGGACATCAGACAGTGTATGCTTACTTACTTTCTCCTGCTTACATACAGAAGTCCTTTTACTGGGAACACAGACAGCCAGAAGTAAGCTTTCTGATTACAGAGTTACCATGGATGGTTTTATATTACATCGTGTGCAGCAGTAAAAGACGTCTGTGTATATTGATACCGGTCTCTTGTTTGAAGCTCACATAAATAATACCACAAGAGTAGCCTTCTTTCATTTTAGAAATATTGCTAAGATAAGAAATATGATGTCATTACATGTTGCAGAAACACTAGTTTATGCATTTGTTACCTCTAGGTTGTATTATTGTAATGCTATACCATCTGGATGTTCCAGTAGGAGCATAAACAAGCTCCAGTTAGTCCAGAATGCAGCAGCTAGAGTTCTAACTAGAACCAGAAGATATGAACACATCACTTCTATCTTATCCACAATGCATTGGCTCCCAGTCACAGGGATTATAAAATAGTATTACTGAACTATAAAGCACTTAATGATCTCGCGCCACAGTACCTAAGTGATTTTTTGTTTTTTTTATGATCCGGCATGTCTATTTTGATCAAAAGGTGTAGGATATTTGTTAATACCTCAAGTACAAAAGGCGGGGTGCAGAATTATTTCTGCACCCCGCCTTTTGTGCTTGAGGTACAAAAGGCGGGGTGCAGAAATAATTCTGCACCCCGCCTTTTGTACTTGAGGTATTAACAAGTACAAAAGGCGGGGTGCAGAATTATTTCTTACAAAGCACCACATAATGCTGTCATAGCTAGTCATAGCTAGTCTTGCTGGATTCCCTGTCTGCACTTTGCACATAATTCACATTGTCCATCACCTGATTACAAACATACCTAACAATTCTCTTTCTCTATATCAAGCTATATATGCCACTCACAAGCTCCCAGTGTTTTGAGTTCCTAGCCTGATCGTCTCTCCTGTTGGAGCTACTTCGTCAATCCTGACTGGTTGGAGTCTCGTTGCCCCGTGGTCACACTGCCGGGGATTGATCTGCATGGTAAGCCAGTGACTCAGGGGATTGTTGTGGACGGAGCCGCCCAGAGACTGTCATATCTTCTTTGAACCAATGTTGTGTCAGTCAGCTGTGTGGTCTGGTCTTTTTTAGCAATCATTTGAAGACTTTGACAGGAAGGAATTAGTGTTGGGTCTGTGGTGAACTCAGAGTTAACGATGACCCATTAGTTCCTAAGGAGCTCTCGTTTGCACTATTATAAACTGTTGTAGAAATGACATTATTTACATTTACATTATTTACTGTCCAGTGTCACCCAAATAAAGATGAGATTCACTTCTGAGTCTGGTTCCTCTCAAGGTTTCTTCCTCATCTCATCTCAGGGAGTTTTTCTTTCAGCCATCGCCTCCAGCTTGCTCATTGGAATAGATATATAGTATTTAAATTTTAAATATATATATTTAAATTAATTTTAAACTTTAAATGTATGTATTCATTCATTTATTTTTCTTCTTATTTTTCCTTCTTCTTCTTCTTATATTTATTTCTTTATTCTCTTCTGTTTCTATTCTTATGTAAAGCTGCTTTGAGACAATGTTCAAAGTGCTATAGAAATAAATTGAATTGAATTGAAATTGAACTTTCTAACAACCTGTAAACAAACTTCCAGACTAATATACACCCTGAACAGGCAGGTAGGGTCAGCCATGATACAGATACCCAATTTTTGGATACCCAAATAATCTCAAGTATATGATAGAAAAGCAGGTTACAATATGATGCAGTGTCACTCACTTGGCCATTGGATCTCATAGGTGTATCCGAGAGTGTCTGATGCCAGTACAAACATTTCCCCATTTGTGACCGGTGGCCAGAAAGGAACCATGTTGAAATGCCAGTTGTGACCAATGGGAGCATTTTCTTTGGGGTAAAACACTGTGCCTGAAACACATGTGGGTGGCCACAGGGGGGTTCTGTTTTATTTTTAGATTTATGGTATTTGGCAGAAGTCCTTATCCAGAGGGATGTACAAAAGCCTTCGGAAATTATACATCGATACGGATCAATAGGTAACAGACTAAGGATACCATCAGTTTAAAATTCACCTAGAAAAGTGCACAAACAATTTTTTGAAAATACAATAAGTGCTAGTTTAAGTGTTTCAGGAAGAGGTAGGTCTTTACCCTTTGTTTGAAGAAAGCTAGTGACTTGGCTGTTCTGACATCTAGATGAAGTTCATTCCACCACCCAGGTGCCAGAACAGAGAAAAGCACATTAATGGATGCCTACCTTGTACCCTGAAAGATGATGGGACCAATCGAACAATGCTAGATTTTGTTGTGTATTATTCTGGTTTTGCTGCTGGACAAATGTTTAGTTTAATTATATCCTGTACGAGCCCATATGCACTCAAGCAGCCAAACACATAAAGTGTCTGTATGTGTGTGTACCAGGGTGGTGTCTTCGTAGCCACTCATCAAAGATGGCATCAGTGAAAGAGTGCAGCAGGACAAAGATGGGGTCGTTGCATGGGTCTGACTGCTGGTACCATTCAGGAATAAATGGGCCAGATTGTGTATACTGCGCACCACTGGGTCATAGCTTCCCTGGGGAGTGCTGTAACCTAACAACACACACACACACAAAATAAAAGTCTGTGACCATATTGGGTTACTTGGTTCCAAATAGCAAGTTAAAGACTTCTCTCTCTCTCTCTCTCTCTCTCTCTCTCTCTCTCTCTCTCTCTCTCTCTCTCTCTCTCTCTCTCTCTCTCTCTCTCTCTCTCTCTCTCTCTCTCTCTCTCTCTGTGTGTGTGTGTGTGTGTGTGTGTGTGTGTGTGTGTGTGTGTGTGTGTGTGTGTGTGTGTGTGTGTGTGTGTGTGTGTGTGTTTTTATCAATAATATTTTTCACAGATTTCATATGGAATCTTCTGTGTCTGTGTGTTTTACCTTCAATAGTATTTCTAAAGCTCCAGGTGGAGGTGAAGTAGTATGGAGGCGTATCATAATTGTTAAGCTCTAAGCAGTCAATCAAATCTTGAATTTCCGGTAGCTTCTGTAATATCGTCCGATTCCCACCAGGATTCCGTCTGATTGGACCACCTTCTGTACCTACACACACACACACACACACACACACACACACACACACACACACACACACACACACACACACACACACACACACACACACACAATCCAGAATAATCTAATAGACTTGTAGAGCAGAAGATACAGATATAGTATTCTATGCAGTATATTTCGTATGGAACAGTTTGAAATTTGGAGACCTCTATTGGCTACAAGGTGAATAGCTATTGGAATGAGCATGAATAGAACTGGGAAGTGCACAGGGCAAATTTAACCATCTGCAATGACCACTGATTTATATTGCTATTAAAATATATTTATTCATTGCTTCTACATTAATCACACAGCATTTTTGAATATTTTGGAATTGATTTTTGGGCCTGCCTGTCTTAAAATTACCCCAGGCACCTACTAGAAGAAGCCTTTATTTTTGCCACATAAACATTACAGTGAAAATTCTTTCTGTGCATATCCTAACTTTTTGAGGCTGGGGTCAGAGTGTAGAGTCAGCCATGATACAGATACACTGGAGCAGAGAGGGTCAAAGGTTTTGATCAGCTGCCCAAGTTTTGGCAGCTTTTTGGTGCTGGGGCTTGAACCCTGATCTTCAACAACCCAGAGAATAGGAAAAGTTAATGGCTGGTGCTATGACTTTTACAAAAAAGGTGGCAGATGGAGACCATTTTAGGCCAGAAAAATGAAACCAGGAAACTACCAACATTCAATGGATGGCAAGGTTGGATGACAACTGCCAGTTTATGCCACACATTTGCTTGTTACTTAGCTGTGTACAAATAGCCAAGTTGTGACTATAACTCCATGTGAGTAGCCTAGAAGAAAGTCCCTGCTACATCAAGTGCTTCCTTTTCTCACCTTGACAAGTTGATCCATGATGTTTCATGCTAATTTTGATTGTCCATGGCTAGTTTATATATTTGTTCATATACTGTATGTGTGTATCTTATGATGGATGTTGTTTTTCTATATTTCTTAAGAATCTGAACTAATATAGAGGGACATGCATATATAAGTATATTATGAGCCCATATGTAGCCACAGTTTTGTGTACGCTACGTCTGCATTAATATTCACAAATATTTTATGTGTTTGTGCATGTGAGTTTCTCACTGTTACAGATGGTCCCTTGCTTCTCATACTCCTCCACGTCATCACATATCACTCTCCACTGAGAGAACACAGAGTTAGAGCTGATGCTGTTCATGTCAAAGCTGCTCCTGGCTCCAAGCAGGTCATCTGTGCAGATATCACATTCGTTTCCACCAATGGCAAAGTTCCAGTACGGTAAGGCAAACGTCGGGTTTCCAAGCATGTCCTAAATGCAAACATGTAGAGCGACCCTCAATTGTAGTATAATGGATGAGAGGACCATGTTTACATGTCAGTACATTTATTACAGCACTAGTACACCTGCAGTACACACTTTCACATAATTATCCAATTAACCAATCATGTGGGAGCAAAAACTTCAGTTAATAGGATAAACAATGTGATCTCAGTGACTTTGATTGTGGCGTGGATGTTGGTGCCAGTCGGGGTGGTTTGAGTATTTCAGAAAATGTTCATCTACAACAGTCTCTACATAGAGTTGGTTTGATATTAACAGACTTTCATTCATTCATTTTATGCAGTGCTTTATTACACAGGGTTGCAGGGAACCTGGATTCTATCCCAGGGGACCTGGGACAAAGTGTGGGACATTAACACAAAACACACAATCCTGACCCATTTAGATACCCCAATCAAGCTATAGTGCATGTCTTTGGACTGGTGGATGAAACTGGAGCAAACCTGAAGAAAACCCAGAAGAACAAAGAGACCATGCAAAAGCATTCCTACATGCAAAGTGTGTACCCCAAACACACCAACCATGAAGTCACTCTGCCTTTAATTTGTACTGTTATATACATATGTTAATCATAGATTCTTTAAAATAGTAAACATTAAAAAAAAATACTCTTGACATTTTCCTTTGTTCATTAATTTTGATGTATTTTGGGCTAAATATTAAAGATTTACCATCTTTTTAATGAATTACATACATATCAGGAAATTTCAGGGTAGTTAGTAGCAGATTAAAGAGTGTAGGTTCACGATTTAATACAATTCCTGAGTAGAGTGTGTGTGTGTGTGTGTGTGTGTGTGTGTGTGTGTGTGTGTGTGTGTGTGTGTGTGTGTGTGTGTGTGTGTGTGTGTGTGTGTGTGTGTGTGTGTGTGTGTGCTACTACACCTGTATATCACTCTCTAGTTGCAACAGGTGGAAGCGGTGCCATGTAAGGAATCCTGGACCTTCGTGAGAGAAATCCACGCCTCCAAAGCTCTGCTGTCCCGGTCCCATGTACGTCTTCCCGACAGAGTAATAATGAGTCCAGACAAAAAAGTTATAGATGGTGATATTTTCACACTGGACACTGTTTCCATCTGGGCCAAAGAGCTCATCATATCGTCGCGTACAGATAACCAGATCGGGATGCACCATTCTCTTAGCTTGATCCAGAGAGTTGACAAAGGCCTTTTTTTCTTCTGGAGACATCTGCAGGATGTTTCGACGCACTGGATTTCCAACAACATGGGTTTGAATGATAAACATGGGGGTAAATATGCATTAAATGTGTGTGTGTGTGTGTGTGTGTGTGTGTGTGTGTGTGTGTGTGTGTGTGTGTGTGTGTGTGTGATCCTCACCCACAGTGATTCTCTGATCACAGACACACACACACACACACACACACACACACACACACACACACACACACACACACACACACACACACACACACACACACACACACACACACACACACACACACACACACACACACACACACACACACACAAGATAAATAAAGGGTATAAAGATTGACACATACCACAGCATTGTTGAATAATATGACGCTTGATTAACAGGCTCATACCTAACATCTAATTATGTAATCCATTAGAACATTAAAATTGTGTGTAAGGATTCATACAATGACATTTTCTATAAAGATCTTTGGGAAGGAGCCTCCGGTTTTATGGATTCATGTAACAGGCAGATGCAAAGCTGAACTGCAGGATGCAAATAATTGCCGTAATAAATGGATAAAAAAGTATAATATGTCACTACAAAAAAAAATACAATAGTAGAATTGGCAAACACGGTATATTGTGTTCTGTTACATTTTGCAGCTTTAAAGTTCCTAAGCATTTGTCTGGTGCAAAATCTGTATGGTTAATGAAGATTTTTATAACTGTAAAAATTGCTATTACAATGCTATTAAATATCCGAGTTCAAAGTAAATTCCCGTACCTTGTTTAAGTTTTCTCTTATTTCTCTGCTTAGACTACAAATCCATGGAAATTCTTTTAAAGCCTTCCCTCATGACTGTACTCATTTTGCTGATCTCTTCATTCTTCATCTCATGATCAGCAGCTGCCTGAGAGAGAGAGAGAGAGAGAGAGAGAGAGAGAGAGAGAGAGAGAGAGAGAGAGAGAGAGAGAGAGAGAGAGAGAGAGAGAGAGAGAGAGAGAGAGAGAGAGAGAGAGAATGTTTTAGATATAAATTGGTTTGAAAGCGCTGATCAACATACAGTACGAGCGCTTAGAGGAATAAGAGAGAAAACCAGGAATTGGTTTCATCTTAGCAGGTACTTAGCAAATGCTTGCCTGTTTCAGTAATACAGCTCAAAATTTCCCTCACAGAGCACTTTATTAGAAATGATTGAGTTTTCTAATCAGACCATCAATGCATAAAATCATGCAGATAACAAGCATCTTCACATCGATTATCAGAAAGTGATCTTTTGGCCAAGGTATTATTGCTGGTGCCAGACGGTCTGTTTTGATTATTTCTGTAACTGCTGATCTGGAATTTTCACATACAACAGTCTCTAGAGTTTACTCAGAGTGGAGCAATAAAAAAAACTCCAGTGAGCAGAAATTCTGCAGCTTTGTTGATGAGAGAGGTCAGTGGAAAATGGCCCAACTGCCTGAGCTGAGCTAACAGATTAAGCTACAGCAACACAGATAACCACTTTGAGTATAAAATAATCTCAGAATGCTTTGAGGAACTTTCTGGAAAATCATGTTGGATTCCACTTCTGTCAATGAATAACAGAATGCTGAGGCAGTAGTGGGGGGCAGGATTACCAAAAATGGGAGGGGTGAAGACTGAAAAATGAACACATCATGAACACCATGGACCAAACCTGGCTTGTGTGAACAGTTCAGACTGGCGGAGGAGGTGTAATGGTGTGGAGAATGTTTTCTCTGCATGCTTTAGTCCTTGTTAATACCAGTTAGTTACTGTGTATTTGAGTATTGTTGCTGATCATGTGCATCCCTTCATAGCCAAAAAAAACTTTTTTTTCAGGCTAATATCTGCATGATAATGCACCATGTCACAAAGCAAAATTAGTCCCAAACTAACTGGTTTAATGACAATGACAGGACAATGCATTGTTCTATAGTGTCTTTTTCCAATCAGGGGCTCTGAATCCAATAAACATCTCTGGGGTGTGATTGAAAAGGGGAATCACAGCATAAAAGTGCATCTCAAGCAATATAAAATCTGCACATGATGCAGTCATGTCAACATGAACCTGAGTCTCAAAGGAATGTTTTCAACATTTGGTGGAATACATGCCATGAGTGAGGCTCAGTATTCTGTATTAGTACAGCATTATAACTAATAAAGTGCTCAGTAAGTGTAGTTTGTGTATATTTGAATAAAATATCAGAAATGTACCAGTTCAGTTATTATCACGTGTGACTGAGAATGTTACAGTGACGAGCATTAAAACTGGGACTCCGTGATAGCAGTGCCATTGAGCCCTAAAATCTTTTGACAATAAATTAATGAAAAGCAATAAAAACCCATGTTAGTCAAAATGATAGCTTTGCTTTAAATAGCTGAGTCTTTTTTTTGTTGTGGTTATAGCATAGAATTAGCAAATAGACACAATGAGAATAACTAGCATTCATGCCCATTCCACATGAACCTTAAATAACATTTAAATGACTTACTTCAAATATTTGGATTTGATTAAATCTATACTTTCACTTTATAAATGGTCCTCATTTCCTCATCTCTACTCCTTGAAACTGCCATATAACAGAAAAGTGTAATTATTTTATAAATAATTTTGCTGTCCAGATAATCAGAAAACATGGTAACCTGGTAATATTTATTTTGATTTTGATCATGTCTGGTACGTAAGAGGATGGACACACACCACCAATCAAAAAATCTAGAAAGACTCTCTAGAAAGGTTTTTGTTTTATCTTTAGAAACGTGTATTGTTCCTAGAAGAACAATAAGAAATAACAAAAATGAAATTGTCAAACTATTTTCACATTTTTTTTTCATGAGGACCTTCAGCCAGAAGGCTTTTATTTTCCCCAAATATTTTTTTATTGAATTGGCATTACAAGGAAATCTACTTGTAAACATAAAAGAAAATCACATGTACTTACAGGAAAACATAGATTTAGATTCATAAATAAAGTTTATAAATATTCATTAACCTGACAATTTACATGCGTGACAAATAAGCATGTGGTTATAATTGCATGTGGTTTAAAAAAAATTCTGCAATCTTATTTTTATGTATATGCTAATAGAAATACATACAGTATGTGTGTGTGTATGTATAGTATTTTAATTCAAAGTAATGTTCTAACTTTTAAAACAAAACAAAAAAAATAAATGTATTAAAAATGGAGACAAATGCATTAATAATTTCACCTAAATTGCGAGAAAAAAACTTCTACCATTACATTTGTAATCTACTTAGGAAAAAAATAGTAAGTTGACAAAAGGAAATGCTGACAGTTTTGGATTCATTCACTTAGTTCTGTTCTGCTGAGAAAACGTCTTGCTTTCTTAAATTACAAATGTCAAAGTAAGCTAACAAAAGAGTAACAAAATAAAAACACTTTTATTTTCAGATTTTTTTTAGCTACTTTCCAGAATTCAGTCCTAGCAACATCCAACATCTGGAATTTTCCCAAAACAGGTCTGATGAAACCAATGGTGAACTTTTTGGGCATAATTTTTAAAGTGATTGCTTATGAAAAAAAAAAACAAAGTTCATCCAACCCACAGTGAAGCATGGTGATGGCGGCAACATGCTCTTGAGCTGCTTCTCTTTAGCTGGGACTAGAGCTATAGTTGAGATAAAGGGAATTATTGATCGCTCCACCTACAGTTTAAGCACAAAACCTGAAGAACTAACCAACCTACCAACATCCAACAGGTTTTTCCAAACCAGTCTATCTAATGTCCAAACTTTTGACTGGTAGTTTATTATTGACTATAAATCACAGTCACAGAGCTCCAAAAACACATTTAGTATATTTGAGGCAGTGACATTGATGCAGAAGCTCTTAAGCACAGAAGATCAATAATTGAATGACTTCTCCGCCACAGATTGAGTGCAAATCTTAGTCATAGAGAGCATCTCTTGCTGGATTTGTGAGCGATCTGGGAGATCATCCACCGTGGTCCTATAAACAATAAGCACTGTCAGTAACTGTCATTGTGACTGTATTTATGTAGGTACAGTGATAGCAAATGTCTACACACTCCAGTTAAAACTGTGGGGTTTTGTAATATATATAAACAAGTACTCAAACCAAAATAAATTGTGTCATTTCTTTCATTTGATCTGACATGAAATTGAAAGTGGAAAGACAAATAAAAATGAAGAAAAAGTCTCAGAGAGGCTGCCAAGAGCAATAAAGGAGCTGTGGGAATATCTGGCTGTTCCCTGCATGTTCTTCACTTATCTGGGCAAAGATGTCTAGATGGATGTCCTTTCTCATAAGGAAAAAAAGAAAAAAAATCAAGACCAACTAAATTTTGCCAGAGCATATATATATATATATATATATATATATATATATATATATATATATATATATATATATATATATATATACAGTATATAGTGGAGATAAACATTAGAGAACAACTTACAATTTCCTAAATTTCAAGATCACGATTTAGATATCAAGATTTAGATATTTTATCTAAACAGGAGTAAAAGAACAGGTTTTTTTTAAACATATTTCCTGAGTTATTTTGAGGCACAGAGTAAAAAACTTTTATACTAAACGTCAAAATTAGAGAATGCTTTTAGATACCTCCTAGTTATTGGTGTTACTCTGGCACTAATAATTTCTTTAATTATCTAAAAAGATCATAATTACTGGCAGCCTAGCTTTCCAGTTTTCACAGACTTTGCAAGATGGTGAGCCGTTCTAAAGTGAATGAAACACAGCAGCAGTTGGCCGGAATGAAGGCCAAAAGGATGACCATTTCAGTCATAGCAAGAGAAGTTGGTCATTCCAAATCTGTGATTTCTAGAATATTGCATCTTTACAATGTCACAAACTCATTCGAGCCTGTTCGTCCACGAAAGACAAATGCAAGAGAGTACAGGATAATGAAGAGAATCTCAATGAACAGAGTAAGTATCTGTCTCATCGATAAGACAGATCAAACGCGTCTCGATGTTTAAGAGAATTTGGACTGAAAGCCCACTCTGCAGTGACCAAAACTCTCATTAGCAGAAAGAATTGAAAAGGCTAGAGTAACCTTTGCTGAGGAGCATGTTGTGTGGACAGAGGAGAACTGGTCCAAAGTTCACTTTAGTGATGAAAGCAAGTTTAATTTATTTGGGTCCGATGGGAAACATTATGTCTGTCATTAAACTGGTAGAGAGAGAAGTGTCATGGCTTTGGAGATGTTTTCTGCAGCAGGAGTTGGGCCTCTTATACAGCTATAGAGTAGCAGCTGGCAGAGCGAATCCAAATGTTTATCAGACCCTTCTTCGACAACATGCATGCTTTAGACAGAAAATTTACCTGCATGACAAATTTACCTACCCCTGTCACACAGCAAATCAGGTAAAGCAGTTCCTTGAAGCTGAAAACATTGAAATAATGAAATGGCCATCCCAGAGACCTGATCTAAACCCAGTAGAAAACCTCTGGAAAATCCTTGGCAACAAAGTTATGGCCAAGAAACCCACCACAGTCACCAAATTGTGGAATAGACTGGAAGCAGAGTAGACCAAAATCACACCATTACCTTTGTCCTTGCTACAGTCATTGCTGCTCTCTAATTTTGTTCATTGTGCTTTCTAAAAGACAAATTTTGATCTCCATATATATATATATATATATATATATATATATATATATATATATATATATATATATATATATATATATATATATTCGTTCAATTAGTTTTGTACTGTTAATTAAATTTCTTGTTGTTGGGATGTCAAAGTATGATACTGACAAAAAAAAAACATCTTAAAAACATCTGACAAATCATGTCACAAAATGTGTTTTGGTCTGTTGAGACTGAGGTAGAACCTTTTGCACATAAATCAAAAAGATTTTTTCTGGTGTACAAACAAGACAGCTCATCACACATAGCATATCAAACCCACAGTGAAGCATGGTGGTGACGGCATCATGCTAAGAATGCTATGGAGCTGCTTTTTTTTTTTAGCTGGACCCGGGGCTGTAGCTAAGATAAAGGGAATCATGGATAGCTCCACCTAAAGATTTCAGTATTTTGGCACAATGCTTGAAGGGAAACTTGTTAGACAAGTGGAGAGGAGGTAAACTTTTAGCTTCTGACACAGTAAGGACCCGAAAGCACAAATCCGAAGCAACAAATACTGTAAACTTCAGGAGCAAATGTTGAACTTTTCGGGAACAGCCCAGATATAAATCCTCTCAAAAACCTGTGGTAGTTGAGAGCTGTGCACAGAAGATCCTTGACAATTAAATAAATATGGAGCATGTATTGAAGAACATTCTTATATTTTTTTTGGTTTGTTTGTTTTTTTTCACTTGCACGTTGATGGCTTTTTTTACCTTAATGATGAAAAATTATCGGGCATAATTTATCTTGTTTTACACACAAAAAAACCCTGTAATTTTAACAGCGGTGTGTAGAATAGTTTATATCCACTGTGAAGGATGCTTCTGTTTATGGAAATCTGGAACCCGCTTGCATAACGTATGAATACGTATCTTTTCAATAGCACTTTGGTTTGTGGTTTTGTCTGAGGTCTGAAAAGCTTTGTGGGAAACTGCATTATTAAATCCTCACTGTGTGTGTGTGTGTGTGTGTGTGTGTGTGTGTGTGTGTGTGTGTGTGTGTGTGTGTGTGTGTGTGTGTGTGTGTGTCTGAGTGTGTGTGCTCACTGTTCGTCAGTGTCTGCATTTGCCGCATTACGTTCATCAGTTTCGAGTCCATCTTCACACACTCTATCTGGGACTGTGCAACTGTGAAAAACACACACACACACACACACACACACACACACACACACACACACACACACACACACACACACACACACACACACACACACACACACACAATCTGGATGTGCAAAAACGTATTTTCTTGCAATACTGAAATCAGAAAATGTTCTCAAGCTTGTTTCTCATGTTCCACACACAAACCTGTGTCTTTTTTGTTTGCATTTCAGAACATAGGTAACAGTGACGAGGGTCTGCAGAACGAGGAAGAAAGCTACAGCAATCACTCCAATTTTCCAGGCTTCCTGCTTAGGAGCGGTGGACTCTTGAGAGAGATAAAATGAGACTGAGACTGAGAATGAGACTGACAGACGGGAATAAGATCTACAAATAACAGCAGAACATTTTGTAAATGTTTTCCACTAGACAAAACAAAAAGTACATTGGTGGTTTGTGAGTGTGTTTGTGTTTCCAGGTACGTGTTTTGTCTGCAGGTTCATCCATCAGTTCATCATTTTCTCCAAGTTCTATTCCCACAGTTGGGGAAGGAGTCAGTCGGTTTCCATTGATGCCAAGGGTTGGGACGTTCCAGTCGTGCTCGGAGTCCCTTAACGTCACAATCTCATTAGTCTCGTGCATGATGTCTATGGGGACAAATAATACAATATCATCATTTAAAAATTATGTTTCATGTTATACAAAAAATTGTGAGATCATTATCAAGATTTTATTTCAAAATATAAAACCATTCCCTCTCTACATGCCACTAAATTGCATTATTCCTTCAATAAACTACAGCACTGTCAAATTTTCGATTTTGATTAGTCAGAAGATTCATCTTCTCTCACTGCAGAACTGACAGTGAAGTAATTTATAGGTTTATATTAATGCACTCGTATAATACACAAAGACAACAATGTTACCAAGACCAGAGCTTGGCAACAGTATTAAATGTAACTATAGATGGATAAAAATGTATGAGCACTCATTTTGTAATAAGAGAAAAAGCATTCATTGTTAGAGAAATAAAAATGAGCTATGAAACGAGCAGTTATACGAGAATAATTAGCTTTATTAACAGGAAGTGAAGTTCTTTCACATGGGGCCAGATTACACCATTAATTTTACAGTTCTTAAGAGTGGATTCAGAATTTAGACCTACAATAATCGCAAAAAACACAATATATATATATATTTTAAAAAGAGAAGAGTAAATGGTGTATACATTATTTGGCAAGTTTCAAAAGTTTCTGAAATATTAACACGTACACGATAAAATAATCTGGCAACCTAGTGCACATAATAGCCAATCAAGCAACCTTGGAATAAAAAGAAAACGATCAGTAAAAACTATTTTTTATTGTTTACTGGCTGTGCTGAAATTTCACTAAATAAATTCAATAATAAAATTAAAGAAAAATATTGAACACCATCAAAGTCTGGCTTCAGTGTATGCAAAGTGACCTTTACTGTGACCCTAGGGAGATATTTAGCATCGAGATGAAAATTACAGCAGGGAAGTGAGACGAGCTCTGAGGCCCTGAGCAGAATCGTAAATGGCACTTGCATATGAGATACACACTTGTCCTCAATTAATTCTGAGCCATCTAACAAGTTTCAATAAGCTTGTAGTTTTTAGTTGAAAAAATATAAGCTAAAATAAGCTTGTAAGTACATACTCTAGTTTATAGTCCAATATGCACCAATGTTTAACACTGTACTGTTCTACATAACACTGTGTATGAGGGTATACTGATGTGTTAAACCTCCATGTACTGTAGTTCAGGAGAACATAGAGAAAACATCCAGACCACAAAGACCAGCAGCTCATTACATAAAATATATTCATGCAAGGTTCCAGAGATTCCAGTCCTCAATTCACAAAACTCTGTTTAAAAGAGAAACAGATTAATATTCATGTTGAATGTATTTCGTGCTTTGTGGAGTTTGGGGACTTAAAGCATCTGAATCTCATTTGCATGTTTTCTTATTTCATGTATTCACATAATATTTGAATGTTGGTGTTGGTTAGGATTTGTTTTACAAAATAAGAAAGCTTTTACAGTTCATTATTATATTGTTCTGCATTCTGTTCTCTGGAACTTCAGGAGTCCTAATTCTCTCCAAAATGCTGGAATAAACAGATGGATAAAGCGTTTGGGGTCAAAGCTTAAATTTTCACTGTGTATAATCTCTCAGGAGATTTTGAACTAAGAGGAATGAGGCCACCACAACCACCACAACCCCATCCCCACACCACATATCACATAATATATATTGGTGTGACTAATATAAGGGCAAAGGCCATGCAGTCTAATGGGAAACTAAAATGTCTACTCAGCTTCAAACTGGTGTCCATGAACATTAGATTATTGCATGTTCCTTGCCTTTCAGTTCAGTCTATCGGGATTAGGGAAGCACAGGACAAAGAAAAAAAATAATGGATTTAATGTTTATGCAGGAGATCAAATTTAAGCTCAATGGCCAACAAAAGCCTTGTTTGGTACGTAAGTGGTTCACAACCTATATACCACATCCAATAATTCATTTGTTCCTACATTCTCATTAACTGCTTTATCCTGGTTAGCATTGCTGTTCCTAGAACATTTCTATGTGGTTGTATAGAATAAGATAAGCATGTTAAGCAGTAATTTACATATAAGAGCTAACACTATAAATAGGGAAGCAAAGAAAAGCCTGACCACACGCAAAGGAACTGGTCTGAGAACACATTATATATCATTCTGCCTAATTTACATAGAAGTTCATTTTAAAAATTGAATGTCACTTGTTGCACTGTAACTGACACTAACTGTGACTTGTTGCTAATGCTGACACTGACACCATAGCGCTGTGTCGTGCACATATATAAAAAATTAATATCTGCTTGTCATCTTGTTTCTTCCCAGTGCCAACGAACTGTAGAACGATTGAGACTCAGTTACCTTGTTCTTGAGAAGTCCTCTCTGTTGCTTTCAATAATGGGATCAGTCCCGCCACCTCTTCCTCAGTGTGAGCTGCTATGTCTCTATCCACGGTTTCCTCCTCCATCTTCACTTTAACCATATCTCCAACATCTGCTTGTCCTTGTTCATCTTTGTTTTGTTTTTCCTCAGCTACTATTTTTACGGTTAAGTCATCATTTATTAGTAGACCATGCTCTTGATCTTTTGATAGTGTTTGTTTAGCCAGATCGGGCAGTTCTCCTTTCTGGATCTCTGACTCTTTATCTACCTCCATGTCCTTTTTCCACCCCACTTTTCCAATCTCTGCATCAGTGTCTTGTGTTTGCTCTTGAGCTTTTACCATCTCTGACTCTTTCTTTTCTTGCATTCCTATTGGTAATGATTCAAACGACCAAACTTGGGATTCATCCCTTTCAGCATCCTTCTGACCAATGAGGTCTTCTGATTCAGGCTCAAATAACTCTTCTGGTTCATGGGTTGACTCCATTAAATCTTGAGCTAAGTTTTGAACTGGATCCTCTGCCTCCTGCACTGACACTTCGGCTGATTTATTTAGTCTATAAATCAACTCCACAGGTTTTTCATCTGGTTCCTGACCCATCCCTGCACCATGTCTTACTTCCTGTTTATCTGGAAGCCCAAACGTTTGCTCTGATGAGTTTAATTTTGATTCAGCTTGCTCCTGTTTTGCATTCTCTTCACTGATGTTTGTTGTTTCTTTATCTGCATGTTCATGCACCACTGCAGGTAATCCATCTTCGGTGTCATCAGCTGTCGCTGGAGGGTCCTCCGTTATGTTCTCTTGTGGCCCTAGCTCTTCCACAACCTGTTCAAAAACTGCGCGTACTGCGTCATTCTCAGAGATCTTCACAGCCTCCATAAATGCGGCTTTCACAGCATCCATGACATCACCCAGACTGTGTAGAGCAGATTCAGGGCTGGGTGATGGGAGAGCAGCATCTGAAGAAGCCAAGAATATGTCAGGCATTAATGTTATGTATGCTACTTTGTAGGAATTTTAAATTGTTGAATTTACAAATCAATAAACAAAGGTTTATTGTAATTGATATGGTGAAGCCTTCTGTAAGATTTCCATTTCACAATTATGGAAGGAGTCTCCAGTATCAGTGACATTTCCTCCAATAGGAAAGTCTTCAGGATAGCAGACTTTCCAATTTCTTGTCTTGGTGATATGCATTGTTTTTTGTCTTATTAACTTTAAGAGAAAAATAAAACAAGCTGTTATAACATACATGATAACACGATGTAACTTGACATTCACCAACTTGACATTGTACAATGATGTTTTATTCATTAATGCATTGTAATTCTTACCAAATGTTGGTCATAAACGGAACAAAACACTTCACAATGTGCTGTTATGGAAAAATAATAAACTTTTGGGTGTTAAAAACTGCCTTGGGTTGGGCAGCATGCCTACACAGATTATTTTCTATAACATCATGCACCAAAGTGTGCCATTCCATAGCCACTGCTTGTAATAGCCACTGCTTATTCACAGGTTAGATAATATCACACTTACTGTTATGGCAACAAAAGAGAAAAATGTTTTAGTTCTCTGATAAACTGATTCAAATTTCAGAACCTGGACACTGGAACCTGGTTTTCACTCCAGCAAACATTTTGGCTCAATCAATTTCACATGTATTATTGAAAATGTCAGGCAGTAGAACTGCTAAAATCAATAATATTAATAATATAAAAAAAACCTTACCTGCTAGACCAATAAATACTAATTTCGGATGTAATAACGTATTATACTTCAATCATTATCCTGTACTGAAGAGTATCTTGGGACAGTTAAGAGCTTACATTTATTGAAAAATGGATATGTTCATTCCAACTGAACTTACCTTGAGCCCGGCATAGATACAGCAGAAAGACCACTGACAAGCCTTTATAAAGAAAGAGTTCCATAGTGATAGACAACAGACGTCTGGAGGGACTTCAAGTTGTTCTTTGTCTGATGAGTGTTTGTGAATGAGGAGCAAAAAAGCAAAAGGGAACGTAAAGGTGTCTCCTGCCATTGGTCACCCGAGTAAAGATGTGTGTGCGCATGTGGTTTAAATGGGTGATGGTCATTTGTGGTTTACTTCAGTCTGAAAAAGTCACACCCTTCTGCAGAATGCCGTATAGCTCCTAGGCCAGGCCACAGCGACTTGTCACACTCCTGCTGCAAGAATTATTATAGCAATTATAAGCAAACTGTGAGGTTGTCAGGGCAATATGCTTGGCTCAAATGCTTGGAAAGAGAATCCATGAATATATCGAGTCTGCAACATGGCTTCCTGGGGTCACTTCAAATCTTTTTTTCAGGGAAAAGCCTATTTACTGGACCTCTCCAGTCGGCATTGACATGGTGAAATGTACTCAATATAGAGAGTAGTTACAGATCAGTATTTTCAGCACCAACTACAAAAGGAAACGGTTAATAATGCGAACTACTTTGAGAGAACGTCACAGAAATGCTTGTTGACTAGCTAGCATCCTTGGATTATTAGCAGAATTGTCATTAACATCATTCATTTAGCATCTTTTCTCATCATGTGGACATTCGTTTTTATATAATCTTCTTCCGGACTTTGCTGACTTTGGTGAAGAAGTTCCCGTACCAAAAGAGGGGGACTGAAAACCTCCAGGAATTTGAATGGGCATACGTACTATACACTTCCAGTCTGTTGAGTGAGTCTCCTGAGTGGTTCATACCTTGTGGATCTGTGTGATATTTGTGTCGTGTACGTGAATTTGCAGATTTAAAGTGTAGAGAATTTTTGTTATATTTTTTGTCTGTGACTATGTGACTGTGTCTTCGTGCCTTTCGGAAACAAACAAATCGGGTCAAAACACACCACAAAACAGTAATTATCAAGGTTTTTTTTAAAAAAACAACAACAACAACAACAACAACAACAACAACAAAACATTAATACGCTTGGTCTTAGAGAGTTTGTTTCCCCAGGACAGACAATCACCACTGTTCCCATCAACCAATCAGTGAGCACCATTGCTCCTATTAACCAATCAATGATCACTATTGTTTTCAACAGCCAATCACAGATAACCATTGCTTCCAACAACCAATCACTGAGCACCTCTGTTTTCAACAACCAATCATTGTAACATTTACCAAAACAGGAAATTCTCCATGGATTCTCAGTAATAAAAAAAACCAACTTTTTTTCCCAAAAAGTAAAAAAAGAGAAGGAAGGCAAACCTTACAACCTTACTACTGTCTGAGCTGCTATTACGGAAAATGAATCTGACCAGTCAGAATCAATGGCATTATAGTATTAGCTGATAAGCATCTCCAAGTGTTGTGAGGTAAATGACTCAGCAGTTACAGTTCAGCTAGCAACCAAAATGGTGCAACTCGCAGGCCTGTCAGACTGTACAGCTCTTAAAAACCCGCTTTAATAAATCCTCAGCTATATAACTCTTTTGTAAATTGGCTTCAATAAAAACATTTAACAAACAAACAAATAAATAAAGAAATGCATTTGTGTAATCTAGAGCTCTTGTACTGTACGGTTCTATACAGCACCTGACTAAAACACTTTGCACAGTGCTACAGATAAATTACTTCTCTAAGGAAATCTGTTTCATTCCTCACTTTACTTTTCTTCAGTTTGGCTTTTTGCGAAGAGATTTGAGATGTGTGTGTGTGTGTGTGTGTGTGTGTGTGTGTGTGTGTGTGTGTGTGTGTGTGTGTGTGTGTGTGTGTGTGTGTGTGTGTGTATTCTTCATCTGAGCTATGCTAATGTCATCACATGTCACTCGTGTTGCCCTCACAAGCTGGGGCTTGAGAGAGGTGCTACCTTGTGACTGAGGAGATGCAGATCCAAAAGAGTGTTAAACAAAAAAGATCTTTAAAGAGCTCAACAAATAGCACATAGGTATTTTTTATTGGAATGTCTCTAGGTTGTGTTTATTTGATCTTAATTTCACTTTATTTCACTTTATTCATGTAGGTTATCCTGGCCTGATCCATCCCGATGTCCTATTTCTGATTGAAGTCTCATCACTGGAGACCTCCAGCTGCTGCTAAGGATGGACCCACTTGGAGTTACATGAGATTACTGATGAAATTACAACTTAGAAACCATAAAGGTGCCTTGATGTTTCCATCAGTGAGAGGTTGATCATTTCAACAAGACAGACTTTATGATAAAACTAGAATGAATCATCTGGTTAAATAATTGCACGTTTTAACCATACAGTACAAAGTAAATGAAGGGAAATGATTTATAATCACACTTTATGGTTTCTGAAATTTGAAATGTAGATCCTGATTTACTGCCGGCATTTTTTATTGGAATGTCTCTAGGTTGTGTTTATTTGATCTTAATTTCACTTTACCCCTCCTTGAACCGCCACCTTATTGTGGTGGAGGGGTTTGCGTGCCTGAATGATCCTAGGAGCTATGTTGTCTGGGGCTTTCTGCCCCTGGTAGGGTCTCCCAAGGCAAACAGGTCCTAGGTGACAGGCCAGACAAAGAGCGGTTCGAAAACCCTTTATGAAGAAAATAATAACAAGGTCCGTGACGTCGCCCGGTATGGCGCAACCGGGGCCCCACCCTGGAGCCAGGCCCGGGGTTGGGGCTCGCATGCGAGCGCCTGGTGGCCGGGTCTTACCCCACGGGGCCCGGCCGGGCTCAGCCCGAAGGAGCGACGTGGGGCCGATCTCCTGTGGGCCCACCACCTGCAGGAGAAACCGTAAGGGGCTGGTGCAATGTGGATTGGGTGGCAGTCGAAGGCGGGAGCCTCGGCGACCCAATCTCCGGACACGGAATCTGACTCTAGGGACATGGAATGTCACCTCGCTGGGGGGGGAAGGAGCCTGAGCTGGTGCGGGAGGTTGAGAGATACCGACTAGAGATAGTTGGGCTCGCCTCCACGCACAGCTTGGGCTCTGGAACCCAACTCCTCGAGAGAGGCTGGACTCTCTACTACTCTGGAGTTGCCCGCGGTGAGAGGCGGCGGGCTGGTGTGGGCTTGCTCATAGCCCCCCAGCTCAGCAGCCATGTGTTGGAGTTCACCCCGGTGAACGAGAGGGTCGTTTCCCTGCGCCTTCGGGTCGGGGAGAGGTCTCTCACTGTTATTTGTGCTTATGGGCCAAATGGCAGTGTAGAGTACCCGACCTTCTTGGCGTCTCTGGAAGGGGTGCTAGAAAGTGCCCCGACTGGGGACTCCGTCGTTCTACTGGGGGACTTCAACGCTCACGTGGGCAGCGACAGTGACACCTGGAGGGGCGTGATTGGGAGGAACGGCCCCCCCGAACTGAACCCGAGTGGTGTTCTGTTATTGGACTTCTGTGCTAGTCACAGTTTATCCATAACAAACACCATGTTCAAGCATAAGGGTGTCCATCAGTACACATGGCACCAGGACACCCTAGGTCGGAAGTCGATGATCGACTTTGTGGTTGTTTCATCTGACCTCCGGCCGTATGTCTTGGACACTCGGGTAAAGAGAGGGGCGGAGCTGTCAACTGATCACCACCTGGTGGTGAGTTGGGTCCGATGGCAGGGGAGGAAGTTGGACAGACTTGGCAGACCCAAACGTACTGTGAGGGTCCGTTGGGAACGTTTGGCAGAGTCTCCTGTCAGAGAGATCTTCAACTCTCACCTCCGGCAGAGCTTCAACCAGATCCCGAGGGAGGTTGGAGACATTGAGTCCGAGTGGACCATGTTCTCCACCTCCATTGTTGATGCAGCCGCACGGAGCTGTGGCCGTAAGGCCTCCGGTGCCTGTCGTGGTGGCAATCCCCGAACCCGGTGGTGGACCCCGGAAGTAAGGGATGCCGTCAAGCTGAAGAAGGAGTCCTATCGAGCCTGGTTGGCTCGGGGGACTCCGGAGGCAGCTGATAGTTACCGGAGGGCCAAGCGAGCTTCAGCCCGGGTGGTTGCAGAGGCAAAAACTCGGGTCTGGGAGGAGTTCGGTGAGGCCATGGAGAAGGACTATCGGTTGGCCTCGAAGAAATTCTGGCAAACCGTCCGGCGTCTCAGGAGGGGGAAGCAGTGCCCTGCTCACACTGTTTACAGTGGGAGTGGGAATCTGCTGACTTCGACTGGTGACATTCTCGGACGGTGGAAGGAGTACTTCGAGGATCTCCTCAACCCCACCAACATGTCTTCCATTGAGGAAGCAGAGGTGGAGGGCTCGGTTGTGGACTCGTCGATCCCCCAAGCTGAGGTCACTGAGGTAGTTGAGAAGCTCCTCAGTGGCAAGGCACCGGGGGTGGATGAGATCCGCCCTGAGTACCTTAAGTCTCTGGATGTTGTGGGGCTGTCTTGGCTGACACGCCTCTGCAACATCGCGTGGCGGTTGGGGACAGTGCCTCTGGACTGGCAGACTGGGGTGGTGGTCCCTCTGTTTAAGAAGGGGGACCGGAGGGTGTGTTCCAACTATAGGGGGATCACACTCCTCAGCCTCCCCGGAAAAGTCTATGCCAGGGTACTGGAGAGGAGAATTCGACCGATAGTCGAACCTTGGATTCAGGAGGAACAATGCGGGTTTCGTCCTGGTCGTGGAACACTGGACCATCTCTATACCCTCACCAGGTTGCTGGAGGGTTCATGGGAGTTTGCCCAACCAGTCCACATGTGTTTTGTGGATCTGGAGAAGGCATTTGACTGTGTCCCTCGTGATGGCCTGTGGGGGGTGCTCTGGGAGTATGGGGTCCGGGGCCCTCTGTTAAGGGCTGTCCGGTCCCTATATGACCGGAGCAGGAGTTTGGTTCGCATTGCCGGGTGTAAGTCAGACTTGTTCCCGGTGCATGTTGGACTCCGGCAGGGCTGCCCTTTGTCACCGGTCCTGTTCATTATTTATATGGACAGGATTTCTAGGCGCAGTCGGGGGCCGGAGGGAGTCAGGTTTGGGGACCACAGGATTTCGTCTCTGCTTTTTGCAGATGATGTTGTCCTGTTGGCTTCTTCAAATCAGGACCTTCAGCATGCACTGGGACGGTTTGCAGCCCAGTGTGAAGCGGCGGGGATGAGAATCAGCACCTCCAAGTCCGAGGCCATGGTTCTCAGCCGGAAAAGGGTGGCTTGCCCTCTTCAGGTTGGTGGAGAGTTCCTGCCTCAAGTGGAGGAGTTTAAGTATCTTGGGGTCCTGTTCACGAGTGAGGGAAGGATGGAGCGGGAGGTCGACAGGCGGATCGGTGTATCTTCCGCAGTGATGCGGTCGATATACCGATCTGTTGTGGTGAAGAAAGAGCTGAGCCGCAAGGCGAAGCTCTCTATTTACCAGTCGATCTACGTTCCTACCCTCACCTATGGCCATGAGCTTTGGGTCATGACCGAAAGGACAAGATCCCGGATACAGGCGGCCGAAATGAGTTTCCTCCGCAGAGTGGCTGGGCGCACCCTTAGAGATAGGGTGAGGAGCTCAGTCACTCGGGAGGAGCTCAGAGTAGAGCCGCTGCTCCTCCACATTGAGAGGGGTCAGCTGAGGTGGCTCGGGCATCTGTTTCGGATGCCTCCTGGACGCCTCCCTGGGGAGGTGTTCCGGGCATGTCCAACCGGGAGGAGGCCCCGGGGAAGACCTAGGACACGCTGGAGGGACTATGTCTCTCGGCTGGCCTGGGAACGCCTCGGTATTCCCCCGGAAGAGCTGGAGGAAGTGTCTGGGGAGAGGGAAGTCTGGGCATCCCTGCTTAGACTGCTGCCCCCGCGACCCGGCCCCGGATAAGCGGTAGAAAATGGATGGATGGATGGAATTTCACTTTATTTCACTTTATTCACGTAGGTGATCCTGGCCTGATCCATCCCGATGTCCTATTTTTGATTGAAGTCACATCACTGGAGACCCGGAGACTGTTCCCGGTGCATGTTGGACTCCGGCAGGGCTACCCTTTGTCACGGTCCTGTTCATTACTTATATGGACAGGATTTCTAGGTGCAGTATGGGGCCGGAGGGAGTCCGGCTTTTTGCAGATGATGTTGTCCTGCTGGCTTCTTCAAACCAGGACCTTCAGCGTGCACTGGGACGGTTTGCAGCCGAGTGTGAAGCGGCGGGGATGAGAATCAGCACCTCCAAGTCCGAGGCCATGGTTCTCAGTCGGAATAGGGTGGCTTGCCCCCTTCAGGTTGGTGGAGAGCTCCTGCCTCAAGTGGAGGAGTTTAAGTATCTTGGGGTCTCGTTTACGAGTGAGGGAAGGATGGAGCGGAAGATCGACAGGCGGATTGGTGTATCTTCTGCAGTGATGCGGTCGATATACCGATCTGTTGTGGTGAAGAAAGAGCTGAGCCACAAGGAAAAGCTCTCTATTTACCGGTCGATCTACGTTCCTACCCTCAACTATGGTCATGAGCTATGGGTCATGACCGAAAGGACAAGATCCCGGATACAAGCAGCCGAAATAAGTTTCCTTTGAGAGGGTGGCTGGGCGCTCCCTTAGAGATAGGGTGAGGAGCTCGGTCACTCGGGAGGAGCTCAGAGTAGAGCTGCTGCTCCTCCACATCGAGAGGAGTCAGCTGAGGTGGCTCGGGCATCTATTTCGGATGCCTCCTGGACGCCTTCCTGGGGAGGTGTTCCGGGCATGTCCAACCGGGAGGAGGCCCCGGGGAAGACCTAGGACACGCTGGAGGGACTATGTCTCTCGGCTGGCCTGGGAACGCCTCGGTATTCCCCCGGAAGAGCTGGAGGAAGTGTCTGGGGAGAGGGAAGTCTGGGCATTCCTGCTTAGACTGCTGCCCCCGCAACCCGGCCCCGGATAAGCGGTAGAAGATGGATGGATGGATGGATGGATGGATGGATGGATGGATGGATGGATGGATGGATGGATGGATCCTGATTTATTTATTACTGAAAGCGGCTTTGTGACGATGTGCATTGTTAAAAACACTATAGAAATAAAAACGATTGAATTGCCTCAAAGCAAAATTAGGTTGGAGGTCAATAGCATGCAGCCTAACAAAGTTTTAGATTTTTTTCCAACCATGTTCAATATGTCAGGTGCTCCTAAAGACATCATATGATTGTAACCAGGAGGGTGACAAGCAAAAATATCCAGCACAACAATCTCAATAGAAATGAAAAAAAAAATCTAGCTATTAAAAATACAGGAATATTAGAAATATTTTTTTAATTCTTTTTCAGTCTTTGTCACAGAAAGAAGGTCAGAATCCTCTTGTGATATACATTCATCCTCCATTTTCTGTAGTCCATATGTTACATGGAATTGGGGAACAAGGTGGGGGACACTCTTGACACACCAGACAATTTAAAGATGTCAATCAGTCAGCAATGCATTTCGTTTTGATACCCCAATGGTGTGAGGCAAATGTGCTAATCACTAAACCACTATGCCCTTTTGCCGACTATCTTACAAATCAAATGTTTCTGTACATCCTAGACTCACTGTCTGCGACTTACCAGATTTAATTTTGATTACTTGCTAGAAAACAATTGTTTTTCTGTGCGGAATCAAAAGTCTCTAAAACCGCAGACTAGTCAAAATAGCACACTAGACCCAAAGTCTGAAAACATCACTTCCTCACGTGTTTGTGTGTGTACACGCAAAGCCGTCTGAGTAGATGTTTGATGTACACGAGAAGGTATCTAGGACATCTTTTTGGGTCACAAAACTTCAAAAGTCCATCATGTTTCCTTCGTCTCGTATGTAAATCCAAGAGAAACAACAGCAGCAACATCAGAGGCGATCTCTTCGTCATAAATATTCACGCTAAAGTTATTCACGCCAAAGAGAACTTATCAAAGAGAAGATAGCATGGATGAAGCCATTCTTCTGCTGCTGTGATCTCTGGTGTGTGTGTGTGTGTGTGTGTGTGTGTGTGTGTGTGTGTGTGTGTGTGTGTGTGTGTGTGTGTGTGTGTAGAACAAATTTGTTCAGTGTTTCTTTAGTGCATTGACTTTGACAGCAACATAGATTATATTAATTATGCAATTAAATTATATATTTTTTCCACACTTAATTACTTTTCCTTGAACTTAAAACATTGCAAACATTTTTAAATATTCTACTGATTCAATTAACTATACGATTGATGCTCCACGTCACATCATGGCATGTCAAGTCTTTCACATGATGTAAAATTTTTTTTAATGATGTGATTAAAATAGCCACATTCCCATATACACAAAACTGGATTATAATGCACGGGACACGACTTCAAAACCATCATGTGACCTCAGGAAGATACCATTTTGGCCCCTGTAGGGAGTTGTATTAATACAAATTTGGACCAAAATAGCACTTTTGAATGTCACATCCCCTACCGAGCCTTTCTAATAATGCCAACGAAGGCGAAAATTGAACTCTGACTTCTAAAATAGCACAAATGTGAGAAGATTTCAAAATAATGAAAATAAATAAATAAATAAATCTCCCACCGAACGTTCCAAAAGAAACAAAATTTCTCCAGCCAATTATAAATAAAAGAAATTAGTACTATATGGATGGCTGTCTGATCATAAAAAAGACATTATTTTACAAAGCAAAAAAAAAAAAGATTGAGAATTATATGCATTTATTTATAAAGACATTTTTTTTTAAAAAAAAGGTCAAACTTGATAAGAACGATAAGAAGACAATGCCGTTACAGTGCGTTCTAAATAGAGCACTTATATAAACGTTATGTAAGTCGGAGCCTTTATCAATATTTCATCACCTCTCTATTTGATGTTGCTAAGGTTCTGTCTGCTTCATGGAGGTCCACAAGTATGTGTGTGTGTGTGTGTGTGTGTGTGTGTGTGTGTGTGTGTGTGTGTGTGTGTGTGTGTGTGTGTGTGTGTGTGTGTGTGTGTGTGTGTGTGTGGATAAGAGCCAGAAAGACTCTGTGGTCCTGTTTGACCTTGTGGTGAAGACACAAAGTGAGGAGAAAGCTTGAGGGGGAAAAAGACAAAGACTGTGTTCCAGTACCGTCTTTAACACGCCCTTATTGACTTCCTGTCAACACTTCCTTTTGGGGAATCTCAAAAACTTTAACACCAAGACTAACAACACGATATAAAAAATAATGATAAACTAAAATCAACTAAGATCCGGATAAACACGACTGAATGGCGACAACAATAACTTAAATTATAAGCTCATTGTGTGTACCTAATTCAAAAGTGTTCGATGTGACTGAATTAAGTAACATTAACACAATTAGTTTTCATGCATCCGACATTTATTTCCAAAGCTATAAATAAAATCGAATGTCTGTAATGAGACTCGAACCCATAACCACGGTGTTCTACAACTGACAGTTTATGATTGTATTATTCTACTATTAATCTAGTTGCATCAGCTGAAACTGAATTGAAGTTAATATAGTGTAACTGTTATAGTTGTAGTCTGCTGTGGCTGACACTGATTTATGTTAACGCTATACATGCATTATTACTACATGACTTAATCTAGTCATTACAAACCTTTTTTTCAGTGTATTTTTTTTAAAAGCTGTCCCATTCCATCCATAATCAGACCAGGAAAGTTAAACAATTTATGAAGGTCTGTGAAAATGTCTTTTAAAATCAGTGCACGTTCTTTAGCTAAATATCGAAAGTGTGATAGAGTTAACTATTCTATGTTACTAGAACCTAATACTGATCTTTTACAGAAAATACCGCATTTTCTGACTGTGATTCATTCCATTTTTTAAATGGCGGCCAGTGGCTTGCTAAATTTGTTCACGCGTCCATTGTCTTTACA
>NC_062524.1:18502054-18519554 GCF_022655615.1 Tachysurus fulvidraco
GAACGCTTGATAAGTGGTTGGTTATTAAGAACACTGGTGATTGGTGGTTGGTTATTAAGAACACTGGTGATTAGTGGTTGGTTATTAAGAACACTGGTGATTAGTGGTTGGTTATTAAGAACACTGGTGATTAGTGGTTGGTTATTAAGAACACTGGTGATTAGTGGTTGGTTATTAAGAACACTGGTGATTGGTGGTTGGTTATTAAGAACACTGGTGATTAGTGGTTGGTTATTAAGAACACTGGTGATTAGTGGTTGGTTATTAAGAACACTGGTGGATTAGTGGTTGGTTGTTAAGTACATTACTGATTAGTGGTGTTTTTCTTGGTACAATGGTGATTAGTGGTTTATTATTAAGAACACTGGTTATCAGTGGTTGGTTATTAAAAACAATGGTGAGCGGTGGTTGGTTATTAAGAACACTGGTGATTAGTGGTTGGTTATTAAGAACACTGGTGATCAGTGTTTGGCTAGCAAGAACAATGATGATTTGTGGTTGGTTATTAAGAACACTGGTGATTAGTGGTGGTTATCAAGAACAATGATGATTAGTGGTTGGTTATTTAGAACACTAGTGATAAGTGGTTGGTTATTAAGAACACTTGTGATTAGTGGTTTGTTATTAAGAACACTTGTGATTAGTGGTTGGTTATTAAGAACAATGGTGAGTGATGCTTGGTTATTAAGAACAATGGTGAGTAATGCTTGGTTATTAAGAACAATGGTGAGTAATGCTTGATTATTAAGAACAATGGTGAGTAATGGGTGGTATTGAAGAACACTGGTGATTAGTGGTTGGCTATTAAGAAACATGGTGATTAATGGCTGGTTTTTAAGAACACTGGTAATTAGTCGTTGGTTATTAAAAACAGTGGTGATCAGTAGTTATCAGCGATTGGTTATTGGTATTGGGAACAACTCTGATCAATGATTGGTTGTTAAGAGCAGTGGTGATCAGTAATTTGCCATCAAGAAAAATAGTAATAAGTGATTGGTCTTTGAGAACCTTTGATCACAGAAATACTCATTTAAGCTTTATAAACTGCCCTCTCTCAACTCATCCAGCATTTTTCACTGTTTTAAATTAAAGTCAGTAATGAGATCTAAAAAATGACCAAACAGTCAAGGAATTCACTGTTTATAACACTATTTTTTGGCAGTCACAACTGAGGCCCTTTGTCAAGTATAAAAAATAAACAATATAAACTATTCATATAAGGCCTTGCTGCTATCTGCCTACATCGTGTAACCTGTAATTGTACCGCAGCTACAACCTATAATCTATACAATCAAGAAGAATAAAATGTAGGTTGTGTTTAATTTGGATGTAAAACAATAACCGGTGTAGGTTATTGTAGATCATTAGGCAGAATTATACCCCATCATAATTCAGTATTTATGTTGTAAGTTGCGTTTGTTTATTTATTTGTGTGTTTGTTTGTTTGTTTGTTTGAGCACCTGCCCTTGTCACTGATATCCTGTCTTGTGTACACCTAAAGTCCTAATGTTCCATTGCTGTGAAGTTTACACTGGGGCCAATTAAACTTAAATCAGAAGCACCACTGATTATGTCACTTGGTAAAAAGATACTAAAACTTGATTTTTGAAGCCAGGAATCAATTGAATTGTCCAAAATATAGAAATAAACATCTGCAATAGTATTTGTATTCCTGAACTTTTCACTTACATAAGTTGGCGAGATGTATTAATGGGCTGGTTTTTTTTTTATATTAAAGAAACAGAAGTTCGAATGACATAGAATAATTATGAAAATTAGGTTTTGTATAGATAAAGAAATAAATTAATTAATTAACAAACAGACAAATAAATAAATAAATAAATAAACGAACAAATAAATAAATAAACACAAATAAATAAATTAACAAGCAAATAAATAAATAAATAAATAAATAAATAAATAAATACACAAACAAATGAATTAATTAATTAACAAATAAATTAATTAACAGACAATAGATAGATAGATAGATAGATAGATAGATAGATAGATAGATAGATAGATAGATAGATAGATAGATAGATAGATAGATAGATAAAATAACAAACAAACAAACAAACAAACAAACAAATAGCTTCTACTGGGTTTCATATAGAAAGTTAGTCTTTTTTTAACCTTCTTCCCTCCTGTTCCTGTGGCTTACTGTCTCTTCCTTCTCAAGCGCGCGTGAACGTGTGTGTGTGTGTGTGTGTGTGTGTGTATGCGTGTGGGTGCGCGCGCGTGTTGCCATATCGCTCTCGCTCTTGAAGCGCTGCTTCGCTCGTGCGCCTCTGCAACCCTTATCGTTAAATAATATAGATATCTTTATTTCGCGCCACCGCAAATGATTTATTTTCCCATAATCAGTTATATAAACTAGTTTCGACTCCTGACATCTGTGTGCACTCTGTGTTTGGGGGGTTTATTGTTGTCTATTGCACGGGACGAAGAAAGACCAGGACTCTGCTTGGACATTCTCCTTCCACTGACTTCTCACCAGGACACTCGGTAAGTGCACTTCACTTACAGCAAGTACTTTAACAGCCATAAAACCTTCTCCTGTCTCACTGCTTATTTATTAGTGCTATTTATAGAAAGGATCAGCTTCAGTTCTACATGAACTTCATGCAAAAGCAAATCATTCCAGTGTGTGATGGATAGTTAAGTAGATAGATAGATAGATAGATAGATAGATAGATAGATAGATAGATAGATAGATAGATAGATAGATAGATAGATAGATAGATAGATAGATAGAACACCCAGGTATAATATGTCCCACTTCGCACACTTTTCCTGCTTTAACTGATTCCAACAATTCATCTTTGGATCCTTATCCAAATAATGATGTCACTCCTTAACAATTACACTCTTTAAGGGTTCATTACGTAATTCCTCACTTCTTGAGAAGCATCAGTTCAGATCCCTTCTGCTCTAGGGTTGTACATTACATTACATTACATTACATTACAGACATTTGTGTTCTCCTAAATCTGAACAAATCTGGATTTAACTTTGTTTTCTGAGAGAGTTGAGAGCGAACAGACGAGTGAGTGGCTGTGGGCGTATTTGTGCGTTAGACGCTGGCGTCCTGACAAAGGTGGCGTGTAGCTGGTGTCTTGAAAAAGGTGACGTGTAGCTGGCGTCTTGAAAAAGGTGACGTGTAGATGGTGTCTGGAAAAAGGTGACATGTAGCTGGCATCCTGAAAAAGGTGACGTTTAGCTGGTGTCCTGAAAAAGGTGACGTTTAGCTGGTGTCCTGAAAAAGGTGACGTTTAGCTGGTGTCCTGAAAAAGGTGACGTGTAGCTGGTGTCTGGAAAAAGGTGACATGTAGCTGGCGTTCTGAAAAAGGTGACGTGTAGCTGGTGTCCTGAAAAAGGTGACGTGTAGCTGGTGTCTGAAAAAAGGTGACATGTAGCTGGCGTTCTGAAAAAGGTGACGTGTAGCTGGTGTCCTGAAAAAGGTGACGTGTAGCTGGTATCCTGAAAAAGGTGACGTGTAGCTGGTGTCCTGAAAAAGGTGACGTGTAGCTGGTGTCTGGAAAAAGGTGACATGTAGCTGGCGTTCTGAAAAAGGTGACGTATAGCACACCTGGGACTGACGAACACACCAGCACGGACTCTTACACAAGCGTTTTTATATATTCCTGTGAGACTGTTCAGTGTGTACAGTCCTGAGGAACCGAACTCAGCTGAGATGCATTATTTGTTAAACATATTGCGCATCATTGCATCATCGTATCTTTATCATACATTCATTATATGTTTGGCATCTCAGAAATGCTGATATGTTGCAATGAATGTCTCATTTTTACACTAGTAAAAATTTAGGCTCACAGAGCAGTGATATGTCGTCATCGTCCTTACTCAGTACAACGAATCAGGGTGTTCCTGTTCATCCTTAAGTAATGTTAGTAAAAATGATGCACAGCATTTCCAAAGAAAGCGGACGGTTTGGACATCCACTGTCCAAGCAAAGTGCTTCTGGAAGTGCAAGCAGTCAATATTTAAAATGGAAGAACGATGGGATAGCTGTTGACAAAACATGACATTCATTCGTTCCGCCACCCACTCTAAAGGCCAGAGAGAGAAGACGTGCTCTCTTTCCCACTTTGACTTCCTTCATTCCGGCGAACAAACAACTAGTGTGATGTAAATAGATGTCGTTAACGCTGTTGACATGTCCTGCTGCTGGAGAGGTGAAATCTGATGTAGATCAGACTGCAGGAGAACTCTAACTGTGTGGATCTTGTGAACACGGATTTCAAAAATTATGATATTCCTCGAGGAAACTTTCTTTTAAGTTCTTAAAGGTGGAGCACCAGCATCACGTGACACATGTAGTGCAGAGTTTTTGACAACAGTGAATCCTCTAGGTCGAGTGTGTACATGGACGAGAAAGGAACAGTGAAGCAATTCGTAAAGATTAAATATATAGGATTTGAGTTTCACCAATGTTAGATTTGTCCCACTTAAACATAACGCATTGTTGACGAAAAAAGTAAGAAAACCAAATGAGTAGTCATTGCTTTTTGTATTTCTACATTTTTATATCTGAGGAAATAAATAAAAGAGAGAGAATAAATCACAGACCCAGATTTTGAACCTTACAACAGGAATTCAAGGGATTGTTCTTGCTCTGATATGAGAGAGAGAGAGAGAGAGAGAGAGAGAGAGAGAGAGAGAGAGAGAGAGAGAGAGAGAGAGAGAGAAATAAAAGTGGAATGGTGTACTGTAGCACCAACACACACACACACACACACACACACACACACACACACACACACACACACACACACACACACACACACACACACAGCTAGGATGACTTAGACTCTCTCACCTTCATATTGACACCTCATCTGTTATCATTAGGCACAGAGTCAAACAACTTTCTCGAGATGTGAGTGTGAGAGTGTGCTTGCGCGTGCCTGTGTGCGTGTTAGGTTTGTGTGTGCGTGTGTGTGTGCGTGTGTGTGAAAGACAGAAACAGAGTGGGGGAAGACAGAATCAGAATCTGAGTGTATGTTCTTATATAGTACATACATACACACTTTATTTACGTTTTATTCTACTGCACTTACATAATATATATGTAGTAATCATATATCTATATCTATCTATATCTATAAAACTTTATACCTGTTTATTCAAGTTATCAATTATGTCATAGTACTTACCAAAAATTGTCATGTTAAAGAAAAAAGAAACTAGAGAAAAGGTTCCTCCATATTGTAAAAGTACAGCTTTATTTTTGTCTGTCACACCTGAGCATTTTTTCCAAAACTGAAACATCTCCATATCAACAATTTTAGCGGTTAGCGCGTTCGCTTCACACCTCCACAGTTGGGGGTTCGATTCCTGTCTCTGCCGTCTGTGTGAGTGTGGAGTTCGCATGCTCTTCCTGTGCTGCTTAGGTTTCCACCAGTCTAGAGACGCGTGATGTTGGCTGACTGGCATCTCTAAATTGTCCGGAGCGTCTGAGCATGTGTGTGTGTGTGTGTGTGTGTGTGTGTGTGTGTGTGTGTGTGTGTGTGTGTGTGTGTGTGTGTGTGTGTGTGTGTGTGTGTGTGAGATGCCATGTGATGGGTTGGCACCACATCCAGGATAGACTCCAGGCTCCCTGAGACCCTGTGTATGAAAAACGTTACAGAAAATGGATAGATGGATGGGTTGATATTTAGTCGGAGCATCTTACCACATCGAACATGCGACATTTTACTATAGAAATGAAACATTTAATGTACAAACCTTAGCTAACAGTCTGACCTAGCGTCAGAGTTGCTGCCGGTCGCGATTCAAAATATATCAAAACCTTCATACCAATCACTATCAAGAATGAGTTTGCTGTGTCGAAACTGTATGTTCACTCGATCACAAGATAACCTTCCTATCTCACTTCTCTCTTCTCTCTCTCTCTTTTTCAGATCGCCTCTGAGGTAGAACGTCGAGGTGAGTGAGAGAGGTGGTATTTTTACTGTGTGAGTGGAGAATGTTAACGAGGAGCAGGGTGTGAAACAGGAAGGTGATAAATAATGTAAAATAAGTTCTGCTTGACACACGCCAAGGTGATAATTTGATGTTTGTTCCAGAGATGAACAGTGGAGTTTCAGACATGAGAGTTTTGCTTTTGAACAAGGCTAATACTTTATTATGCCTCATCCTCTGTTCTCTCTCTCTCTCTCTTTCTTTCTCTCTCTCTGTCTTTATTTTGCTTTCATTCGGTCTTCACAAGGTCTCCGTATGGATGTTTTAATATGTCTCTGCCTGATGTCCATTGAGATCAATAAAACACTGCATTCAAGTAAATCTTAGTCTATAACACACACACACACACACACACACACACACACACACACACACACACACACACACACACACACACACACACACACACACACAATTGTGTCCTTCAATAACCTCAGTCACTATTTCTGTAAATCTCTGTTTCTGTATCTTGCAAACATTCATGTTTTCTACATGCAAGGCAAATGTTCTTGTTATAATTATAAACCCAATTCACAATCCAAAGAATCAAACAGCACACACTAGTGGCCAGGCAAAGCATTACACACAGTGCACATGTACAACACATCTGGTTTATTGAGGGGCTCATGAACCCACACCCACCCACACCCACTTGTTTTGTGTCCTTCAATAGCCTTCGTCACTTTCTGTATCTTGCAAACATTCATGTTTTCTACATGCAAGGCAAATGTTCTTGTTATAATTATAAACCCATTTGTGGCTGAACCTATTTTTAATTTTTTCATTCAACTTGTGTGAAATGTGTGAAACTGTACGTGTGAAGCACATTCCATCTAATCACAATCCAAAGAACCAAACAGCACAAACTAGTGGCCAGGCAAAACATTACACACAGTGCACATATACAACACATATACACACGTGGACAAAATTGTTGGTACCCTTCGGTCAATGAAAGAAGAACTCACAATGGTCACAGAAAAAACTTTAATCTGACAAAAGTAATAATAAAGAAAAAATTCTATGAATGTCAACCAATGAAAGTCAGACCTTGCTTAAATTTCTAAATAATATGTGCAACTGTACTCATAGGAACATCTAGCTGCTTGGAGATGGTCTTATAGCCTTTACCTTTATCATGCTTGTCTATAATTTTCTTTCTAATCTCCTGAAACAACTCTTTCCTTCACTTCCTCTGGTCCATGTTGAGTGTGGTACACACCTTGTCACCAGACAACACAGTGATTACCTGGAGCCCTATACTGTATATAGGCCCACTGACTGATTACAGGATTGTAGACACCTGTGAAGTGTCTACAATCCCTAACATGTCCCTTTGGTCACATTATTTTCAGTCTTTTCTAGGGGTAGCATCAATTTGTTTAGACCTGCTGCATGAGTTTATTTTTTTTAATAATTCCATTGAAGCATGGTTGAAAACCAATGTCTGACTTTCATTGGTTAACATTCATAGAATTTTTATTTATTATTACTTTTGACAGATTAAAGTTTTTTCTGTGACCATTGTGAGTTTTTCTTTCATTGACTTAAGGGTACCAACAATTTTGTCCACGTGTGTAGGTCTGGTTCATTTAAGGGCCCAGGACCCCCCCCCCCCACACACACACACATTGCACGAGGCATTCTTAAACCTATAATGCACATGCACTCCCATATAAATTTTTCACTATCCACAAAAACACACTCACCTTCTTGCTCTGTCTTGCTACACATGAACACACACACACACACACACACACACACACACACACACACACACACACACACACACACACACACACACACACACACAGTTTCCCATTCTGTGAATCAAAATATGTATTTCTGCCTCCCAAAAAGCCTGAGCAAATTTTTGAGTTATTATATTTTTTTAGTTGTCCTTGTAGAGTGGGGTTTTATTTAGTTTTCTTTTTTGAGAGTACACATACCACCATACCAGACAGGGAAAAGGTTCAACACAGACCCTGAAACACATTACAAACACTTATACTAGAATATTCTGGAATATTTCTGTTGTGTGATTTGCTGGTCGGTATTTGTGTTATTCCATTAAGGAGAATAAAATGGTACTTAAAATGGTGTTCAGTAGAGTAGCGAAGTCCATTGTCATATTAATGATAAACCGAGCATTGTAGTAGCCTCACAAACAGTAGTGGACTTAAAGAATATTAACATAATATCAATAGCTAATCTTAGCTAATCTGTGGATCTGCTCAGCTAGTCAGTATTGATGATAGTAGCATGAAAGGTGATCAATTCGAACAGAGTGCACAAATACAGAGAAGGTAAAAGAGCTGGATACACTAAAAGACTAAAGCACTGCCGCATCACTCTCTTTAGTCACCGCATCGCTTTGTTTAGCATTGCTATCGTCAGCTAGGCAACAGGCATTGTGGGTAAGGAAGTGAAAACAGTCCAAAACAGATCCATCCTTTTTTTTTTTTTGCTTCACTTCTCTCTAAATTCTAAATCCTATTTGTGTATTTGCAGCAGCACAAGAGAAGGAAATGGATCACAGAGTGAGGTGTGGATTTAGAACACGGACAGACATGCATACATAATACATACTGCGAGTCAGGACGGTGACGTCACCCTGACTAAAGTAGCACACTCAAAGTGAAAAGCCCAAGTTTTTTCCTTATGTTAGCCGTGAGAAATGTATGAACATATATGCCTTGCAAAGGCAGATCTTGAGGTACAGGAGGACTACTGATCAGCTTTAAGACCTATTCTCTACACTAACCCTTTTCTCTTCATTCGATCATTTATTCGTGTGGCATCAGAACAATGCATACATATTACAGATGCAGGCTAAGAGCCTCTGATGTTCACATAAAACATGAGAATGGAGAAAACCTGTGTGTAACGTCTGAGGCTTTAACCGTGTCATGGTTGTTGGTGCCAGATGGGCTGGTTTAAGTTTTCAGAAAACGGCTGATCTCCTGGGATTTTCACACACAGCAGTCTCTAGAAATGTTCACAGAATGGTGCAAAAATACATCCCGTTTGTGGAGGATCTGAAGGCTTGCTGATGAGCGAGATCAGAGGAGAATGAAAAGACTGGTCTGATATAAAAGGAAGTGTATAGTAACTCAAATAATCACTCTTAGTACCGGGGTCAGATTCCTGATCTTGGTTTGACAGGAATGGAACATGATGTGGTCTTTTGCTGTTGTAGCTCATTCACCACAAGGTTTAATGTTTTGTTTATGCTGAGATGCTTTTCTGTTCACCGTGGTTGTAAAGAGCCATTATATGAGCTACTGTATCCTTCCTTGTAACTCAAGCCAAAAAACTGCGGTTTTCCTCTGAATTTGCTTCTCAGCACTGCGTCGCCACACACAGAACTGTCACTGACTTTTTTCTCACTGATTCTAGAGACTGTGGTGTGTGAAACTCTCTGGAGATCAGCAGTTTATAAAAGACTCTAACCAGCCCATCTGGCACCAGCATCCATACCATGGTTTAGAGTCACAAAGATCAGACATTTTCTTCATTCTTCCTTTTAATGTGAACATAAACTGAAGCTCTTGACCTGCGTCCGCATGATAATTTACATTGTGCTGCTGCCACATTGGCCTATTAGATGCGCAGGTGTTCCTAATGAATTGGACAGTGAGTGTGTGTGCCAGCTGTGCAGATTGGTAGATATAGGTTACCTTTAAGTGGGATGTTGATTAGAGCCATTACATCGCAAATTTAGTGCCGTTGTATCAGGAATAGAGGGCAATAAAAATGGTTTATTTGCTTTTAAACGTACAGGCCCTTCATCGGCGTTGGTGCAAGCAAACCTGTTTGAATTAAATTTATTTACTGACAACATTTTTCAATCTGACATTTATTCCCCCGGGGACTCTGTTAGAGTGAGCGTGCCCAGAAATTGCTTAGTTTTGTTTGCCCTATAGCTTTGCTTCGGCTGTACTGTATATCTGCATCTAATTATTTGCTAGAATGCATCCATACACTATCTTCCTCTGATGGTGTGCATGCATACAGGGATGTCTGATACAAACAGTCTGATATAGTTGGACAATTCAAGGAAAGACGCTATAATAAACACACAAGTTTATTTTTTTTCACTTTTCTTTATTACCCATAATGCTGTTCGCGTGCCACTGAGAGTTGCACTAATGGGACACTCCTCATCTGAATAGAGATTTCCAGAGCTTTAGCGTTCATGCTTATACTACAGTCAAACACCATCATGCTCAATATCTCTTAGATCCCTAACTAGCTCATTCGAATGCTTGTGTAAAATTAGCATAACTGTGTCCTACACATAGCCATGTTTTGGAGCTCTGAGTCCAATATCTGCTGTTTCCACTACTTGGAATAACTGATTTCTTATTCACATGAAATTGCTACAGCTTTGCTACAACAGACAAATCTTAACTTATGTGAATACTACTACTACTACTACTACTACTACTACTACTACTACTACTAATAATAATAATAATAATAAGCATTATAACTAAACACATTACAAATATTTCAGAATGAATATATTCATTGTGTGGAGTTTTTCTTTTTAAACAGCAAACTGTATGCATACGGCTTGTATTAATGTTCTCCATGTTACACGTGACATAGCATTTGCCGATGAGGTTATAATGTCACAACTCTGGCTAGCTCATTGTGATCTCCTTTATTAGCTAACAAACAAAAGTTTCTTTGAGATTTGTTCAGTTTGATTTCTTTAAAACTATCTATAACTTCTTAGGAACTGTCTAACTAGCTAACATTTTAAATAGCTAGCTAGAAGTTCAGTCTGATTCTATTCTATATGTTTAATCACCCTGTTGACATTTTAAGCAGTTACTCTGTTATCTAGTTAGCATGACAGTTAACCAGCTAGCATGTACAACATTTTAAGATATATGATTAGTCTGATACTTTTAGAATATGTATAATCAGCCTGCTAACTAACTAACTTTCTAAATAGCTAACTTTTTATCTAGTTAGTCTGCTAGTTTGCCAGCTCACAATCACGATTTCCTTAAAGTTTTGTTCAGTCTGATTAAAATAAGTACTGCTGCTTGCTAATTAACTTACTAGCTAACATTATAAACAGCTAGCTTGTTGGCTAGTTAGTGTTCCAGCTAACAAGTACAATATGTATGTTATGAGCTGTGTTCAGTCTGATTATATTAGACTAGAGAAGCGTGAAGAGTGAAATCAGCTATCTAAGTTCAAACAATCTAACCAGTGAATATTCTAGTTAGCTTGATCATTAGCTAGCGTGCCACTTAATGAGCAGAATAACTCACTGGGAACATTTACTATTCATTCAGTTTAAACAAATAGTCTATAAAAATGATGAAACCTGTGAAAAAAACTGAAAAGGTCCAAAATTCCCAGTTCATTTAACACTGTATTGACGAATTGTGATTAGTATTTGATTAGCACTTGAACTTACCTCGTTGAGGTTGTAATGGATTGATGGTGTAATGAGAAAGTGATTCAGTGTGTTTGAGGGCGTGTGTGTGTTTAAGATGCTATTAATCTTTCAGGAGAATCCAGTGGAGACTGTCTTTCATTCGCCCGGCATGAGGCAGCATGTGTTTACTCTCAATTTAGCACAGGTAAGCAGAGCAGACACTCATATTTATGCTGCATTTATGCTTCCTTTCTACATGTCCACACACATGTCCTTAACCCCTCACTGATTCTTGAAGACAAATCTTCTCTAAGAAAGGGTTTTTTCCCTATTTTGAGCATGTGTAATTTTGTACTGCCACAAAATCTCTCAGGTGTACGTTCGTGTGTGTGAGTATACGCTCATAAAGATGTCTCAGAGATAGCGGGAGAGTTTTTAGAGCATACTCTGATACATTATTGAAGGCAACTCAGAGACGCATCCTACTCTTTCTGGCAGTCAGACGACGTAGTATGCTAAAAATATACATTTACCTCATCTGCTTCTGTCCACCTCTCCGAATCTCTCCTTTTCTTTCTCTTCTGCATGCTCCTTTTTCAAGATGATGCCCATTACTTTACCCCATTATTATGCTGATGTACCAGGATTTAGCATAGCCTGACAAGAAAAGCTAAATTACTCATAACACTAACAATGACAAGAGACAAAAGACAAAGAAAGCTTAATTTCTAATTTTTAATTTATATAAATACAAAATACACTATGCTTTCAGAATATAGGATACTAAACAGTAATCCTATCTGCCGGACCTACAGTATGGAAGTAAATTTAATGTTTCTTTAAAACTAATTTATGGTATAAAATTAGACCACCGTTGTACCTGCGAGGCTGCAAATTACACACAAACAAAACCTAAGATACAGCATAAGCAGAAATACAGCACAGGGGGTGCAGTGAGAATCACCTGGATACCCTTCTTGTGCACATACAGACTTAAGCCGGGACATTCCACCATGAATTGATGTACTGTATGGCTCTGTGAGTATTTGTGGCAGACATGAATAGTATTTCTTCTGCTTTCTGAAACTATTAGAACTATGGGTTATTAACATACAGTCAAGCCTACAATATGAAATTGATGTGACATACGGCTAAGTACGGTGACCCATACTCAGAATTTGTTCTCTGCGTTTAACCCATCCAAAGTGCACACACACAGCAGTGAACACACGCACACCGTGAACACACACCCGGAGCAGTGGGCAACCATTTATGCTGCGGCACCCAGGGAGCAGCTGGGGAATGCCTTGCTCAAGGGCACCTCAGTCGTGACCGGCCCGAGGCTTGAACCCACAACCTTATAGTTAGGAGACAGACTCTCTAAAAATTAGACCACGACCAATATCAATAATAGAGACGTGTCCTCGCTTCAGCAGAGGGTTACAGACTCTAGCTTGCTGGAAGACACAAGGCCTTCCTAATGAAATGTCCATTGGTGTGTGTTGCCCCACTGGAGAGCTACTTACCATGGATACCTCTTCACTGACTGGGGGTAGTGTGGTGCCATGGGGCACGAGGAAATATGGCCTGTTGTTGTGGATCAGAATATGTCAAAAGACTAGAAATAATGGCTGTCTATCAGGTCTCAAATGAGTCTTTTAACCAGTTTTGAGGCAGCATCATGACACATCAAGATGACCAAACATCCCACTAGGACAAGATCGGTCCGCCTACAGGCAACCTCATCGTATACCATATGCCTTTTCTGCCTTTACTATTCAAAAGCTAAGCCATAGATCCAAACTTCCACAAATTAACTTTATTGTTGAGCAGAACCAAGTCCGCATTCACACTTGAGGTGTAATCGGCAGCCATTACATTACATTTACATTTACAGCATTTAGCAGACGCCCTTATCCAGATCGACTTACATTTTTATCTCACTTTACACACATTACAGTGTGTAACAACACCATGGATGTCATCTGTCTGGGGGCTTATACCTCCACAGTCCCCAAGGCCTTGATGAAGGTCTCTTAAGGCCAAAGTACAGTATAAGTAAGGATATACCGGTGTTTCTGATGCAACATCATATTTATCAATTTATTGATTTACTCAACTGACCTTGCAGTGTTCAATGAAGCCAGGTCTTACAGAGTTCCTTGTAGTGTCATTTGTGCTTTCTGTGCTACTATTTTAGATCAAATCGTAACCATCCGATCCAACAAACATTTGTCATATGGAGGAAGGACATGGGGGATCTATTGTCTGACTGGGAGGTAGATCATGGCCTACAGATGTTTATAATGTTAACATGGCTCGTCTGTGACTTGAGTGCAGCAGTCGTCTCTGAACACCTACAGTACCGTCCTAGCATACAATAAACACCTGATTCTTACTGCCCTGGAGGGGAGAGATAGCACTCTAGTTACATATGTACCTGTGCTAGCAGACTAGCTATAATGTTCACGATAATATACAGGTTTATTGAAAGCACTGCTGCCCTCTAGTGATAATACATGCTTTAACACAGTCATATATTTTGTTAATTATTAACTGAATGTATTAGAGTCTGACTACTGTAATAATACTTGCTTCTTTCGCCTCTTTCAGATTCTGTAGTTCAGTGACACGGCATGAAAAAGGTAAGAGCTGAATTGCCTACCCTTTTTATGTTTTCACTTTTTTCTTTTTCTTTTTTTTATTTCAATGGAAAAGTAATACTTAAATACTACATACTAAAAATAGTTTATTTAAATTCATTGAGAATTTAGATGCTAAAATCACACAATAAACAAAAGTACTATACTAGAAATTTGTCTGAATTATTATAAAGCATGTTACTAGATAAATGACAGGAAATGCATTTGTATTTTACAAAATGTTCATGTTAAAGCTGATATTTTATTAAGTTAGAAATGCTGAGGTCTAGAATTTCCCGTTGGAATTATAAACACTTACATAATATTACCAGAGTAATGCAAAGTGGGTAGCATGTACAATACATTTGTAAGTTATATTAAAATAAGTATTCACTAAACTTCTGCTTTAAAATCACTATCTAAAACACATTTTTCTATAATTCATGTAAGTGCAGAGCAAAATGGAACGATAGTGACAAAGCATAAGGCCTAGCATTATTTTATCATTTTATGCTTCAAGAAAATGGAGGAAGAGTAAAGCTGGCCTTATGAGATTGCATGGTTGCTCTTTGCATCTAACTAACAAGTATAGTATAAGACATGGTGTGAAAGGTACATGTTTTCATGTGCATAGTATAACATAAATCTTGACTCAAGTCTAATCAGTGATCCAGATGCTGTGTATTTTGAGGCATGCATTAAAAAAACAAAACAAGTCCTCCTTCTTGCTTGCTGACCAGTCATCCTTCTTGTCCCTTATGAACACAATTATGCTTTATTTTTACCTGAATGTTTATTCTATGCTGTAAATCTTGTGGTTTTGGAAAACATTCAGTGAACTCCTCTGGATTGGACATATGACTCCAAGGACTCGCTTTCATGCATGATTCAGTCAGATTCTCTCTCTGTGGCACCTGCTCATAATCCAATATAGTAAAATATAGAGACATAAAAACATAGGCACCACATGGTGTAAACAACAATACATGTGGCACAATTATATTGGCAGTACGTTGGAGCATTGGGGTAGTGACTCCAGTCAGAAGATGTTGATCCAAGTGCAATGTCAGCCAGTGACTCATGGGATTGTTGTGGATGGAGCCGCCCAGAGTCTGTCATGCCTTCTTCGAACTATTGTTGCGTCAGTCAGCTGTATGGACTGGTCTTTATCAGCAATCTTTTGAAGACTTGACAGGAAGGAATTAGTGTTGAATCTGTGCTGAACTCAGAGTTTACGATGACCCATTTGTTCCTCAGGAGCTCTCGGTTGCACAAACTGTCATAGAAATGACATTATTTACATTTACATTATTCACTGTTCAGTGTCACCCAAATGAGGATGAGTTCCCTTCTGAGCCTGGTTCCTCTCAAGGGAGTTTTTCCTTGCTACCATCGCCTATAGCTTGCTTATTAGGGATAGATGTTAGAGATATATAGTATTTTCAATTAATTTTTTTAAATAAATTTTAAAATTTCAATGTATGTATTTATTATTATTATTATTATTATTATTATTATTATTATTATTATTATTATTATTATTATTATTATGTTCATATACTTCTGTAAAGCTACTTCAAGACAATGTAAATTGTTAAAAACACTATTCAATAAATTTAATGGAATTGATTGACAATCGATTGACCAAGATATTGGGTACTCTTGGGTGGCTTGATATTTATGGATGCTTCAATGCAAGGTGCAGGTGGATCTCTTGACCTGTGTCAAGTCAAACCAGTATTTGTTGGTAGATATCCTTGGTAGTTCTGGACAAGCTGATTGCTTCATGCTTTGTGCAGGATTTAGCAACTAGGACACCGCATGCCCTTTTTGGGAAGATGGTTGGCAAGGCCTTGGCTGCTACTGCTGCTTTCTCTGATTGTCAGTACACCTTGGCAACTTCCACCTTGAGCAGATTTTTGTTCTTTGTTTTTTGAGCAGAATTATGTTCTATGTTCTATATGTCCGGAAAACACTTTAGAATATAGTGGGCCTATACATGAGCCATGTATACACTTAAGTGAAAATTGTTCTGCAAATGCTTTGACCTCTCCAGGGCTGGCTAAATGGCAGGAAGTGTACCCAAAAGTGCATGAAGTAGCCATTGTAACGCAAACCATCACTGTGAACAGTATCTCTCCGGGGAACCATAGGCTTATTACTGCTTTCTAAAAAGGGCAAGGCACTTGAATCCACCACAGTCACTATGAAACCTCCCACTTGTACTTTGCTAGTCCCATAAAGATCCTGCTTATGAGCATATACTTCAATGTATATGTCTTTGTGAACGTCCCTGCTGCTAGCTACCACTTTAATCTAGGAGGATAACATGTTCTGGATTGAAGTGGTAGCTTGGAGGTTAAGTAAGAACCTTAATCCTCAACTCGGGGGGTCACTCTGGATAAGGGTGTCTGCCTTAATGCCATAAAGGAAATGCAATGTAAGTGGCAGCTCAGTGGACAAGACATTGAACTACTGATTGGAAGGTTGTGAGTTAAACGTACAGAGCACCAAGCTGTCACTGTTGAGCCCTTGCGCAAGAGCTTTAATTTCTCTCATCTGGTCAATTGTATAAATGGATACAGGCATCTGCCATGCCTTTTAAATGTAAATGATAAGCTAGCATGTATGAATTGGTGTGCAGATGTCAGATGATGTTACATTATGGTTGAATCCAAGTTTGTTGTCTAAGATCTACCAGCTCTACAGCCTTCTCTGTGCCTGGTGCAAACATTGTGGTGTAATTTAAAGTGGATAGCAGCCATGGCAGCGGATCATCAGTTTAGCATATAGATGGAGGCGAATGCTCTGCCACACATCCTCTTCATAGGCCTTATTTTGAACGGCTTTGCCCCAGGAATTCTGTGCTGCTGCTACCTGGATGTTAACATGAGCTTTCTTTAGGTTTGCCATAGTTAACATTGTCCCTTCTTGTGATGTGTTTCTGATTGTTTTCTTTATGCACATGCAGTCCTAAGGTGATAACAAAGTGTGTTTCTGATGAATATAGACTGCTATATTCTTGATTTTCTCTGTTCCTCTGTTCCCGTTAGGATTCGCCACAGGGAATCATCTGTATGATCCAGCATATTTGATTTGGCACAAGTTTTATGCCGGATGCCCTTCCTGACACAATCCTCCCATTTTATCTGGGCTTTGGACTGCCACTGAGAGTGCACTGGCTTATGCAACCCCCAGTGGCTTGGTTGGTCCTCTGCCCAGGAATCGAACCCAGGCCATGGCAAGCAAGAGCACAAGATCCTAGCCGCGCTCTCTAGAGTGCTATCTTGTACGAACCGTTAATCAGTTAGCAGTTGAGAGGCTGTTTGTTCTCTAAATTTTGCAAGATTCATGTTAGATGCGCACACTTTTTATTTAGTATATATTATCAACTATAATTGAGAGAAGGAATTCTAATGAAAACCCGGCTGTTATACCGTGCATTTTTGGATGCACCCAAAAATAAAAT
>NC_062524.1:18524554-18542054 GCF_022655615.1 Tachysurus fulvidraco
ATATGCTTCTGCATTAATAATGCACATAAGCCAAGAGCAGCTTTGTGCTTATAGTGCATTTGTACACATTCCTGGGATCGGAGATTTATAGGAACCGAAGGATGTTTACGCTGGACTTTATGCTTGGATTGTGCTATATATATTCTGCAGAGTGCTCTTAAGTGGGAACTTGGGTTTTGAGATGCCGTATGCTAGTTAGGGAAAAACCTGTCCTGGGAAAACTGGGGTTGTGGTTGGGAATACATCCTAGAAGCGATGTAGGGCACCAGTGCGCACGGACACACACGTTAGCGTAGTCTGTTCATTCAACTGCAGGTTTTTGGGAGGTGGGAGGAAACCTGAGGACCCTGAGGATGTCCACATAGACACAGGAAGAACATTTTGGTTTCCTGAGTTTAGGATCCACACACAGGACCTTGGAGCTACTTGTGCTACTCACCGTAGGATCCTACCACGTTGCAACATCACACCACCCTAAAGAAGATATTTTTCCCTCATTTTCTCCCTAATATCATCAACTGCCAATTCTCTCCCACCAGCCAGCTCTCTATCATACAACAGCTAACAACAGGGAGGGTGAAAGATAATCTGTGCTCCCTCTGAGACACATGAAGCCAATCACTATCTGCCCTCTTCCACATGCATGAGTTCACAGACACCCACGTGTGATTGACAAGGCGACACAATAATTTTACCCAGAGAGCACGGGGTATTTTACCCTCTTAGCTTCTAGGCACGGATGGCTGCGTGGTTGTCATTATTTCTCGATATCTCAACAATAGTCTATAGTCCATAATCTAAAAGATGCTGTACCACAAATGGACATTTTTTTAAATAATAAAGGTTGCAGGGCATAGTGATAAAGAGCTAAAAGTTTATTTAGCTTTATTTCAGTACAGATGCCTGAATATGAGGACATGTTTTTTATAATTCCAAAAATGTTTCTGAGCTGTTTGACTACAAGCTATAACAGTGGCTACAGACCGAGACTGATAAAAGGAAGAGGCAGCAGGGAGGACGGAGATAGAGAGAGAGAGAGACAGAGACTGATCCAGTCAGCGCAGAAGCTGAACAGCTGTGGGCGAATGAAAATTAGTGGTGTTGGTACAGGATATGTCCTCTCCTGCCAAACCAAAAATTGAATGTAGACTCCTACAGTTCACTATCCCACTAACCGTGTTGTGTAGCACAAACTTTTTTTTTCAGTATGAAATTAAATGAAAGAGAACAGAAAGACCAGAGGGAACGCATGTTAATATATAAATCGAACTGGGCCGATGAGAAATCATTTTGGTTTCCAGCAGTCAATATTCTACATTCTGACGACTTCCTTATGTTGACTGATAGCCAAGCAGCCAAACATCCTCTATCCTATTGCATGGTATATAGCAATGCAGATTAGGCAGACTGAGTATTAGAAAATTAACACCGAACAGCAAAAGAGGATTATCTCTCTCTCTCTCTCCAGCTCTCTTTCTCTCTCTCTCTCTTGGAAGCAAAACTCCACTTGAATGTATTAAATTTATTATACTTCGGTTTTATCGCACTACGTTCGGCGTTCTTACTAACGTCTACTAACATGACGGTGTTAAGTTTATTCGTATCGAAATAATTGTATAAAATAAAAGGATTGTTTTTTGGTAAACTGCATATATTTGCAGCTATATTTGCAGCCCAAGGAGATGGATTTTGGTGTCTAATTAAAATGGCTGCCTGCTACATAGATAATACTCTATACACAGATCAGTCACAGTGTTAAAACCATTGACGGATCATGTAAATAACTTTGTTTATCCTGTTATAATGGCACCTGTCAAAGCATGAGATATAACAGGCAGCACATAATGTGTCACTTGTTTAAGTTATGTTGGAAGCAGGAAAAATGGGCAAGTGTAGGAATCTGAGTGTCTTTGACAAGGGCCAAATTGGGATGTCTAGATGACTGAGATCACCAGAGCATCTCCAAAACAGCAGGTCTTTGTTTGGTGCTCCGCTGGGAACACGCAGTGATTCAAAAACAGACGAGCAGTGAAGCAGTGACGAGGTTGTCGGCGCCCAAGGATCAGTGATGTGTGAGGGGAGTGAAGGCTTGCTCGTCTGGTCCCATCCCAAAGAAGACCTACCGTAGCACATATTGCTATCCATCCTGGCTATGATAGAAAGGTATCAGACCACATAGATAGATAGCTTGATAGCTGCAGACCAATCAAAATACTCATGCTGACTACTATCGACCGCTGAAAGCACCTACAGTGGACACATTGGCATCAGAACTGGACCATGGCGCAACAGATGAAGGTGGTCTGGTCCTGATAAATCATGTTTCTTGTACATCATGCGGACGGCAGGGTGCAGCCGCGTCACTTGGGGTGCGCTTTGGGAAGACGTTAAGAAAGCAGAGGCACTTTGATGCTCTGGGCAATGTGGTGCTGGGAAACTTTGGGTCCTGGCCTTCATTTGGATTTTACTTTAACATTAACCACCCATCCAAAACATTGCTGCAGACCAAGTATATGTCTGTAATGAAACAGTGTTCCCTAATAGCAGTGACTGGCCTCTCATTCAGCAAGATAATGGAGCCGGGTCCATAGAGACCCCACCTCACACCTTCAGGAACGAATGGATCTGCTGTTAATGTCTCGGTGCCAGAAACCACAGCACACCTTCAAAGGTCTTGTGGAGTTCATGCCAAGTCAGAGCCTACACAATATTAGGCAGTTAAAATCTTTCTTTAATATATATCAGATTGGGAGCCATTTAGTTTTAGTCATAACTTAAATTGTGACGGAATGTCATCAGTTGCTACCGATGAAATAAGAACACAGCTCTGTGGCTTTAACTATAGCAGTGGTCTCCTGATACACTACTAGAATGCACACGTCTAGGTTCCACATTTATACGCCAGGTGGCCGAGGCTTCAGCCATATGGTTCTGCTTCAATGATAACATATCACAGTGGCCGTTTTGCGCTTACAGTGCATGCATTTTTCACTTGTGCTCTTTTAAATGAGCAACAGAGTGCTATTTAAAATGATCTTTGTGCTCATGAGGCTTATATTGTTTTTATAGTGAGAATACCAGACGCTTCTGCATATCGTAATACGTTTGCGTTAGGATACTACGATATATAACAACTACTTGGTCAAAAAAACGTTACGTCACGAGCATTACATGCTAGCATTTTATCTACGCATGTATAGTAAAATAGCGACATGGCGAATCACACATAAGCAATATCATTGTGCTTAAAGCTTTGCCCTTGTCCCACTACACAAACATATTTAAAGATACAACAGAATTTCAAGGATCCAGTGTAAATAAAGCATCCGCTACGAGAGCGTCACAAAGCAAGGGTGAGATTAGACACAACCCAAATTGGATTCGGTTAACATTTGACCGGGAAAGCAGAGAGGTTCCTGGAAGCAGTCTGAGACCACATTTGGCACATTGGGCTGAAATTGTAGATATTTTGAGCTGCATGCTGTCAGCAACAATTGTCAGACAGACTTTGACATTTAAATGATGCTCAATTGGTATTAAGGAGCACAGTGTGTGCCAAGAATACATTCTCCACACCATTATACCACCAGCAGCAGCCTGAATGATAGACACAAGGCATGTTGGACTCAAGCCTGATCCATCTGCATTCACAGCAGCAGGTGATGTTTTTTCCACGATTCCTGGTTTTGACTAACAGAAGTGAAACCTGGTCTGTTAGCTGTTGTAGCTCATCCATGTAAGGGTTCGGTGTCTCTTGTTCTGAGAACCTTTTCTGCTCACCACGGTTGTAAAGAGTGATTGTGTGGGTTCCCGCAGTTAGAATTTCTAAGATCACAGTTTCATGAGAATATGATGTGAATATTAAGTTATTGAGTGTACTTTCTATATGAGTTCATGCATTACTGGATATCTGGGTAATTGCGCGAACATGCAGGCGTACAGCTCACGGCTAGCATTGATTTCCTAGCGATGGCTATGAAATTGGCACTCGGTTGTGTTTTCGATTCATCCCCACAGTGAAGGATTTGTTCTTCGTACCCCACAATCATACAATCACACCTTCATGGCAGTGTTTTTCTTTCACCGTAATGGATGTTTCTGCACAGCATTATTCCTTCCGTATCATTTCCATCGGTTAAAGCGGCAGAGTTTTATTTCATCAAGCGGTAGTCAAACCCGTCATCAGTTTACCTGATCCCACTTTTCTCTGCGCAGAGCAACACCAGCTTCCATAGCATGGAAATTTCTACCGGAGGTATCGTTTATCACTAAGCTGTCTTAAGTCCTTTCTGTTAATCCGTGCCGTGAAAAAGAAACGCTGGAAGGGTGGATAATATTGTCATGGGTGCTGTTCAGAGTCGCTGATCTGAGCGAGCCAGCTTTAGATCAGCACGAGCGAGCTGTTTTTCCCGGGAGCGTTATCATGCCGATTTATCACTGACTCCTTGTTCAGCTGTAATTAGGCAAGCGCTTTTTGCAATTGTGCTGATGACTCTTGACCGTATGATTATGAATATTTCATACCGTTACAATCTTTCACTTTGAGAAACGGCTTCGGAAACCAGGGCACGTCCAAACTGCAGCTTTTTTTCTCTCCCCAATTACAGAGTTGTAACTCAAGGACGGTAAGTTATTGTAGCTAATGACTCTAACCAGTGGATGCTTAGTTAGGATACCAGATTCTCCATTCAGATTGTGTCCGATGGAGTCGATTCCTTTTTCAACCCACCATCGATTCTTCTCTTTTAATAGCATCCACATCCCAAGTGTTTTATGCCTCCCATCATCATTCAGAGACTGACTCTCAACCTCCGGCACCTAGCTTTGACTCGCAGCGTGTAACATCCTTCATCTAAAATGTAATAAAACACTCAAGGTAATCCTATAGCAGCAGTTAACTCATTTTAGAGGAGGAAGTCCATTATGTGAAACCTCTTCCAGAAAGTTTACAGACAACGTATTTCCTGCAAAACCACCAGACGTTGACGGCACTCTGATATTGTGTGACCGTCTAGACGATAATCCTCACAGGGCCGGCAAGACAGATTCCACAACGTTATTCCTCACCGACGGAGGCGAAGGTACGAGGAAAAAAAGGCTTGTTAGGATTCATGTAGATTTTGGAATAAGGAAGAACCAAGACACGTTTGTTCTCATTTTTACTTATTGAGGCATTATGAGACTTCGTGGCAACGTACTTTAAAATTAAAGCGACAGTCTGTAGCTTTTAGGGATTTAGTAGGAGTGAAAGGATCCGCAGCGGAGTGTCGTGTCGGCTGATACGCGGTTTCTGGTTCGCTACATCGACGCATACAGCAGGAAATTCTGACTTTTCAGATTATTAATAATGTTTTCTCCTTAAACGACAGCTACCAAACGTTACTTAGCGATTATCGCCGACTGCATTGAAGTCATGTGATCTTTTTTTCACCACAGCTTTATTTTTTTAATGTCTTTGTTTCCTCAAAAACACCATTGTGTTCATCAGTGTCCTTGTCACAGTTACTGAGCGCTCGGTCAGCGTTACGTAATACGAACATACGTTCAGGTCTGACGTCTGGCTTTAATTCCTCTCCGTTCCGTTCCAGCCGGACCCACTTTTGTGCCGTCAGACCACAACGATGTATAAAGTATGAGACTCACTGTGAATCTGACCCGAATGAATATTTATGCTTTCTAGAGCGACCGGGAAGAACAAGAGATGTGTGTATAGAGTGAGTTTGAGTGCATTTCCTTTACGAGCTCAATAATGCTCCTTCTTTCATTTTTAACAAAAGGGGGAAAGAAACGTTTCAGAAACAATTCTTCTAATGACAGGAGTCAGTGATTTTATCTCACACACACACACACACACACACACACACACACACACACACATACACACACACAAACACATACACACACACACATACATACACACTCTCTCACACACAGACATACATACACACACTCACACACACAGACATACACACACTCACACACTCACACACACACAGACATACATACACACTCACACACACACACAGACATACACACACAGATACACATACCTACACACATTCTCACACACACACACACACACACACACACACACAATTGTTATTACGTGCTCTACAGGTGTGAAAGGTCACAGGATAAGCATCAGATTTTCTTTTGTTAGCTATTTCTTATCCGTTTTCTATGATTTATTTTTTTTAATTATTTCGAAAGCACATTGAAATGTTTTGCTGATATAGCTGAAGGAAAATAAACATCATCTATAAAGTTCTGTGTTGTAATGCTGTGTTATCTTTACACGTCACACGCTATCTGATACAGGACAGGCGTACAGAGTCACAGACTTTTAGAGAAGTCGCGTCCTCTTAAACGATCCGTCGTGTCGACACTCGACGCGTCAGAGAGCTTTTCAGCGTTCCAGGCTATTTTTTACATGAAGGGAAAAGAGAGATGAAATAAATAATAACATGAAGGAATTCATTCTGTCACAGTTCCTGGGGAATATTTTCACTTTCTATGGCTATTAAGGATCATAAAAATAATCGAAGGAGGAATTTCTTTTTGCGAGCAGAACCGCAAGTCTAAACGATGGCAAAGTGATGACGCTTGATTAAAGCGAAATGGAAGTTTTACACAAAGGTTTCATTGGTTTCTAGAATTATTTTCAGGTGATGTTCAAAAGAACATTACCTTCTGCATGATGTCTTTCTCTCCGACTCTCTCCACTTACACCGCCTTCCCGCCGTTCCCTGCTCCGTACTTACAGTATCATCTTCCATGCAAATGAAAAGATACAGATACTAGAGTAATCGCTCGACACAAACACACACAAGATGTTCAGCTGTTTTTAGGCTTTTAATAAGAAAACCTCTTCACGCACCGTTTAATCAGAGCCCTTTCTTTTCGCAGAGCCGTGTCCTTGAGCGTGGGCGTCTGTGGCTTAAACTGAAAACAAATTTTTGCACAGGACTGGATTTGTGTTTTCGAGTTCTCTGGAGAGACCTTGAGAGATTGAATAGATTTAAAAATGAATTATTTAAGGTGTAGTGCTTCGTCTTTAAGGCAAATACACAAGAAGGCATTTAATAGCGATACCATTTAATTCCCATCTCCTTGTCCTTCTCTCTCATGCTGAAGACTCGTTTTCTCTAATCATTCTTCTGTCTTTTTGTCTTTGTGTGCTTGTTTATTGTAGCAGACCTGGCTACTGTGTGTGTAAAAGGAATCCTGTGATGTGATGATTCATACTTCAGTTCTTACATTCGTGCTTTGCTGCGTTTTTGTTCTTCTTAATGTAGAAAATCCCTTTATGTAACTAGGCTTACTTTAGATACTGAGCTTTCTCTCACTCTCTCACACACACACACAGGCACACACACACATATATACACACACATACACACACATATACACACACATACACACACACACACACACACACATATATATAGACACACACATATACACACATACACACACACACACACACACACACACACACACACACACACACACACACACACACACACACACACACACACAGATACACACAGATACACAAACACACATACATACACACACACACGCACTTACACACACACAAATACACACGCACATGCACATACACACATACATACATACATACATACAGTACACACACTCTCACACACACACCCTCTCACACACATACATACACACACTCTCACATACACATACACGCGCATACACATACATACACACACACACACATACACACACAAACGCATACACACACTTACACACATATACGCACATACACACATACACACACATACACGTGCACATGCACACAAATATACACACACAAACACACACAAACACGTACAAACACACAAACGCACATGCACATACACACACCCATACACACACACACACACACACACACACACACACACACATACATACATACATACACACACAAACACACACACACAAACACACATACACATGCACATACACACACACACACACACACACCTTAATCTCAGTAACCAATAGGAAAGGTTCTGATCTTCTAGTTGTAACTCTACTGTACAGTTTTCCTCTATTCTGGAAACCCAAAATGTTCAGTGTTGATGTGTTCAGTGTAACTTCTTATAAGCATTAATTCTATTTACTGTACACTAAGGTTTGTTCAGTAGCTCTGCTGTGTATCAGACATCACACCGAGAGTCTTTGTATATTATATCTGTACGACGTTAATGCATTCGTGAATCATCACCTGCAGAAAAATGACACTAATCTGCTAAAAGAAAATCTAAAAGAAAATCTGCTAAAAGAAAACAGAATCAATTTCACTCACCTTTTCCACTGAAGGGGAAAGGAACGGCCTCAAGGTGAACTTTAGCTAGTGAATCAGAACCGTAGGTGTGTGTTGTGCAGTTTATCATTTAATTCAATTCTTTGCTAGGAACGTCTCGCTAGCAATAAAAGAGACAGATTTCAGCGCATCTGACATTCTGCAGTTTATATGTGGTGTGTGTGTGTGTGTGTGAGTGGGAGAAAGCATCACTCAGAGCGTGGTGAGTAGTAGTGTCATTAGGGTCCATATTATAAACTCCACATTCACACAAACGTCTTTGGTTAATTAACGGAGTTTTTATGGAAGACAAAAACGTGTGTAGGGGTTGTGTCGGAGGCACGTGAGTCAGAGCGAGCAGTGCGAAGGTATTTTAAAACGTCTGAATCAGATTTAGGATCAAAGGCACACAAACACCCTGCTTTTGTTCTGAAACACGAATTCGGTAACGATGCATTTTAATCAGAAGCCTAATAGAATCCTGTGTGAGAATGATTAGTATTGATTATTTGGTTTCTTATTCGGACACATTTTTGGATGTGCTCCATGGTGCAGAGTCAGCACACGAGGACAACTCGTATACACACACACACACATATATACACGCACACACACACACACACACACACACACACACACGCACACGCGCGTCAGATCTCACACACGTAATCACACTCACAGCTCACGTATTGACTTTTGGCAGAACATAGAGGAACAGGAAATATCAGATGATCACAGCCATCTTTGCTCGGTGAAGATTAGATGTGTGCTCTCTCTCTCTCTCTCTCACACACACACACACACACACACAGAACAAAAGGGCTGTTTTCCCTCAAGAATTTTCTATTTTGTACCAAATTGAAAAATCATCGACAGGTCGCTGGAATTGCTGTCACTGATTTTGACTTGATCTTGCTGTGCTATGCTGCTTTTCTGTAGCAGATAATATAACATTCACACCGTGCCTCTGTATCGAGGGTTCATGCGTGGTCGTTCTCCTTAATTCCCACATGTAACAACATCTAAATCACAGCGTAACATTCAGTAACGTGTGCGCTAAAGCGTCAACCCGAGCACACGGCGTCCCTCTGAGGATTGGAGTGAGTGTTACAGTATAGGCTTCAGCCAGAAGTGTCACACACTTAAACTCTCAAACTCTGTCTGGGCGACGCAGCATGTCAGCGCTCAAAAGACCGTAAACTAAAGCTGTTAAACTAAAGCTGGACTTTCTGTAAACTTCTTGCTATCATATGAATTAGTCTGCGAAAATAATGGCAGAAACTATTCAGCTGTTAGGCCTGGGCGCTAAAATGTAGGTGTTTGTTTAATGTTTAATGTTTAATAGATAGTGAAAATATATAATGTTATGATTTTAGAAGAGCATAGAGAATTACAGGTCCAGGTCATGCATGTTATTCGTATTCTCCTTCTTTGCACTCCATTAAGCTTACTACATTGCACTAAATCTTTTTACAATCTCTGCACTGGCTTAAACGTTTCCACATTTGGAGTCAATCACTGAAACGCATGTTTAGAGGCAGATCGGTCTTTCATCAAACGCAGCGGATAGGCCTCGATGTTCACTGAGGTTTCCACGCTGTGCAATTGCCGTTTAGAGGCGCATGCAAAACGTAGTTAAAGATCTTGTGAATCTCTGATGGTGAGAAAATGTTCGTTCGTCCGTAAGATTCAGGTTAAAACGAAACGAGGCAGCAGACCGTATCCGTCCTGGGGGCATTGATTATGGAACCTGTGTTGGCTTAATGCTACGTTTGAGACAACGTTGTAGTTTGTAATTCTTATCAATAACATGGAAAACAACTGCAAGTTTGTTCCCCGTTTACAGATTAGACCCAGTACTTGGATAAATCTACAAATGTTACTTATCAATAACATTAGCTTGCTAGCTGTTGTTGTCGACTTGTGGACTGTGTGTGTGTGTGTGTGTGTGTGTGTGTGTGTGTGTGTGTGTGTGTGTGTGTGTGTGACTGTGTGCGATTTAAAGTAGCTTTTTATGAGTTTTACGTGATAACAGATCGAACCTGTAAATCACCACTTACAACTCGACAATCACGACATCGAACTAATCCCTATTTGAATCGGATTTGTTTATATTTCACGTCAGTTGTCTTATTGATTCAAGCTGAAATCACAACGTGTCTTTACAAATACTTTACAAATAATGTTAATGATAACGATATAAAGCGATCTAAAAGACAAGTGTCTTGTGCCATTTCTTTCAGCACTTTGCTTCCTTTCTCATTTACACACTTTGAGAAGAGGTCAACAGTGAAAATGTTAGACAACATTAGACAACTAACTAACTTGTAGATTAACTTAATAACTTTACGACTAACTTGTTAAAGGATTGCAATAAAAAGATGTTATTGAGGAAGAAATCTAGATTTTGGAATCGCTGCTGCCAGCGAATTTCTGACTTCACATCATCCTCAAAAACTCACCGTGAACCTGAAGTTGTGGAAATGTTTGAAACTTTTGCTGCCCCGTGCAGTGCTGCTTTCATCAAATATTCGTCTGAATGAAACATTTATAGCGTCTGGATTTATTTCTCGAAAGATTTTGAATCTAAGAGTTGCCGGAGTGTGAGTGCGAGTTGAAATGCAGCCCTGATGTAGTCTAGGTGAAACTCTATAAATATAGACACGTGTTACTGAAAGAAGTCGCAGCTCTCACGCAAGACTCTGTCCTGTGGAGCTCCTGTGAAGAGCAGAGCGAGTTGTGTGAGTGCAGTTATTATAAAATGTTCACACTCATTCAGAAGAAATAAACTGATATGGATTTGAATTACCTTTATCTCACCGGTCACATTGTGCCTGTCGAGATGCTTCGGTGCGAGTGACTGGATGCGGCATCGACACGTTATTGTTTACCATCCTGACCAGCTATTAGGTTTAACACTTTAGTCCACGTTAATGTTTTAGAAGCAGTGCTGTTCTTTGTGTGTGGATATCATCATAAAATCTGCAGAAAATGACAGCGCACTAATATTAGCGGCTTCTCTGACAGACTGTAGCTGTCCTGTAATTTTACACCAGCTGATAAAACTGTCTGCTTCTTCACTGTTGGAGGCTACAAGCTGGCATTCAGACTCCTAAAGTAATGAACACAATAGCATTAATATAAAGGGAGTCTCTCTGTCTCTCTCTCTGTGTCTCTCTCTGTCTCTCTCTCTCTCTCTGTGTCTCTCTCTCTGAGGGCGAAGAGAGACGGGGAGGGGAGAGAAGACGAGTGAGAGGGGGGAGAGAGAGAGAGAGGAGAGAGGGAAGAGAGAGAGAGAGAGAGAGGGGAGAGAGAGAGAGAGAGAAGAGAGAGAGGAGAAGAGAGAGAAGAGAGAGAGGGGGGGAGGACGGGGAGAGAGAGAGGAAAAACAGAGAGAGAGAGAGAGAGAGAGAGAGTAGAGAGAGAGAGAGAGAGAGGGAGAGAGGGAGAGAGAGGGAGAGAGAGAGGGGGGGGAGAGAGGGGGAGAGAGGGGGAGAGAGAGAGAGGAAGAGAGAGCTAGAGAGAGGAAGAAAGAGTTAGAGAGAGAGAGAATTAGAGAGAGAGAGAGGGCTAGAGAAAGAGGGGGGAGAGAGAGAAAGAGAGAGAGAGAGAGAGAGAGAGAGAGAGAGAGAGAGAGAGAAAGAGGAGAGAAAGAGAGAGGAGAAAGAGAGAGAGAGGAGAGAGAGAGAAGAGAGAGAGAAGAGGGGGGAGAGAGAGGAGAAAGCAGAGGGAGAAACAGAGAGACAGAGAGAGAGAGAGAGAGATATAGATACACTTCTTATATGTCGTCTCTCTCTATATATGAGTAAGAGAGATATATATAGATATAATATGATCTAGATAGAAGTAATTGGACTGGAATTCATGCTTGTTTGGATAAACACCATGAAAGAACAGAGAATGTTATGCCAAAACGATCGGCGATTCCACACTTTCCAGTATCTACCGTAACCTCCCTGTTAACTCGAACCCTAGTGACCGTTTTCTGCTTGCAGAACTGATGCTCACAAGTTGTTTTTTGTTTGCTTTTTTTTTAATCTCCTCGTCCCACATACACACTTGAGACCGTTGTGTGTGAGAATCCCAGGAGAGCAGCCCACCAAAGTCACTTTTCTGAGATCATGTACACATTTGTCCTCATTTCGATGTTCGATGTGAACGTTGGTGGAAACGTGAATCTGAAGACCAGTGTGCTGGCACGTGATTGGCCGATCAGATTGTTGCGTGACTGAGTAACTGACAGGGTGGTTGTAATAAAGTGTTGGGGAAAACACATTATAAGCGTAAATATGTTAATTATAGTGCAACCACTGATGCTCGCGCACACACACGCACACACACACACACACACACACACACACACTTTAACTAAAGTTCTCAATAGATGAGTCAGGTCCCATATAAAGAGCTATTAGTGCATTATTGTGCTTGTGGGTTTTTGTGTATGCAATTTGGGGATAGAATTAAGCTGGTGTGTGTGTGTGACCTAGTTTTATCTCACTCGATGACAGCTACATCTGCTTTGTGAGTGTGTGTGTGTGCATGCATGTGTAAGTGTCTCTCCCCCTCTGCTACCTGGCTTTTCTGTGTGAAACCCTACAGGAAATGACACGTGTATTCTTTCTTCCCTCATCATGGTAAAAGCAGAAAGCGGCGGAGGGATGAAAAATGGATAGAAGGAGAGGGAGGCAGTGTGCGTGATGCTGATGTGGTGTGACAGGCGAGTTGCTCGTGGGAGACGAGTTACCATGGCGATTCCCCAAGCCCACAATCCATATTTAATGCAACTTCACTTAGCTACTCACCTTTCTCTCTCTCTCTCTCTCTCTCTCTCTCTCTCTCTCTCTCTCTCTCTCTCTCTCTCACACACACACACACACACACACACACACACACACACACACACACACACACACACACACACACACACACGCACACACACACACACATTAAACAGTTATGGTCTGGATACCTTTTCGCTTCCTTCTGTGCCTTTTGCCTTGATTTCCCACAACAGATGCTGTAAGCAATCCCAAAAAACTGATCAGTTTTATGCCCCGTCCTCCATTTGGGATGGTATTAAACCCACTATATTAAATGCAGCAGAAGCGACAGTCAGTGAGAGCGAACCCAAGGTCACGGCTCCTGCACCCCATTCACCTCAAACTCAAAAGACCACCAGATGCAGTTTTTTTGCTCGTTCCTCTGTGTGAAGCTGCATAGAAGTCGTGTCTTGTGTTTTTATTTCCTGTAACGCCAGCCATTTTAAGAAACTTCCCCAAGGCTAGAAAACATATTAAGTCTATCATCACGGGCCTTTTTTCGAATTGTGTGCGTTTTCTATATGAGACAACGAAGCACTGTGAGCTGCAGTAAGAGCAGCAGAATCATTTAGACAAGGAAAAAGATGCTCTTAGGTTTCAATAGTTTTATTAAATCACGTTTCCCTCTTTATCCCACTGAATTGTAACATCAGCCTGAAAAAAATGCATGTCGTGTTTTCTGGTTTGAACGCAGCGTGCTGTGTGACACAAGGATCTTTATATCGGGGACATTTATTGAAATCTCCCACTTTATGCATAACGTGTGACCTAATGTGTGTGTGTGTGTTTTATTCTCATTAGGTTATGAGCACCTGTAGAGATTGGTGATCCAGGAGTCTGAGACGAGCCAATGAGAGGATGGCCAGAGGTCACATGATCTGCAAAACCACCATCCAGCTGGTTCTGCCGATGCTGCTGAGTGTGTTGCCGCTCACACACACTCAAAGTTAGTCTTGCTCTCTCGTTATCCCTTTCTCATGCGCGCACACACACACACCTTACCCTGGTACATTCTCCCCCTCAGTACGGTTCTTTAAGGAGGTGAGAACACAGCAATCACACTCCTGCACGGAACAAATCAATCGGTCTGAGAGCTTCTCAGTGAGGCGGTCTCGGCCCGCTTCCAAACGAACCCTGGCACACGTTGATTGCAGCGAGAAAACGACTCAATCCAGCTGCAGGAACCGAACGTAAACCGAACGTGTCGCGTATTTTTTGATCGTAAGCGAAACGAGTGACTGACCAATTTCTGTGATTTGGACACACAGTTAATGAAAGTAGGACTAATGGGTGTGAAAGCTTCCTAACACTCTAATGTAAGAGTCTTCCCAGAGCTGTGGTTGTGTAGCATCACAATTCTAACGTTACCCTTACTTACACATTACAGCAGTTCCGCACGGGCGGCAAAGCATGACCGCAAACATTCATCGCTCCGAGTACGAAGTTTGCTTAATCTTCATCCTTACTTTATACGCAGTTTGTAAAAACAAAGTACAGGTTTGCTCACAAACTCCTTTAAGCGGCTTCTCCGGAATATTTATCCGGTCGAAACGTTTATTTTTTGTGTGTTTAAACACTTCAGTGTGGGCGTTTTGCAGGATTCATTACGATATGCAAAAAATCACACCGTGTAAACAGGATGTCACGATTTTATCTGGTGGAAATCACACACACACACACACACACACACACACACACATACACACCCTCCACATGCATTGCACCAAAGCCCAGGTCCACATGGCTCTTTGTTCTTGATCAGAGGAGCAGGAAGGAGATTAGTGTGAGCGTCCACTGTGTCATGCTTCTCACCCACTGACACGATTAATGCAGCGGCCGGATAGTAAGGAAATCCGATTGAGTGCATACGGACTGCACAGATTCTCTACATTTAAATGGAAAGCTTTGATCTTAACCTCTGATATTGAGTCTAATTTCCACCGTGATCGCTTGCTGATAATTACGCTGCAAAAAAAAGTAAATAAGCAAATAAAAGACATTTTTTAAAATACAGGGTGTAGTTACAGGTGTCTTTGTTTCTGTCTGTCAGTAGTCAGTAGTGTATTTTAAGCAGCATTGCTTTTGATGTTGCGTAAAACTGTTTTATGTAATTAGCCGTTGATGAACGGAAACGTGTCGATTCTGTCCACCGTTTCAGATCCACCTCGTTTCACCCGGACACCCACTGATCAAATAGGCGTACAGGGCGGCGTGGCCTCCTTCGTGTGCCAGGCGACAGGAGACCCACAGCCCAAGATCACTTGGAGCAGGAAGGGCAAAAAAGTCATCAACCAGAGATTTGAGGTGAACACACACACACACACACACACACACACACACATATATATCCACACATAGACATACAATTTGCTGTGTGCTAGTAAATCAGGATTCTGGAATTGAACTTGCACACACAGACACCCATATTGGCTGTCTGAGATAAGCCTAAAGGCAGCTGCCGACATCTGTTTCTTTTTCACACTCACACACACACACACACACACACACACACACTCACTCTCACACACACACACACACACACACACACACACACACACACACACACACACACACACACAGACACACACAGATGCACACATTAAGGTCAGGATATATCTAAACATTGCAAAGAAATCTAATTTTATTAACCCTACATGTGTGGTGCCTGTAGAGTGAACTGAGCTTCATCAGCTGTGTATCAGACATATAGACTGGATTGATGGCTCTACATACAGTTCACTCAGTGTGTCTCTGCTCGCGTTTCCTGTTCCCCAAACACACTTTATCTCTGTCTCTCCCTTTTATTTCACACATCTGTGCACCTCTCCCTCTCTTATGCTGCATCTCTCTTTCTCTCCCTATCTTCCCCTCTCTCTCACTCTCTCTCTCTCTTTCTCTCTCTCCCTCTCTCATGCTCTCTCTCTCTCTCTCTCTCTCAATTTTTCATGCTGTATCTCTCTTCCTCTCTCTCTCTCTATCTCTCTCTCAATTTTTCATGCTGTATCTCTCTTCCTCTCTCTCTCTCAATTTTACATACTGTTTCTCTCTTCCTCTCTCTCTCTCTCTCTCTCTCTCTCTCTCTCACTCTCTCTCTCAATTTTACATGCTGTATCTCTCTTCCTCTCTCTCTCTCTCTCTCTCTCTCTCTCTCTCTCTCTCTCTCTCTCTCTCTCTCTCATTTCCCTTCTGTCACATTGTCTCTGCAGATGATTGAGTTTGAAGACGGCTCTGGCTCAGTCTTACGTGTGCAGCCACTGCGGACCCCACGTGACGAGGCTATATATGAGTGTGTGGCGTCTAACGAGGCCGGAGAGATCAGCGCCTCCACCCGCCTCATGGTGCTGCGAGGTGAGCACACGCTTTCATTCACACACAAGAGATTTATATCACCAACTTACCTTGCAGTTTTTTTGATATATTCAGCCTACTGGGCTACAGCAGACTAGTTCATAAATCTTTATGGGGAGGAGCGTTTTCCCTACGGATCAGACCTAACAATCCATTCACAGCACTTTTGTTTGTACAGTGGTTTGTAGAACAGTCATTACAGCACTAATCTCTCTTCCAACTGAAAGATGGCACCAAGAGGGAGACGTATTCTCACTAACAAATCAGACAGAATGTTATTCAATTACCAATCAATAAAGTTAAATGCTGTTAATTGAACCCTTTAAGTGCATGAAGTGTGTGTTCCACATGCCTCATGTATATATGTGTGTATCACAGAGGACCAGCTTCCTCCCGGCTTTCCGTCCATAGACATGGGTCCTCAGCTCAAGGTGGTGGAACGTTCTCGCACAGCCACCATGCTGTGTGCAGCCAGCGGCACTCCTGACCCAGAGATCACCTGGTTTAAGGACTTCCTTCCCATCAACACACACACTCACGGACGCATCAAACAGCTGCGCTCAGGTACGGCCCGGATTCAGCGTCGGCTCTTAATTACGCGTTCGAAGAGTCACAATAACGAGTTACAATAACGAGTCTTATCAAACACGCATCATGAGTTGTTCAGCGTATTAAACTATATTAGATTTCACTATAAGTGCGTTTGTGTCTGCAAACTGACGAGGAAACCGTTAGTACTGTAATAACCTAATCTTAATCTTTATAAGTATATAAAGATATAATAATGATTTATTTGAAAAGATATTTAAGAGAAGAGCCATTGTGTTGTCAGAGGAATCTTTCAGAAACTAAAGCGAATTCTTTTCCTTATAACTATGTCCCGAACGCATGTCACGTTTCACATGTTTCCTTTTCACGACACAGCAAGGGAACCGGAAAAGTCCGGAAAGTTTAAAGCTCTTCCCGAATGTTTAGAGATGTTTAAGAATATCCA
>NC_062524.1:18544554-18554554 GCF_022655615.1 Tachysurus fulvidraco
ACACACACATCACATTCTAATTGTCATTGATTAACCCTGTTAATGTTAGGGGTTGTATTCTTCCTGCCACACATGACTGTATTATAATGATAAATATGATTATTTATTACATATCTTTTAAAGATCAGTTCTTGTATTTGGTCAGTTATATAGATACTGATTTGGTGTAGACACAAATCACTTGGCTTGATGGCGAAGCTACCGAGAAGGTGGCTTTAAGAAGATTACAGAACAAATCCACAAACCTCTTGAATATATCTTGACCTTTTTTTCTTGATGTTTTTTTTTTTTTTTTTTGCACCACTATTCTGATCTCTCTGTGGATGAATAACATTTTCATCTCCTCTAACGAAGCCACATTTCATCTTTCAGCTCTTTTCTTCTCAAACACTGTCTGTTTGTCCTTCCACAAACGCCATCTTTCTAATCAAACCTGTGACTTTTTGAATTTTTCTTCTCCGAGGGGTAAATTCCAAATACTCCGCTGTGGTACTCGACTGATTATTATTATTTTATTTTTTTAACTTGAATCATTGTGGATTGTTAACTACTTCTTTGTAGCCTTTGTGCATCTGTTAGTGAAAAGAAGTGAATGAATTTTGAATCCATTATTTTTTACTATTGTTCTTTTTTTATTCCAAACAACACTTAATTTTTTATATTCAACCGTCTTCTTCTTCTTCTTCTTTTTTTGCAAACCAAAATTTTATTGCTGCTAATTGTGAACATCGGTTAAACATGCCAGAAAAGCCATAACGTTGTTACACTGTTGTACTAAAGCATGTGCGCAGACACACACACACACACACACACACACACGCTGGTTTGAGTACATGAGGAACATCAAACACTTGCGCTCTTGGCAGTAGACCAGACTGGATGTTATGAAAACCTTTGACTGTCTATTTTGACAAAGGGAAAAAAATTCTCCTATCCTATGTATGTGTGTTTGCCTGTGTGTGTGTGTGTGTTTGCCTGTGTGTGTGTGTGTGTTTGCCTGTGTGTGTGTTCAGGTGCACTGCAGATTGATCGCAGTGAAGAAACCGATCAAGGGAAATACGAGTGCGTGGCTACGAATAGCGAAGGGACTCGTTACTCAACATCCGCTAACCTCTACGTCAGAGGTGGGTTCAGTAACAGTTAAACAAGCTTAGATGTAAACAAACACATTCCTCGTTTACTCCTGATGGACGCTGTCGATTAGCGATGGTCACGAATGTAGCAACACAGAGTAATTATTTTATTGCATTACTATGTTTGGTCTGTATAAGTTTCTGTATGTACTGTAACAGTAGATTACTAACACATGAATAATCTAGACAGATGGAGACCCTCTGAAGCACTGGCCTGGAGAACCAGCTCACGGTGCCACCAGTTTAAGAGCCAAACTGTTTTGATCACCAACATCCTTCTGTTATACATTTACTCTCAGAGACCACATTGTTCCTCTGCTAAAAGGCCGTTCGTCAGCTTTCTGCTGCTTGAACTACGCCAACTTTGACAAATCAAACTAGTTTAGTTAGGAAAATAGCACTTTGTGTCTGTGTTTAAATGCCTTTCACTTCTCTTGCTCACCACCTGGAGATAGTGCTTTGTGTTCTGAGATTTACTCTTTTTTTTTCTTTTCCCTATGCTGTTATTATCTCTCTCTCTCTCTCTCTCTCTCTCTCTCTCTCTCTCTCTCTCTCTCTCGCTTTTCTCCCGCTTCTCTTCCTCTCTTCAGAGCTGAGAGATGGTAAGTCTTGTAAACCAATTTAAATCCTAATCCCACTGTTATCTCGAATTTATAAGCATTCATGTCTAAGCTCGTTACCATGCACGAGGTGCTTATATATGCTCATTCTGTACAACCATAAATATCGTTATTTAACCTGTATTTCATGTTGCACTTTGAGAACCACTGCTCTACACAACAACGACTCCCGATTCCAGATTTAAAGAAAAGATCCTATTTCTAATTAGTATATAACAACAAGCCCATTTCCAGTACAACTAACGACCGATCTGTTCTCACTCTGACAGTGCGCCGGGTCCCTCCGCGCTTCTCTGTGCCGCCCATGGATTACGAAGTCATGCCTGGAGGAGGGGTGAACATCACGTGCGTGGCGGTGGGCGTCCCCATGCCGTACGTGAAGTGGATGCTTGGAACGGAAGACCTGACCCCAGAGGATGACATGCCCATCGGAAAGAACGTGCTGGAGCTCACGGACGTGCGACAGTCAGCCAATTACACCTGTGTGGCCATGTCCACTCTGGGTGTCATTGAAACTGTCACACAGATCACAGTCAAAGGCAAGCTTATGATTCAGAGTCACAGTGACGCATTGGTACATCATTAAACACAGAGGTCAAGTTGTCGCTCAGCGGATGAGAGCAAACGGTTAAAAGTGCACATGTTCAACGAAAAGGAAAAATATGGGTCTTAGTCAAATCGTATTGTAATATCAAGCCTCTTTGCTTTCTTTTCCAGCCCTTCCAAATCCTCCAGGAGCTCCGGTTGTCATGGAGCGTTCAGCCACCAGCATAACCTTGATGTGGGACAGTGGGAACCCGCTTCCTGTTTCCTATTACGTCATCCAGCACCGCCCCACTTCCTCCCATGACCCTTTTAAAGAGATTGACGCCGTGGCGACAACACGGTACAGCGTCGGTGGCCTCAGCCCCTACTCGTACTATCACTTCCAGGTCATAGCGGTCAATTCCATCGGCCGCAGTCCTCCGAGTCCTACCGTGGAAGCTCGAACAGCAGAGCAAGCCCCAAGTTCTGCGCCGCGGAGAGTCAGAGGACGAATGCTCAGCGTGTCCACGGCAATGGTGCAGTGGGAGGAGCCAGAGGAGGCAAACGGACAGGTGGTTGGCTACCGGGTTTACTATACGTCTGATCCATCGCTGCAAGTCAACCAGTGGGAAAAGGAGATCGTTCGTGGAGCAAATTTCCTCACAATACAGGATCTAACACCAAACAAGACCTATTACATTAGAGTCCTGGCTTTTACTGCAGTGGGAGATGGTCCTCTCTCCAGCGACCTGCACATCATTGCCAAAACCGGAGGTGAGTGTGTGTTTGTGTGAAAATCCAGCACACACACTGCAAGATCTTAACCCCATAGTTGCTGAAACAAGTCTTCTGATCTTGATTTTTCACACAATAAATACATCAGTAGGTTAATTAGGCAGTAATTATTATAGTTCATGTAACTCATTTGTTGGAAAACATTTAGGGAGCTTTTTTTATGTGGGGCTTAATTAAGAAAACCCATAGCAGCTTATGTTTCTCGACCACCTTGGTCTAACCGTGTCGCTCGTCCACACAGATACAAGGCATTTTGAAGCAAATGCACCCACGAAGCTGATTTTATAGTTGCTCCGTTTGTTAGGAAACTTTTTGGGAAGTGCAAGTTTCGTTCCATGCGGAACAATATATAGCAGCAGAAAGTGAGTCACAATCGCAGACGGGTCGAGAAGACCGCGTCCATTTTTTCATTTTGTAATGTTTCCCAGAAACAGGCAGAGCTGTGTATAGAAACGCCTGTATTTCACCTAATACAGACGGTTCAGTATGTGTCACACTAATTTCTCACAGACTGCAGCATTTTATATATATTTTGTCATGTTCAGTATGTGATGTCATTTCTCTGTCTCCTTTTCCAGTTCCTTCTCAGCCCACAGAGCTGAAAGCAGAGGTGAAGTCAGAGACGAGCGTACTGCTCTCCTGGCTTCCTCCAGCTCACAGCGGCACCGACGCCATCATCGGATACGAACTCATATACAGGCTCGGAGACCAGCCTGAGCAGGTGAGCTGTACCTGTCCATCACAGTAATGCAGCGAGAGTGAGAATAAGTCACTAATCGTGCCTCATTTGTTTGTGGGGTGATGCTGTAGTGACACACTGAAAAACATGATGTGTGTCTAAGTCATGTGCTACTAAGGGCCTTAGTTTTCTTACGAAGAACAAAAACGTTAAAGCAGACTGAAGCCCCATCAGCTGTGATACCATGTAACATAACATCTAACCGATGTCTAGTATACAAGTATATTTTTAATACTATTTGTAATCATTACATCAATATGTCCAAATGTGGTTTATTCCAACAATACAGCTTCGAGCGGGTTTTTAATAAGCTATTTTGAATCGAATCTGAATAATATATCTTTGGATATCTATGTAGCTCCTCACGGTGGGTCAACAGCAGGATCCAACACCCACGGATTTGTTTCTTGAGAACAAACTCGCGCATATATATATAAATATATATATATATATATTTATATACTGTATTTATATTTATATACTGTATTTATATTTATATACTGAATTTATATTTATATATATATTTATGTATTATATACTGAATTATAAACCTTTTCTTCTGCAGAAGATCGTGTTCGACCCCAGCGCCAGCTACGTGCTAAAGAATCTGAAGCCCTTCTCCACCTACACCTTTCAGTTAGCAGCACGTAGTAAACACGGCGTGGGAGCCTTCACCAGCGAGCTCAGCATACAGACTCCTCAAACCTGTATGTACACACTCACACACACACACACACACACACACACACACACACACACACACACACACACACACACTCACACACACAAACATACAGACAGCACTTCCATTATGAGAGGAACATGTTTGTATTGTCATCACACCAGGGTTAAGTGGAAAATAACAGTCAAGTCGTCACTCTGTTGAAGAAATGTACACCCTGTTAAAAACATGTTACTGGCTTTGTGTGTGTGTGTGTGTGTGTGTGTGTGTGTGTGTGTATTTATACCACAGCACAGTTAAATTCTCAAATCTGTTTAGTCAGAAGGTGGGGATCATGTTCTGTACGTGTGTGTGTGTGTGTGTGTGTGTGTGTGTGTGTGTGTGTGTGTGTGTGTGTGTGTGTGTGTGTGTGTGTGAACATGGGCAGCAGGTGTGTTTAGGTCCACACACTGCTCTCTACACTATGTACTGAGAGGGACTGTTTAGTTCTTTTATGAACACAGGATTGCCACTGATGGCAGATTGCTGTGGTATAAGTGGAATAAAACGCTTCAGTACATACAGTAATCCCTCGCCACTTCGCGGTTCAAGTTTCGCGGTGCATCGCTGATTTTTCAATAATATTAATCTAAAAATAAAAATAATTTCCCAGGATGCCAGACAAAGAGAGAAACTCTCTCAGAGGCTTTGTACATACCCACAGGCACTCAGACAAGGCACATGATTGGTTCCCGGCGGGAGATCTGAGTTGATTGGCTGCGCATCATCGCATCCTCTCCCAGCTTCTTCCCTTGTATCTTGCCACTCTCGTTCACGCTGTCAACTGTGTCTCGTGTATTGTGTTCGAAATTAACTTTTTGTTAAGCCCTTACAATGCCTCCTATATGCCGTGCCCCTGCGAAAGATTCCTTTAGTGAGCCCAAGAGGAAGAGGAAGATGATGACCATCAATGAAAAGGTCAAACTTAGGGCCAATCCTACTTTGCGGATTTTCACCTATCGCGAGGGGTTCTGGTCCCCATTAACCGCGAAAAACGAGGGATCACTGTACTGTTATTGCAAAATGAATCATTAATGAATCATTTTTTTCTGTATTCTGACAGCTCGATTGTATTTTTATTAATAAACCTAATCAGGTTATAAATTTAATCATCAGGTTTAATTATCAACTTATACATTTAAAGAAATTTTAATTAAATGCTCTTTATATATTTCATATAGAGACCGATAAACACTTCGGAACGCATTAAGACGTACTGTAAGCTGTTACTATATAATCATCATTCCGACTGTAATGCGTTTAACTTGCCATATAATGAACCTCATACCTGATCTGTATGGGCTGAATAAGCTACAGCATGGCAGCCTAGACCTTGTGTTCTGCTTCAACACAGCTGATTAAACTCGCTGGTGAATTATTAAGGCCTTCGCGAGCCGAGTGATGAGTGTTCGAGTTTGCGTTCCAAACCACGCAGCTGAGTCAGAAACTGTGGAAAATGTCCACAGTGGGTATTTCGTCTTCCTAATGGCGTGTCTGTTTGACGTGCCGAATTAACAGAAAACAAGAAAAGGCTCCAGGCAGTGGCACACAATGCCCAGCTCATTTCGGGTGAGTCAGGTATAATGTAGTGTATAAAAACGTATGTAATAGATATATAGAGAAAAGGAAAGGAGGCAGAATGGAACAGCGTGATTGGGGGAGATAAAGGTGAGTTTATTGTCAAATATTCTTTTACTCAGTCTCTTTGCTTTTATGCACAGACATGAATCTAGAGATACTCACGATATTTGTGTTAAATATAATATTTTATGACGTAATAACACCATATACATCTGTCTGAAACCATCATCATTGTCATTGTCCACGTCATTGTCCTTATAATCTTCCAAAATGGCCCATAACTCAGATTTCGACTCACTCAGCCCACAAAGTCGTCACATTGCCCCGCACTGCCGACGAGCTCGGCTCCACCGCCATTCCTGGGGAAAGCGGGAATGTTACGTTGTTCTGTTCGATCCACGGCATCGGGACAAAAACAAAGACGAGGTGTGAATCCGGAACGCTCCACCGTACAAAAGTCACTGTTACACTAAGGGAAGATGGTCGGTTTTCTCTATCAGAGGTAGAGGCAGGACCAACACACCGTGGCCGGTCAGTTGTCTTTAAACACTCGAATCCTCTCTCTGTTGGACATCTCAAAACAGCGTTCTCTCGGTGCCCCATGGACTTTAATATACTCTAGGAAAAAATATCTCTGCATTTTTAGCCTGTCGAATTTTTTTGTTTATTCTATAGACCGATCAAACCTTCTATTCATCCTGACGAACGAGACCAAACTTTTCATCCTGTTCTCCTGAAACTTTCACCTTGGTGACCTGGTTTGATCTGTGAGATTCTTACTCAATTCCCTGTATCTCAGAACGCCACCGGTGTTTCCTGTATCTCACAACGCCAACGGTGTTTCTTGTATCTCACAACGCCACCGGTGTTTCCTGTATCTCACAACGCCACCGGTGTTTCCTGTATCTCACAACGCCACCGGTGTTTCCTGTATCTCACAACGCCACCGGTGTTTCCTGTATCTCACAACGCCACCGGTGTTTCCTGTATCTCACAACGCCAACGGTGTTTCCTGCATCTCACAACGCCAACGGTGTTTCCTGAGGCTTCTCTGCGGATCGACTCTGCAAGCGCCTCATGGTAACCTCCTGCTGCTGAGCCACCACACAGAAGGATAGGTGACTTTTGCAAGATGGTGTTCTGGAGAAAATGAGGGATGTCCTAGTGTTCCTGCTAAGTCACAGGTAGGAGACCACACACACACACACACACCAAGGTTTACAAGACTCCACTATCACTGAACAAATCTCTTTGACCTCTGAACTGTGTAATTTTATAAATCAATCATCATCTGTCAAAATATATGAGAAATGAATTCAGTCTAGAAGACGGTTTTGTGCAATAAAGTGCTAGCATGATTTACGACGGTGCCGGTCGCAGTTATTTATATAGCAGCCTCCCACACTCTATAATATTCAGTGCGTTCTTTTATTCGTGTGTAAAAATCCAACATAAAGCCTCCTGTGTATTCTCCCCAGTGCCTACAATCCGCTCGTCAGCACCGGTGTGGCCCGTGCCCCGAGGTCACACCTGTCGCCATAGCGACGACCTCAGAGCTCAACGTTTTCAAAACCGACTAAAAGCAGAGCAGACTCAACTTTCCTCAAGAGTCGTGAAATATAACTCGGTCCTCATGCGGTGTACAGTAACAGTGACCAGAGCGAGGAACTCCTCCATCTATCCTTAAAAGCTGAGCCATAATTCTCATACAGTGTGTGTGTGTCACCGTGTGTACAGTGTGTGTGTCTCCGTGTGTACGGTGTGTGTGTGTCACTGTGTTTTCAGTGTGTGCATATCACCCTGTGTACAGTGTGTGTGTGTCACCGTGTGTACAGTGTGTGTGTCACCGTGTGTACAGTGTGCGTGTCACCATGTGTACAGTGTGTGTGTCACCGTGTGTACAGTGTGTGTGTGTCACCGTGTGTACAGTGTGTGTGTGTCACCGTGTGTACAGTGTGTGTGTGTCACCGTGTGTGCAGTGTGTGTGTCACCATGTGTACAGTGTGTGTGTCACCGTGTGTACAGTGTGTGTGTGTCACCGTGTGTACAGTGTGTGTGTCACCGTGTGTACAGTGTGTGTGTGTCACCGTGTGTACAGTGTGTGTGTCACCGTGTGTACAGTGTGTGTGTCACCGTGTGTACAGTGTGTGTGTGTCACCGTGTGTACAGTGTGTGTGTGTCACCGTGTGTACAGTGGGTGTGTGTCACCGTGTGTACAGTGGGTGTGTGTCACCGTGTGTGCAGTGTGTGTATGTCACCGTGTGTACAGTGTGTGTGTGTCTCCATGTGTACAGTGGGTGTGTGTCACCGTACGTACAGTGTGTGTGTGTGTCACCGTGTGTACAGTGTGTGTATGTCACTGTGTGTACAGTGTGTGTTTGTCACCGTGTGTACAGTGTGTGTCACCATGTGTACAGTGTGTGTATGTCACCGTGTGTACTGTGTGTGTGTGTGTGTGTCACAGTGTGTACAGTGTGTGTGTCACTATGTGTACAGTGTGTGTATGTCACCGTGTGTACAGTGTGTGTCACCGTGTGTACAGTGTGTGTGTGTCACCGTGTATACAGTGTGTGTGTCACCGTGTGTACAGTGTGTGTGTGTGTCACTGTGTTTTCAGTGTGTGCATATCACCCTGTGTACAGTGTGTGTGTCACTGTGTCTGTCGGGCATTCCGTTTGTTTGTGTGTTTGTTTATTTATTTTTGGGGTCGAAGTCCACCAAAGTCACGCTCTAAGGTGAGGCACCTGCCCAAAGCTGTATATATTATCAACTCGGACACAGGTTTGCCAACAGGAATTCATTTTCTCTCTGATGACGTCACGTTGTCAGTAAACACCAGGAAAAGGTTTGTCAGCAGTTCCAGGTTGTTCCTGCAATTCTGAATCACGCTGCATTCACAGCTGTACCTCCTGAAAGTGTTTTGTCTCATATTTGTGACTAAACATTGAACAGTGTTTTTTTTGTGTGTGTGTGTGTATGTGTGTGTGTGTGTGTGTTTTTCATAAGTGTTTGCTGTGAACTTCCATGTGAAAGCTGCTATGAAGAGTTCAGTATGGCTTGCCTGGGAACCACGAACCTCACAGAACAAACCTTCGACTTTTATTGTAAGTAAAACACAATAAAAGTGAGGCGTTTAGCAAAGGTTTAGAATCGAACGTCACCTCATGCATATTCAAACTTCACTGATGTAATGTTCGTGTCTGCGTCGACACCCAGATCTCATACGGCGACGGTCGCAAATTGGAGGTAGACGGGCGTCTCGGTCTGCAGCGCGTCGCCGAGTTAAAGCCGCAGTCACTCTACACGTTCCTCCTGAGTAATAAAGCGGACGGCAAAGAGGGGCTACAGCACCGCTCCGACGCCATGACCGCTCCGAACCTGCTACCTAGAAAACCTCAGCTAGTGGAGAAGAGCAGCTCCGAGAGCACTGCTACGCTGCAGCTGCCCTCCGTGCATACACACACCCCTGTCAGGTCAGCCTCACACCAGTAAAACACTTCATATCCTCAATGCTGATAATGTTACTGCCTCGTACACAAAACGATAAGATCTTAAGCATATGAATTATTTTCCCTCAGCTTTCCCTGTCATTAGCAGACAGATAAGACGGGGTTAATAAGTTCATGTAGCGTTTACTCTCATCCTGAAATTCAGTAGTCAGATCTAAGCGTCGTTTATTTGATTATTTCACCAGTTATTTTTGTCAACAAGGATGTGATATGCGCAATAATCAGGGATAAGCCTTCTCGTCTTTCAGAGATTAACAGACATCAACGGACGAGAGAGATAACGTGGATTGTTTTGGAACGGTTTCTCATCTAATATGATGAGCAGGCAGCCATCAGGTAAATTCTGTGTCTTGTATTCAGGGGTTTCTACATCATTG
>NC_062524.1:18559554-18647054 GCF_022655615.1 Tachysurus fulvidraco
ACACACATGCGCGCACACCCATGCGCACATGCACGTACACACACATGCATGCACACACAACACACACATACACACATGCACGCGCAAGCACAATCTCACACTTGCATCTCGAGAAAGTTGTTTGACCCTGAACACGCACACATGCACACACGCACATACATGCACACACGCACACATATGCACACATGCGCACACACACACATGCATACACACTCACACATACACACGTGCACATACTCACACGTGTGCACACACATGCACAAACACAGACAAACATGCACGCACATACAGACACACACGCGTACACACTCACACTGATGAAATAAACACAGACACACATGCACACACACATACACACAGGCACACACTTACATTAATGAAATAAACACACATGCACACATACATGCGCACGCACACACAAACACACACAGAGCTAACTTTGATTGAATTCCAGTTTTGTTGTAAAATGCTTGAATAAACTCCTCATACATGGCCATGGATCTGAGAAACAGCCAGCTTTGTTCTTCCTAATACACTTTTAGGAAACATTCCTCCACATTTCATTTACTTAAATAATAATGACAGTCAGGACAAAATCCTCCTGCATATTGGAGTTACAGAAAAACTAGAAACCACTTTAATAGTCCTATATTTTGTAGACATATTAGACAATGTAGTTTTCTGCCCTTGTGTTAGAAATTGATTTGTTTAAGAGGTTAACGTAGCTTAGGTGTAATGAAAGTTCACCGTTCAATGTGAAACCTGCAAAAACATGAATAGAAGTTAACGTGCTCTGGATTGACACACTGCTATTCACAGTGACTCACTTTGCTATTCAAAGTTAGCATTTGATTGAGGTGATTGAGCGGAAGGAGAAGATGTGATTTGTACCTTTATCTTTTTAGTAAAATGGCCTTTAAAATAACCCTGAAGTAAAGTAAGAACCGCATTACTACCATTTCCCATGTGATCCAGTCATCCTGTCACTCGTGACGTGACTCAGTAGCTTGATGTGTCTGTCTGTCTGTCTGTCTGTCTGTCTGTTCTCCAGATGCCTTCATATTTCTACTCCAAGGCAAGATTTTTGCTCTTCGTCACTTACTCACTTGTGCCCTCTTTCAGTCTGTCACCGATTTTACCTTTTACCTCGCTTTATTCATTCCTCTTCCACGTTTACTTTTTCACCTCTTCACTCTCCTTTGAGTCTTTTCTTTCGATCCGTTTCTCCAAAAAGCTGGGATTGATGCTCTAATGGTGTTGATCTAGTGTTCACCACTGCATGTTAGGGGTATAAACTTTGTCAGAAATAGTTCATTTAAACCAAAACAACTAGGACAAATCCACAAGCTGTCCTTCCAAGAACTACACAAATTGCTTGATTTTTTTTTTAAAAACAGTTCTTGGTAGCTGGCTCAAGCTTTAGGAGGTGTGTGATGTGACTGCTGATGTGATACTCGTGTGTGTGTGTGTGTGTGTGTGAGAGAGAGAGAGAGAGAGAGAGAGGTTAAAGGAAGACTTTTGTTCTGTCTGCAGAATAAGTGTGATCAGTATTGGCCCAGTCGAGGCACAGAGACTTACGGACTCATGCAGGTCTCTGTGTTAGACACCGTAGAGCTTGCAGCTTACTGCGTCAGGACCTTTGCACTCTTTAAGGTGAACACACATGTGCACACACACACACACAAACACAAACACACACACTCTTGCTAGCTATTCCTGACAGAGTCTGTGAATTTTGCTCTTTCTCTCTCTTTTTTGTTTGCTCTGTGTGTGTTGTGTGCACTGAGCAGCGTGGCAGCAGCGAGAAGCGGGAGGTCCGTCAGTTCCAGTTCACAGCATGGCCAGATCACGGTGTACCTGAACACCCCACTCCCTTTTTGGCTTTCCTGCGAAGAGTCAAAGCCTGTAATCCTCCAGACGCCGGGCCAATCGTAGTGCACTGCAGGTCCTGACTCTCACACCAGCACTTTCCACTAGGAACCGTTAAAGCAGCAATAGAGCAAAAGAAAAAGTTACAAAAGATTCTTCTAGAATTTGTCTTCAGTAATGTTGGAAATAAATCACATTAACTGGGTCATATAGTTGTGAAAACAAACAGAATTGATTTAGAAATATAAACAATATAAAAAAACAACGCAATACGAACGATTCGAAAATATCTCAAGCTCGAGTTAACCACAGACCTTATTTCACATGTCACAAAAAAAACCTACTGACTTCAGAACGATAGAGTAGAAACGAGCGAAAATTTTCTTACTTTTAGTTTTTAGGACTCGTAAAATGGGTCATTTACGGTAATGGAGAATGTCATGTTTGTGTGTTCTGTCTTACTCTCTGTCTGTCTGTCACAGCGCGGGTGTGGGACGTACCGGCTGCTTCATCGTGATCGACGCCATGCTGGAGCGCGTGAAGCAGGAGAAGACCGTCGACGTGTACGGTCACGTGACGCTGATGCGCTCTCAGAGGAACTACATGGTGCAGACGGTAGAGCAGTACGTGTTCATATACGACGCACTGCTGGAGGCCGTCACCTGCGGCAACACCGAGGTGCCTGCACGCAACCTCTACGCTTACATCCAGAGACTGAAACAGGCCGAGCCGCCCGACAACATCAGCGCCATGGAGCACGAGTTTAAAGTGAGTGCGTCAGCTGGGCTCCTGAAGCGCTAACGAGTTCTACACACTGCTCTTTCATGTCTTTTTATAGTTCAGTTCTTCACACTGGAGATCTGAAGGTGCGGCGCTAAGCTGGTGTCGTTAATATGATCATGTGTAAATGATCTGTCTGGTCTTGGTGTTGATTAACCATCGAAGGTGTTTCTGTCTACAAGTTTTATTTTAAAACTACTGTTTCTATAGACTGAGTCTCAACATAAGGAATCGGAAAAACGTGTGCACTAGTTGCCACGGTGACGTTTTCTGTAAGTATTTAGCCTTTTTTTTTTTTTTGACAGCTAGTTCTAACAGTTAGAAGCTGCAGTTTTATTTTTTCCGACATGTGAAAGATTTCTTTTGTAGTAATTAGTACGTTTGTCTCACTCCTCTGGGGTAAAGGGGCTCATTTTCTGCCTCTGCCTTGTGTGTCTCCCACCTGCTCTGGGAGTTTCCTCCAGACCAAAGACACGCATTGCTGGCTGAGTGGCATCTCTAAGTTGTCTGTTGTGCGAGTGTGTGTGCAGGTTCTCTGCAACCTCGTGTAGGACAACATGAAGGAACGGCTTTTGTTTTATAGAAGCGACCATTGTAATTGTTGGCAAAATGCTGCCGTGTAAGAGGAATAAACAACATTGTTTATTGTGCTGTTAGGAAAATAGACCACATGTAACTCCATTGATTATTTTCTTCACACACACACACACACACACACACACACCCCAGTGTTTCATCTTTTTTTAACGTGCTGATTTCTCAAATATTTTCCCCTTTAGCACGAGTGCCTGAGTTCTGAAATGTTATCAGACAAACATGATCAATATTAAGCAGGATTTCCGACGATCCAAATGTATTTGATGCACTTTACATCTTCCTTCTTCTGTCCTGTGTTGTTATTCAGAGGTTAGCCAATGCCAGGGCACACAACTCCCGCTTTGTGAGTGCCAACCTGCCCTGTAACAAGTTTAAAAACAGGCTGGTGAACATCATGCCGTACGAGAGCACACGTGTGGGCCTGCAGCTGATCCGAGGTGTGGAGGGCTCGGACTACGTCAACGCCAGCTTTATAGACGGTTATAGGTACGAACTCGTTTATCACAAGCATCGTGAGCAAGACAACATGACTTCTTAAGATAAAGTTTTTTTCCAGGATTAGACCTTTGCACATTACTAAATTTGTATTCACTCTGCTCTTTTCCCATCTCCGTCTTAAAGGCCACGCCGATAACGTATTAACTCACACTTACGTGACTTCTTGGAGGCTTGAGCAAGCACGACAAGTAGACTTCAGGAGCAGAGCTTTTCATATAACAGTAAAAATAACAGGGATAAACAAAGTAGGATACATTCTAATAATACAAATTCTAATAATACGATACAGCGCCCTCAGCACTGCAGAAACCCCGCAATTAGATCAACGAAACCTGACGCTATATTTCCAGAGAACCGCGGAGAACAATTGCTTTTAGATGATCGATGTGGAGTTGTATAGGTGGACTCTTTAATTGTGATTTTCTTCTTTGGCACGTTAGTGATTTGTGATCTGTTTAAGTGTAAAATCTCCACTCATTTTCCTTTTCCTTGCAGGCAACAGAGGGCGTATATCGCCACTCAGGGTCCTCTGGCTGAGACAGCCGAAGATTACTGGAGAATGTTGTGGGAACACAACTCAACTATTGTAGTGATGCTCACTAAACTTAGAGAGATGGGAAGGGTTAGTTACACACACACACACACACACACGCACACACTCAGAGTTTAATGATTTCATATTGTTGAAGAATTGTAATTGTGTGTGTGTTGTGTGTGTTCAGGAGAAGTGCCACCAGTACTGGCCATCAGAGAGATCAGCACGCTATCAGTACTTTGTGGTGGACCCCATGGCTGAGTACAACATGCCGCAGTACATCCTACGAGAATTTAAAGTGACCGATGCCAGGGTGTGCTCACACACACACATGTACACACACACACAAACACACACACACAACTAAGATCGAATAGAATTGAACATCAATAACTAAACACTTCTGTTTTGACAAATAGCTTTAGCCACAATTTAACCAAATTAATCATTCATGAAAACTGTGTTTTTTATTATGGAAACCAGCAAAATGCCCCAGAGGCAACAGAATACTGTTTTCCCACACACACACATATACAATGAGTCACTCTGCCAGCTCACTATGTACCTGACCTGTTTTTCCTGGAACAATCTGAAATGGTCTGGCTGTTTGCACGCTCTCTCACTCACACACACACACACACACTCACACGTCCTAATGTGTTTGTGCTCTCAGGACGGCCAGTCCCGCACTATTCGCCAGTTCCAGTTCACCGATTGGCCAGAACAGGGCGTGCCAAAGTCTGGTGAAGGCTTCATAGATTTCATTGGCCAAGTACACAAGACAAAAGAGCAGTTCGGTCAAGACGGACCAATCACAGTACATTGCAGGTAAGGGTCCGCTCTAATCTTCTTTAATTAGGGTACAACGATTATCAATACTTGACTCCTCGATTATTTTTTGTTCATTCACATCAAGCAATCATTTGACTTATAAACCGCTGACCGTGTGTGTGTGTGTGTGTGTGTGTGTGTGTGTGTGTTGCAGTGCTGGTGTTGGGAGGACAGGTGTCTTTATCACTTTGAGCATCGTGTTGGAGAGGATGCGTTATGAAGGAGTGGTCGACATCTTCCAAACTGTCAAAATGCTGCGAACTCAGAGACCAGCCATGGTGCAGACAGAGGTGTGTCATACACACATGACCGAGAGAGCAGAAGTCAGCAAATATGCACAGTATACTGTATATCGAGCGTGCATTTATGCCTGTGTGTGTGTGTGTGTTTCTGCTCCACAGGAACAATACCAGTTTTGCTACCATGCAGCACTGGAGTACTTGGGCAGTTTCGATCACTATGCAACATAAAGCGTCTCAGTTTCTCTGGACCAGCAGGACATTTCCTCTGATTTCTGTGTCTCCCAGCGCAGCTGTCTTTACACTGTCTGTACCGAGTGTGCTGTTGAGCCGCCCGTTCTTGGCTCCGGAAACGTAAGCTAGCGCTGAATTGATTCAGAGGTCACGTTTAGTTCTGTTCAGTTCAGGGCTATCTTAAGATCATCTTAAAATAATCACCACCAACAGAATATTAAATCCAGCACCTGGGAGACGAGCGGTCCAACGTTTCATTTGGATTGTGTTTTAGATTAAACTGTAACACTGATTAGTTACCAACACACACACACACACACACACACACAGGTAGAGTGGACCACTAGCAATCATGACTTTTCTCAAAAGGCTGTGCAATACTGAATATGTCTGCACTTTGGATTTAACTTGAAAGCACACACAATAATCCACTGTAATTTTATGGCCTGTTAAGTATTTAAAAAAACAAACAAAAAAAATGGTATACCGACAGTATTCATATATGTTTGTGATGGTCTGGGAAAATATGTTTGTGATGGCCTGCGATTGCTGGATTCTGGAAAGCGTTCAGTTTTTGTCTTCTGAACTTGACATGGCGTCTCCCTGCAAAACACAGCAGTGAACTCAGTCAGCCGGAAATCCTTAAACCCTTCTAGATAAAAGTGTTTTCCTCACACGATGTGAACGTAACGTGCACGTCAATCAAGTTGTGTCATAACAAAACGGCTGTAAGTGTTTTATTCCTCTTATACCACAGTTTTGCAAATGCTAATGATCAGATTTATTTCATATTTTATTTATTTTTTTAAACGAACCCATCATACTTTATAACCGTTAATGACATTTAATTTGTTTTTTGTTTTTCTAGAACACGTTCGATGTAATTAACAGACCAAATATATTAGGTGTTAATTTTTAAAGAACAATAGTTTATGCTTTAGCAGCATTCCTTCACTAATGACATTCTCTCTCTCTCTCTCTCTCTCTCTCTCTCTCTCTCTCTCTCTCTCTCTCATATTTCTTTCACCTCTCTCTCTCTCACACACCTCTTTTCTCTTTCATTCTCTCACCTCTCTCTCTCTCTCTCTCTCTCTCTCTCTCTCTCTCTCTCTCTCTCTCTCTCTCTCTCTCTCTAACTCACTCTCTCCTGAAATTAATATACCCAGTAAAACCCGCATCTTCTCATGTAAAGGAACCGCTTTGCCTCTGACTGTTACAAAGCACTAACACTAAAGTGCTTCTGAATCAACTCCAGGTCTCCTCACCGTTCAAACGCGTACACACAACTGTGTGATGTGCTTGCTGTAGGAAGAGATCAAGTACTACTTTAAAAAAAAATAAAACCTGGCTGAGCTGCTGCTGCTGCTGAAAATGAATCAACACCGTCTGAGCGATTGCATTCAAGATACCTACAGCCCTGTGCTATCAACTTCAGTAATATTAATAATCAGACATTTCACTTTAGATTCCAGAGCTAAAGATCTTAGCCATGTAAAGGGATTTCCCAGGCCGACCACACAGATAGCGACACAGTTACGCTTTGGACGTTGTTCGACTACGAAGCGTCAGTGAACACACATTGAAAAGAAAAGAAAAGAAAAAAAAAAAGGCAAAAAGAAAAACCTGAGATGAGCAGCGACACCAAGTCTTAAAGTTCACCTTAAAAAAAAACAAAAGAAAAACTCTCCACGGTGATGTTACAGTGACACAGATGATCGTTTCGACAGTAGTAGTGCCTTATCATGATTTTCGATAGTTTGCTTTTGTTCCACTTCTGTGAACGTACCTGTGTTTTAGGTTGTAGACACTTTTGATAAACTAGGATTAAACATGTGCCACACCAAAATTTTAATATCACTTTGGATTATACAAGTATATATAAATATATATAATAGTCTCTCTCACGAAACACCGTCATGATTTTTACGAAGCCATATCGATGAGAAATTGATGCTGCCAAGGCCTTTAGGAATTGTTACTACATAAAAAAAGTGTATGCATGCACATTTTTGGATGGATATAATATATTTGACCTAAATCATGAATTTTTTATATTATTAGTCATCAAATGGAACTTATATCAGTTTACTAAATATGACACTAAATCTCTCTTCTTTTTTTTTGTTTTACTTTTTTTTTTAAATTGTAATTATCCTACTTATCTTGCCTCTTGGAGAGCATGCAGTGTTTGACATCTTTATCTAGTTTTAAGGATTTTTTTTCCTGGATATATGAAAGTATTTTATATCATACGATATGTTATACTGTACGATAATTCGCACAATAAACGTAAAGAAAAAGGGAAAGAAAAAAAAACACAAGTTGAACACTCGAGCCACAAACATGTGCTGGTTGTTTTACACCCAGTGCTCAGTTTACTGAATATTCGACTTTTTATTTATTTATTTATATTTTTTTGCCATGAAAGCACTACGTCATCCCAGGAATGTAACCAGGTGTTGAGATGTGTTAATGGTCTTTGTGTGTGTGTGTGTGTGTGTGTGTGTGTGTGTGTGTGTGTGTGTGTGTGTGTGTGTGTGGATGACCCCATGAGGGAACAATACACACTCTCGCTCTATGCACTAACCGTCGTTCTCGAGTACGGAGCGTTCCCCCTGTTATCGCCATGGTGACCACAGTGTGTGCATGTTACGATATACAGCGAATATCTTTTGGTGTTCAAGCTTAAGGAGAATATACACTTTTGTAGTGTTTTAGTGTTCAATGTTTTCCAGAAGACAAGACGGCGCGATCGTAGTTTCTCTCCACGTTAAGTAGCCGAAGGAGCGGAACAGGACAAGTCTTCTCGAGGACGCAAGAAACCACACCACGAGCCCAAAGCTCCAGCTGATTTAAACAGTTTTTTGGCTCCACCAAAACATTTAGGACTTAAACTGTCGTTAGTCGTGTGTCTCTGCATTTTAAACACATTTTGCCATTATGAATAAAAAAAAGAATTAAATTCTGTACATCAGTTTGAGGTTAATGCTACACATTTTGTTTCCATGTTTATCTCTGAGAGTTCAGCCCCTGGATAAATCACCACTGTTTGTTTCATCATGTGATCTGACCAAATATCCATTTTATTGCCATGTTTCTTTCCACTTTGTAAGACGTCGACGTGAGAGATTTCTGCGATTCGATCCATCCGGTCGATGTGAGCACAAGTGAAGCCCCGTCTTCTGTTATTTACCTCTTATTTTGTAGTAAATGTAAATATTTTAGAGAAATAATCTTATGCTTTTTTTTATTTTCCTACTTTTGTTGTGAGGAGAAAAAAAAAGTCGTGAGAACACGGGGGTATTTGTGGATAATTATTATTATTATTTTTGTTTTCTGTTTCATTTTGTTACAAATAAACTGGCAACAAACATGTAAGTGTTTTGTTTTCTCTTTTTTCCATAAGATCAGGGGAGAAGTTCATTCGGTCATCTTCATCATGGACAGGGAGAATCTTCAGAATGGTACAGGCTTCTCTGAACAACTAAAAACGTGGCACATTTTGTAGCAGACCAGGTGAAGAAAAGTATTTAGTACAGATCTCAGTACAGTCTTAAAGGAAATAACACCCATAGTGTTGCCTTCTCCTTCTGTGATGTTTTCCAGCTTCTCTCAGGTTTTTGGAGGTTGTGTCTCCCCTTCAGGAGATAAAATGCTACTCAGTTGGGTTTAGGTCTGCTGATTGACTTGGCCTTGATTTCTCCCCCCGAAGAAGTCCTTTGTTGTGGCAGTATGTTCTTGGTCACTGTCTTGTTTCATTCATGAAGCTCCTCCCGATAGACACGATGTGTTTCTGTAAACTTATTGTAGAATTTATTCTGCTGCTTCCATCACGTGTCGCATGATCAATAAAGATGAGCGAGTCTGTTCCAGAAGCAGCCATGAAAGCCCAGGCCGTGACACGACCACCACCATCTTGTCTGTCTCCACACTTTGGCCTTTCAGCTTGGTTCTGGAGGGTTTGTGGCTCATCCCTGTATCTTGTGGTATAGCTGCTATATATCTGCCCTCAAAGCCTTCTTCAAACGGTGGATTGATACCTTCACTCCTGCCCTGAGGATTTTGATGGTGTCACTGACTTGTTTTTTGTCATCTGATACTGTCGTGTTCCTTGGCTTGAAATCTTCGATGTCTGGTGGTTTTGATGTCGTTAATGGTTGTTGATATCTCTCTCGTCTTCAAGGTGGTTTCTGATCTCTGGAATTCTGATCCATCATGTTGTATTCATCTTTTGATCCCAAAACCCACATTCGGTTTATTTGTATAGCACGTTTAACAACTAACATTGTCTCAAAGCAGCTTTACTGAAGCATAGAAACAATAAAAATAGGTAAAGATTAAAATTGTTATTATTTATCTCTAACATTTATCCCTAAAGATCAATCCTGAGGTGATGGTGGTGAGGAAAAGCTCCCTGAGATAAAAAGAGGAACCTCATCCCCATTTGTGTGACACTGGACAGTAGTAAATAAAGTAAATGTAAATGATGTCCTTTCTACAACAGATTATATTTGAGTGGAATTGTGCAACCAAGAGCTCCTGAGTCTGTAATGAACTCGGGTCAGAATCCTGCCCTGAATCATGAGTTCATTACAGACTCAACACTAATTTCTTCCTGTCGAAGTCTTCAAATGTTCCGATGAAGATCCGAGCACAAACACGACCGACGCAGTGGGAGTTCAAAGATGGTGTGATGGTCTACAAATGATTCTGTCCTCAGTAATCCCATGGGTCACAGACGACAGCCGGTCCATGCAGATCTGTCCCAACAGTGACGAGAGAGAGAGAGAGAGAGAGAATTAAAGACAATGTACAGTATGTGCAAAGTTTAGACGAACCCCAGCAAGACAGCACAACTAAAAGTGAGAGCCAGGAGCAACTTGCCAGGGTGGTAACCCAACAGCATCCAGACACCCCAGTTCACCAAACACTATACCCATGAACCCTCCAGATCTGCTCCTTTACCTAAGAAAAGCTATTCATAAAAAGCTAGACTAAACAAATGCGTTTTTATCCTGGACTTAAACACTGAGACAAAGTAGGCGTGACGGATTATAAAAACAAAATAACAATCACTCTGGTGCTGTGGCTTTATAGGTCAGTAATAGTAGTTTAGCTCGGATGTCTTCAATGTCTAGTAAAAACAAAATTACGGACCCTACAGTTCAAGATGACATCACCAGCGTACATTCTACACTTTATATATGGTCTATAAGAACGTGTTCCATATTAAACTAACACGTTTTAACAATATATTGGAAGCATTACATCATCAGGGCATTTGTAGCTTCCACCGGCTTCTTTATTTGCCCCCCAGCCACTCATTTTAATTCTATTGTAAGTAAATTAATTGATGTAAACCTCACGTGGCGGTGATTGTGGTGGAGTCTTAACAGAATTACTCCAAACTCTCCCATAGGTGTCGAGATCTGGTGAGGGTGAAGGGCGTAACGTACGAGTTACATTCAGTGAGCCTCAAGCTGTCAGGAGCGAAACATTTCAGCACAGGATCAAGGTGATATGATCAGTCAGTAAGTTCTGCAGTATTTCTCAGCACTGGATCATATTTGATTCTTTTTTCCCTTTAAACACCTTTAAAAACTTTTTGCTTAAGTAAAAATTATTAAAATGTTCTGATTTGATACAAATCAGTTACAAACATCAGTGTTCTTTTCCATTTGGAATAATTATCTGACCCAAAACACACACACACACACAGCAGTGGTTTCAGAATAATAGTCATGTTTACTATGACACTAATGCAGGCAGCAGGTAAAAAGACCATTACTGGATCACAAAAACATCAGGCACAGATGAGATACAAAAACAACAGATATATGAAATACAGCTGCATTCCCATTTTTCCTCTATAATTATTACAGAAAGTCAACAGCTTGTCCTTTCCATGCTCGCCATTCTGCTCCGGAGCCGCTCATTTTACTCGACGCCATCCGTCCATGCAAGTTTCGTTTCAGAAACATCGTATAAACTAAAAGACACCGCTTTATAGGGACTTTGTGATATTATACGTGCGTGTTTGTGACGTAATAGCAGTTGACGTCTGGTAAAAACAGTAGGCGTACATCTGAAATCAGAAAAATATTTTCCTCACACATTCATCGCTTTAACTGTGAGAGAGAAGGCATTGTGAGGATCTGCTGAGTAACTCACTGATGAGAAAACCACTTTCAGTTTAGCTCCAAATTCTACTCATCATTCATCTGTTTGTATTATTTTATTATATTTTTTTCTGCCCGTTGCTCTTGAATTAATTTCGAAACGGCGACTTTGGCACGTCTGCCATGGCTTCATCGAAACTCGTGTTCCAACACAGCTTTAACGCGACCCGGTCGACTTTTCATAACGAACAAGTCAAACATTTACACCACAGTTCTTCTGATTGGGTCATTCATTCATTCACCAATCTATAGCACTGACCAATCAGAGGTTTACACGAATGCGCTTGCTTCTACAGTAAGCGCCGATTCACAGGGACACAGAGTTTAATATCCCAAGACCTTTTTTTTTTTTTTGAAAGGTGAAACGTTTTTCCGGAAGGAGTCTCCAGTGTCAGCGCTTTATTACAGTCATGGACAAAAAATAAAGAGTGTCTTGTGAAGGAAAGACTGTGTCTAGCTGCTATAGTATAAGTGATGACCGGAACGGACACAATTCTGATAAAACATACGAAGAAAATATTTTGTAATAATTGTTGCCTAGTCGCTGTGGTATAAAAAAGAAACGGATCTGGACATGCTGTTATTATGTCCAACACCAGAATGTACAGTACTGTGTGTTTTAATTCCTATATTTTACAGAAGGTTAGAGGTGTGTGGTGATCAGGGAGATGTTCGGCTCTTCACAGGCTTTTTAAAATCTTTGTAACGAAGGTGACACTAAAGTTAAAAGGTGAACGGCGAAGTCGACAAGAGGGCGTTAAAGAAGCGTTATTGGAACACGGCCTCTCCAAGTAAAGAAGCCAGCATAATGAATACTATTAAACTACATACAGCGGCAATCTAGCAGATTTTGTGTACAATCCTTAAATCTTGCCCTCTGATTTTTGGAAGAAAACTCAGGCAAAAACTGTCAGCAACAGGCATTTTGGTTTAAAGACAACTTTGTTGTTGATAAACATTCTTCTTTTAGCACAAACTCCCAAAAGCTCAGCATCAAGTAACACGGGTCCAGAAGTGGCATGAAATCAAAAAGTCGGTCAGTCGAAGCTGTAGCTGATCAAAATAAAACCTTTTGTCGCGTCTTTTGTGTCGTACCGACAATCGAAACATCAAATACTGCTGAAGTTGTACAGTCATATAAAAAAACAAAACAAAAAAAAAACATCAGGACAACAGCAAATATACCCCTGAGATTATGAGATATACGTAATCCTCGTACGGACGCAAGATGCAGTTGCGCTACTGAAAGCTTGAAGGCACAAATAAACCCCCGAGCTCACTTAACCCGGGACTTCACGCTGCACCACCGCCGGCTCCGTCCCAACCCGCCTGCACCTCAGACACACAGCACCATGACACAGGGCAGGGCGGTAAAAGTGTCAGTCAACTTCCACTGAGATTGAAATCCAGGACTTCAGGCTGAGACGAGGCTGCAGTCGAGGGAGGAGGAAACGAGCAGGAATAATAGTCGAATTACTTAGAATTTTTTTCCCCTATAAACGACAGGCAGTGATGCGAAGTATAAAGGCCACTATTTCGCAGGTCATCTAAGAACAAGTAGATAAGATCACGATGATGTTTTCCAAGAAACATGTCTGTCATTATTAAAGGTGATTCTAGACCTGTAAGAATTCTATATTGACGGTCAACTGATCTGGCTATTTTCTTCATTCATTCCTGCGTTTTGCCCCAAAAACAAGCCCCGCCTCCTTGTCTGGAACAGTAAAAGGGGTTGATGTTCAATCTAATGACTCTAATCTCAATCCTTTTTTTTTTCCTTTTTTAAATGGGCTGATGTCCACATATTACACCTATTTTTTTTATTCACAACACTTTCACATTTCACTGTTTGTTTCCTTAGTAATGCGCTCACACTGCCCTTCGGGATTCGTCTTAACCAGAGAGAACCTGTTTATAAAGAGAAGCTAATCTCCTGTTCCTGGTCACTCGGTGATCACGAGCCCTGGATTTAAGGCCGAACGATTGATAGTCATCGAGTTGGAGAAAAGAAAAGGGTGAAAACAGGATGCAGGACTGGAAGTAGCGTGATCTTTTTTTCCCTCTTCTGTGATATTCTAATCTCTTCATCTTATTGTTCTACCCGACGTATATTTATACATAGATTCATTTATATATAGATTTCTAAATAACATTGAGTATTATATTAAAACAAGACTCTCCCCCAAAGGTTATTATGCACAATATATAAATGTATCTTACAAGACTATACAAGGTTTAAGTCACAACGATCATTACAGATATGTCCAAGCACTCGACACGTTACCTTTGGTTTGAAGGTTAGTTAACGATAAACGTAAGAATGTTGATCAAAGAAAAGAAAGTAAAAAATGGATGTGGCTATGACGGAGAAAGAAAATTCAAGTTTGAACACTTTCACACTATTTATACAAGTGTGACACAAACCCCGAGCTGCACACGACACTGATATCAGAATATTTCTCACATGTGGACTGAGAGAAGTGGGGAAAGGAGGCAAGCTGGGGATTAGTTCAAGTTTCTCATTCACTGTGTGCAAGTCATGTGATAAACTGCTACAACTTGGATTGCAAAGTGGCAGGCTGCGAGAAGACGATCCTCTCCTCCGCTTCCTTTTCTCTTCCTTCTTCCCGCTGTTTCTTCCTTCTTCCCAGCAAGGGGACAAAAAAGCCGAGCAGGATAGTGGTGCTCCACCTGGAGACACATGTCTTCTGGACGAAAAAAAAGAGCATGAGATCTCTTCTTCTCTTTTGGCACCTTGATTCTTTATTCACTCCCTCTTTCGCGGTCACTCGCTGTCCGTCTCAAGCTCTGTGTCGGACCACTCGACGGGTGCGAGGCGTCCGGTTTGTTGTGCGTACTCGATCACGGCTCGGTAGCAGAAGTAATACTGGTCCCACGTCTGGATGCTGAAGGCGCGCTGAGTGCGCATGCGCCGCACTGTCTGCGTCACATCCACCGTGGCAATGTCCTCGAGACGTGAGAGACAAATGTCCAGAGTGCAGAAGGTACCTGAGAGAGAGAGCGAGAGAGAGAGGTGCAGATTGATTGATAGCTGATCAGAACATAATATAAAAATCAAAGACAATTACATGGGATGTCTGCATGTTGCTCTGGAGAGAAACGGCGGTATATGAACCGACCTGTCCTTCCTATTCCAGCACTGCAGTGTACGACTATGGGTGGACCTCCGGGAGGTCCCGTCCAGTCAGGAAATATCGTTCGCAACGCCAGGTCCTGCCTTTGCTTCACCTTGGCGCGGAAATCCAACATGGCCGACGCAGATTTTGGAACCCCAAAATCTGGCCAGCTCATGTACAGATAATGAGACACCTCTCTACACTCACCGGTCTGCATGTGTGAGAACAAACACAAACAAAAGACAATAACACAAGTTATAAAATGAATAAAACTCTCAGGGATTTAAAGGTGCAGTTATTGCAATAAACGTGCACCACAAATGGTTTTATTCCTCCTGAACCACAGCAAATAGCATAAGCTAAACATTTAGATTAATGTTTAATACGGGCATTTTATACATTTGGTATGTTAGGTAGGCAAGACGTTTAGTAGAGACAGACAGACAGACAGCTAGGTAGGTAGGTAAACAACTACCTGGTGCAGGAGGTTTAGAGAACAGGATGTATGTACCTGACTGTTATAGAGCTCCAGATGTGAGAGTTTAAAATCTTGAAACATCTCTATGTGGACATTTCTCACCAGGAAGTAACCATATTCCTCTGTGCGGCCGGCTTCCAGGGGCCAGTACTGTCCGCACTTTACTCGGCCTCGCTCCACAACTCTGTGTGTGAGAGAGAGAGAGAGAGAGAGAGAGAGAGAGAGAGAGAGAGATTGAGAGAGTGCAAGACAGAGAGAGAGAGACAGCAAGAGAAAGAGAGAAAGAGAGCAAGTGAAAGAGAGAGGAGTTTAAACAGACGTGAATTCTTCTTAGAATTTGAGCAAAGATATAGGAGTGATGGAATTAAGTGAATATTATATTCTGTCTATTGTGTGTGTGAATGGAGGAGAGGCATTTCAGCCATGTCTACCTTGTTGTCATGACGATGATTAATACCACTTGCTCCCAAACCATTCGCCAAAAATCACCATATGTTTTTGGCAAAGGCCCTAAAATCAAACACAATAATGTTCATCACTTACTGACACCAAGCACAACGTTTACCACCTTTTAAAAGCGACATCTCCTTTCAAAGCCATATTATCAATCTAGTTAAATTAAGGAATTAGCCAGAGCGTAATTTCCCCGGTTTCTTACCCTGAGTAGCAATATATGCATTCTTCATCTTGTAGCCATCCATGAAGCTTGCGTTAATGTAGTCTGAAGTCTAAAAAGAAAAGCAAGGCAAACAAAAGGGGAAGTCAGACTCTGTTGTATCTTTCCATCTCAGACTTTACAGTTAAATAGAAAGAGCAGTTAAAGATTACAATAGTTATATAAACAGAAGTGACACTATTTCTGTGCTGTGAATTCTATGCTAGCCAAAAGAAATGATACCTAAATGTACACCTTTATATATGTTATAATGTTAATATTATGTAACAGAAAGAAAGAAAGAAAGAAAGAAAGAAAGAAAGAAAGAAAGAAAGAAAGAAAGAAAGAAAGAAAGAAAGAAAAAGAAAATACATTCAGGTTAAAATGTGATTAACAACGAAGCCACAATTATTTCATTTAATCATCAAACCCAACAATAGATTTTGTCTGTGTTATGGTCAGCATTGCCATGATGTTCTGTAGCAGAGGCAGTAAGTGGGTTTGTATACATTTGTATACATACACCTAAATGTGCTGTGAATATATGAAGTTTTGCATAACATGGCAACGTACGCTTATAGAGTCTCAGGGTTATTAGGAGGACTTAACTTTCATCTCACTGAGATATAACGAGGGTTAGGGTTAATTACTGAGAAACTGAAATAATCGATTCTAATATGCTGAATGTTGAAGATGCTGCTGACCTCGTCGTCGTCATCATTGAGTGGGCAAAGGCGGACACGGGATTCGTCCAAGCAGAGCACGTCACTGTAACGGTTTTTGACCTGGTTAGCTGGTATCCTGGTGACACAAACATCACAAGATTATTCAAGCTGTTCACATGAATCCAACAGTTTGTCTGAAATCTGAGGGGGAAAAACAATTGCCTGGTAACGTGAACCAGTAACATGTATAATCAACACCACCCTAATCCCACTCATCACTACCACCCTAATCCCACTCATCACTACCACCCTAATCCCACTCATCACTACCACCCTAATCCCATTCATCACTACCACCCTAATCCACTCATCACTACCACCCTAATCCACTCATCACTACCACCCTAATCCACTCATCACTACCAAACTAATCCATTCATCACTACCAAACTAATCCACTCATCACTACCAAACTAATCCATTCATCACTACCAAACTAATCCCACTCATCACTACCACCCTAATCCCACTCATCACTACCACCCTAATCCCACTAATCAACACCACCCTAATCCACTAATCACTACCACCCTAATTCCACTAATCACTACCACCCTAATTCCACTCATCACTACCACCCTCATCACCATCTTAATACCCTCACCATTTTAATATACTTATCATTACCACTTCAATACATTCATCACTATCTTAATACACCCATGACTACAATTCTAAAACACTCAGGCCTCATGATCCTTATTATAACATTAATGTATTATAACTGACTTATTACATATCTCGATCTCTGACCTAACGCATGTCATCAACCCAATTTATTCTTACTCATCCTCACTTGGAGTAATCAAAGGTTCCAGCAGGCGACTCTTTCCGGATCTCCTCGTACTCCTGGTAGATGCCTTTCTTCTTCTTGGTTTTGACATGCTGCACCAGCTCCAGCACGGTCATTCCCCCTAACTCAGCTGTATGTATCGATGCCATACCAAGTGGCCAACTTGACTCATAGGCTGGGCTATGGGACAGAGGTGTTGGCCTCGACGACTTCTGAGGAAGGGGTGGAACTCCAGCGCTTGCTTCCGCTTCCTCACCAAGAAAGTCAGCTTCCAGCTCAGCGCCATTGCCATCTCGTCGGCAGTCGTTCATGCCTCCCATTGACGCCGACGTCGTATCCGTGTTGTTTTTGTGATGCAAGGGTGTATCTGGGGGTGTATCTGACTGAGGGGGCGGAGCCTGACGACCGTTGGCAATGTTTGCATTTGAGCTGAGTGGTGTCAGACCATTCCAATGGGTGTGTCGGTGGTTCTGAGGATTAGCGTTGCCGTCGTCAAGGCTGTTCACAAGCACCGTGGCACCCGGGTTGGCGTTGGCCGTCTGATGATCCGGGCAGTAGGAGTGCAGCAGGCCATCCAAGCAGTCTGTGTTGCCATCAGTGGAGTTGTTCAGGGTGGAATTAACACATGACTGGATCCAGGCCATGTGGCTGTACTGTGACGAGCCCCCCAGGTGCTCTGGGAGCGAGATGACTGGGATGTGATTGGCCAGTTCATGAGCTTTTACTGTACACACCTAAGATAAAGAGAAACACAAATCAGCAACCAAGTGGCCATTTAATTAATATCATGCTTTAATAATTGGCAAGTTTACTTAAAACAGTGATTCAAGTAACATCTAGTTTTCAAAGTGACAAAAGACCAGAGATAAACAACCACACATCTAAAGATCTACGGCTGCATGGTGGTGTCTGCTGATTCGTCAAGTCCTCAATAGCTCATTTGCTGAAACCAGCATTATATCCTCTAACTGGGGAGTTATTGAGGTAGAGTGTGAATACTTACCCTTTCTCTGAGTTTCTCTCGCACAAAAAGACGCAGCACGGCAAACGGTGCTCGAAACCAGAGTGGCGACGACACGATGAACACGCATTTTAACCTGGCAGGAAACGCTCCCTAGATCAAAACAAACATAACTGCTGTTAGTACTGATGCTAAAACACTTCTGTTCAGTGAGGAAGAGAAAGCTCTCTGTATACAGTGGGACACTTACTTTGAGAAGGTTTAAAATTTTGACACAGAGTTCGTAGTCAAAGTTGGCGTAGGTGGAGTTGGTCATGTCGTAGATGAATATAAGACCATCTCTTTGTGTCTGGATGCTACAGAGACGAGAAATGCAGATGGAGGAGGGTTAAAAAAAATAATTAGATAAAAATACAGGCACTAAACCATTACAAATATATGTTAGTTCCAACAAATTGTGAGAGAGAAAAAAACAGTAATTATAAGACAATGCAGAGAAAACCTTATGACCTGCTTTATAAATCCACATTTATTTAGGATTCTGAATAAACACACAAACACAGTGAGGAAGAAGATTTGTGTTAGAAACAGGGCGTAATCGAATTCACCACCAGTTTCAATACTTAATGTGAATTCCTGTTTCACTTCTGATAAATACTGCCAAGTAGCTGATTTGTTAGTGCAGCACAATCCCACCCATCCTCGCTGAGAAGGACCTGAACACCTTCTCAGTTACAGCACTCGTCAAAAAACGGGTATAAGTCTTTTATACATTATACATATATTTTATATAAGTTTTATATAAGTATTCATATAAGTTTTATACATTCAGACTTTATTCTTCCTTGAAAATCGCTCCTGTAAACCAGCTGGTTTGCTTGTTTACTGGGAAAAAAGGGATCTGAAACATCTCACAGAGTTTACAGGTATCGTGGTTTATTTCTAATGAACTGAAAACATTTTCAATCTCTGACTTTACCTCTCTATGGCTTTGTCCAGCTGATAGATGATGGCTTGAAGAACAGCTTTATGGGTGGTGACGTCAGGACGATGGAGACGGGCAGTGAAGAGCGCCAAGGCTGCACCCTTAGCATCACGCCCTGGCTGTGCGCACACACACACACACTTATAAACACATCAACAAGCTGCAGCTATTTACTCATAATGCACATGAACTGGAAGAATGGACACAAACACAGAGCACGACCGGAGCGCACACACATCTGCGGTACAGCACTAGAAACACTGTCACATTACAAAAACTACAACTTTACATCACTAACAACACATTATGAGTTTTACACCTTCATTTATTGACCATGTATGCAAAGCAAGATGATTACTGGGTGGTTTTTGTAAGCTCTGTTTAATTAACTTTTAGTGGCCACTAAAAACATAAATGACTCACCAGGACTGTAAATTTGCCACTCAATAACTCAGTCCTCAAAGGCTCTTCATTTGGGTTAATATTGTAGATCCCTTCCTTTATCCTAGTATTCTGAAGAGATAAACACACACACACACACACACACACACACACACACACACACACATCAAAGCAGAGCTAATGTTTATCTGTACATTCTTTGTACTGCTGAAACTGCTGTAGACTATTAATACTCAAGCATAACTGTAAATAATGTCTGGAACCATTATACACACGTTTTTCCGTCTTGAAAATTTTAATATCCAATTTTAAGAAAAGCTGGCAGTTCATTGTTTGGCCCAAAATAAACTGTACGACTAAATTACTCCAAGCTGCCGAAGCTCGCCGCGATTCACAGAATTCATGTCTAGTTATTGTTACTATCAGAATATCAGCCATTTTAGGAAGCATTCCAGGCTGCGGGAATTGCAGCGAAAGGATCCTTAATAAAATTCTCATAATCTGTTGTCTCAGCGTCCCCTGGTCTAGACGCATTACCCACGATGCAGTGAGAAGCAAAAGCATATCCCCATGATGGCCATTGATTTTTTTTTTCTCCTTTCATAGCAGCACTACACATGGAATGTGATGGGTAAAATTTCACCAAGTGGTTTGAGTAAACAAATGAAAATTGTACGCCATGATGCACCTGTTTATACAAAACTATACAATGAGCAGTTTACCTGTCAGAGTGAGGAATGGGTTCATGATAGCAGACATAAAACGACTGCCTGAAGAGCAACGTTACACAGTGTGTGTGTTTACCTTTAACTTTAAGTGTCATTATACCTCAGTGTAGCTTAACTCTCTATTCTGATTGGATGGATTTTCTATAACAGCAGATCAGAGAATAGCTCTGGATTCTTTGAAACAGAAATCAAACTAACCATGTGACAGAACGGCTTTCATGTGGAGTGTGTGAAACATCGGTAAACTGAGACCTGTGACTTCACCTGAAGACTGACTGTGTGTGTGTGACTTTACCTGTAGACTGTCTGTGTGTGTGTGTGTTACTACCTGTAGACTGCCTGTGTTTGTGTGTGTTACTACCTGTAGACTGTGTGTGTGACTTTACCAGTAGACTGTCTGTGTGTGTGTTACTACTTGTAGACTGTGTGTCTTTACCTGTAGACTGTGTGTGCGTGACTACCTGTAGACTGTGTGTGTGTGTGTGTGACTACCTGTAGAATGTGTGTGTGTGACTACCTGTAGACTGTGTGTGCGTGACTACCTGTAGACTGTGTGTGTGTGTGTGTGTGTGACTACCTGTAGAATGTGTGTGCGTGACTACCTGTAGAATGTGTGTGTGTGTGTGTGTGTGCGTGTCTTTACCTGTAGACTGTGTGTGTGCGTGTCTTTACCTGTAGACTGTGTGTGTGCGTGTCTTTACCTGTAGACTGTGTGTGTGCGCGTGTCTTTACCTGTAGACTGTGTGTGTGCGCGTGTCTTTACCTGTAGACTGTGTGTGTGCGTGTCTTTACCTGTAGACTGTGTGTGTGCGTGTCTTTACCTGTAGACTGTGTGTGTGCGTGTCTTTACCTGTAGACTGTGTGTGTGCGTGTCTTTACCTGTAGACTGTGTGTGTGTGACTACCTGTAGACTGTGTGTGTGTGTGTGACTACCTGTAGACTGTGTGTGTGTGTGTGACTACCTGTAGACTGTGTGTGTGTGTGTGACTACCTGTAGACTGTGTGTGTGTGTGTGACTACCTGTAGACTGTGTGTGTGTGTGTGTGACTACCTGTAGACTGTGTGTGTGTGTGACTACCTGTAGACTGTGTGTGTGTGTGACTACCTGTAGACTGTGTGTGTGTGACTACCTGTAGACTGTGTGTGTGTGACTACCTGTAGACTGTGTGTGTGTGACTACCTGTAGACTGTGTGTGTGTGACTACCTGTAGACTGTGTGTGTGTGACTATCTGTAGACTGTGTGTGTCTGTGACTACCTTTAGACTGTGTGTGTGTGTGTGTGACTACCTGTAGACTGTGTGTGTGTGTGTGTGACTACCTGTAGACTGTGTGTGTGTGTGTGTGTGTGTGTGTGTGTGTGTGTGTGTGTGTGTGTGTGTGTGTGTGTGTGTGACTACCTGTAGACTGTGTGTGTCTGTGACTACCTGTAGACTGTGTGTGTGTGTGTGTGACTACCTGTAGACTGTGTGTGTGTGTGTGTGTGTGTGTGTGTGTGTGTGTGTGTGTGACTACCTGTAGACTGTGTGTGTCTGTGACTACCTGTAGACTGTGTGTGTGTGACTACCTGTAGACTGTGTGTGTGTGTGTGTGTGTGTGACTTTACCTTGTATGCCTGGAAGAGGTCTATGGCACGGGAGACGTCAAACTTTCGTGCCATGAGAAACTTGACGGCAGTGATCTGACTGACGAGGGTGGCGTTCTGCGACCGTTCCCGACATCTTAACTCAGCCAGGAACTCTTCCACCACCTGATACACACACAATATTCAACTATGTACTCAGTATTAACATTAACAATGCCAGCAGTGTTAATATCAATGATGCACAAGTATGAACAATACAGCAAGATAATGCTGTGTAGGTGCAGTGTTTCAGAAGATCAACAACATAAGAAGCATGAAAAACAGGAGAACACCCAAAAAAACTCTTCTGCAATTTAAATGCCACTTATTACAGACTGTTTCATTTCCATTTAAGAATATTATCAAGTCGTTAGATCAGTAATAAAAAGGCCAATGTAACACAAGGCGTCACTATTCGGTACGTTTTAGCTGCTTCTTCGCAACTGCATTTCAATCCAGTATTCATTCAACTCTGAACAGAGGAATTATAAATAATGGCAGAATTAAAACAATTCATTTTGCTTGTCACGTGTATGTGTTTGTGTGTATGAAGTGAATCTTTTTGTCGGACACTGAATCAGCGAATCGACTCTTTCCAGGTTGGAAACCTTAAGCGTGTTTGGGGACTTGATGTCTTGCCACACACAATATGTTTAAAAGATGTGATGGTGAAATAAAATTAAATCATTTTTGTTTTCTTTTTATTTTGCACTGTTTTTGCAAAACATGTCACAACAGTGCATCATCTCAGGAGTTCAAGAAAGAACTCAAACAATATAACGTGAATCAATAAATCACGTTGTCTGACCATTCGATCGAGACCATGCTCAGTTTGAACCCATCACACGAACGGAGCACAGGATCTTTTATTCAAAGGATGACAAGAGAGCCAGAAACCCGGATTGTTCAGAAAGACGAACACACACAGCATGTGATGAGCACGCTCAAACAGGAACACTGCACTTTCTCTTTCTTACATTCCCACATCAATTGATCAGAAACCGAAAAACGACTCATGAAAACAATGCTTGTTGTGTCATTAGGCCAGCAGAAAGGAGCAACAGAGAGTTTCTAAACTTTAGAGGAAAAACATCAACTGCTTTGTTTTTTCTTTTCAATTTCTCATTAGGAGAATTTTGGGATAATTATTGCTTGAAAAATTACATGCCAGTCTTCATACAAATCTGTCCGAATAAGGAAGCTTAGAAACTAGAGATGGTGAAAAAAGGTTTAATAAACAGTATTTCTATACAGCCCACACATTTGGGTTACAATACCACCAGCCAACAAACCAACCAGAGAAGCTTATTTACATTTATGGAGTGTGTCTCCAGTCGGTCTCATCAATCTGGATGGAGGGGTTTCCAACTGCTTGTTACTGAAGCTGATGCAGCACTTTTTGTCTTTCGGGGAAAAGAGGTTTCATTTGGTGCACAGTTTCGTGTTTGAATGTAATGTGTTTTTCCTCGATGCTGCAACTATTTTCGGCTGAGATCTTACTGTAGAACGGTTTATACGTGGAGGATTGAGAAGAATGGAACATGGAAGTAAAGATCGAAAGAAAATAAAGACGCTGCTCGGCTTCAAATCTTTGATTAAAGATGCTAGAACAGCATCCATATCATCTAGACCTAGATCATGAATGCTTAACCAGCCGACTGTATGCTGTTATGACGGCCATCGAGGCAAGCCGTTAGACCTGTTAAAGAGCTTGCGATTTGTCCACTTTTGGTCCAATCCATATGTCTGATCCAGCCCGATACTTAACCGCCAGTTCTGATCAGTAACATATCTGTACATCTCTAATACACTTTCAGTACAAAAAAAGCATTGTGTGTAAAAAAGCATCGGAGTAATTTTTCCCAACTCCAAAGTGGAAGACGAGGACTGTTATGGAAAGTCTTTAATGAATAGTGTGATGTATCAGGACAGGAATCATTATTACAGGGAATCAAATAAGTCACATCACTGGCATTGAGCAGAGCAAACAAACATGTTTAATAATGACAAATTGTCTATGAAACGTCAGGGAACATATTTATAGTCTCCATCAGGAATGTGAATGACTAACAGGCAGACTGTCTCCATCTCTGTCTCAGGTTCAATACTACATAAGCTTTTTATTTAACGTGTAGTGTACTATATAGTATACTATATAGTAGAAGCTTTTAGCATTACTGTACATCCCATTTAGTAAACCTACACAGTGAGAAGAGAAGCGTTTGTCAATCAGCCTTCATAAACAAGCCTTTTAGCAGACACGCTAAGGAGGTGTTAGATGGTCCAGAAGTGTTCAATGCTTCACTGTTGAGAAGCTTTGCACGTTGTGCGTTTTAATTTGAGAAATATTATACATTCGTGTCAGTCAACAATTAGACTAGTTAGCCTTCTAGCATGCGAGCTGCCTAACACGGGTAGCTAGGCTAATGCTAACGTTAATGCTAACGCTAATGCTAACGTTAAGGGCTAGAAAACATTAGCTGGGCCGCGTCTATTACTACAAACTACTTATCATGAGAAGGAAGCAGTCAGTTACAGTACAACTTAAAAACGAACCGTAGCCGCCGAACACGACGGAGAAAATAGAAGCGTGCATGGAAAAAACAAACAAACGTGAAGGTGTCTTACCACCTCTTCTTGGGTTGTCAGGGCTTCCGCCATCTTGAAGCCTGAACAACGTTTACGGGCGCGCCCACGAGTGTCGTGAACGCGCCCGCCCTCAAGCGCTAATTCACGAGCAAAGGAGCGCGCCTTAAGGGCACGAAATTCTTTATTCTTTAAATTGAATACAAAAAATACTACACATAGACACCGAGCTAAATGAAACACTGGAGCATTTTTCCTTTATAAACTGTTATGGATAGAATCGGAAATAATATACAAACGTAATTTAGTTTTAAAATAGATCTGATTTATATTAGTGCAAAGAAGCCTCGGCAGCCAGGCCGGTTAGCTCAGTTGGTTAGAGCGTGGTGCTAATAACGCCAAGGTCGCGGGTTCGATCCCCGTACGGGCCAAGAAGTAATACTTTTAATTTCTCACCAGGGAGTACAAATAAATGGCGGGAATTAAAAATTAATAATAAAAAATCGATTTTTATGTATAACCTGATTTTCAGGGACCCATCCATGGATGCTTATGGTAGTCAACACAAGGAGTTAATACTCAAAAGCTACATATAAAGCAAATGAGAATTAAGTTAGTTGCTGAAACGTTGAAAGCTTTGGAGATCAGGTGGGTTTTAAACAACAGAGAGCGCCGTTTAGAGACAGGACTTTACATAGACCGGCTCAGGAAGCACGTCGGACAAGGGAGAACCAAAAGGGGTGATTTGTGTAGAAGGAAACTTTTAGACAAGAGGTAATGGTTACTGAGGGCTTCGTAACTGGCAGAAGGATGGGATCGGTGGTCAGTGAACTATCTGCTGATGGACAGTGATCAGTGAGGAGCTGAGCTGGACTTTGCTGTGGAGGTGAAAGAGAGATTTTGATCTGTGAATCCGATGTAAGGATTCAGTATTACATTTCAGTATAAAATGATTCTCTTAATATAGAAGAGAAATTTTTTTTTTTAAATAAACATTTTACCTAAGACTCATCTGGACACGTTGGCTACAGCTTTATGACTGTCACATGTCGATATTAATTAGATAGAATTCTGTGTGAAATTCAATTTGAGACGGTTTTGATACGAATTCAAAATAATAACAGTCAAATTCACAGTTTTGCATGTAAATCATATTATAATAATTATAATATGAATTAAGGATGTCCTACAAAATGGTTATTTCTGGCTGTCATTTGACTGTTGAGTAAAAAAAAATAATACTAGAAATGTTTACAAAAAGCAAATAACGCTTTAGCTTTCTTTTCCTTAGTCACAAGTACAACTTACGATTCATTAGCTACTAAATAGTAATGATTTTTTTTTCTCCATCACCTTGTAACACATCACTCGAAGCACAACAACTACAACCTGCACAAAATGCAGGGGAGAGGACATTTAAACATAAGAGAACATGAGATCATATTAGACTCTTTCCTGGGACTGAAACCCATTAGTTATTGTAGGAATTTTAATTACTGCTATGTTTTTCTCCTAAAACTGTTGGTGCCAACCAAATACTAAGGCCTAGAGACTTTAAACTTGGAGTTAAACCAGAGCTAGAAAGCCGGGAAGTCCCACCCCATTTGGCCAAATGGTTTCCATCTCTGTAAACGTCAGTCTCACAAGATAAATAATACATGAAATCCTTTTTCCGCACGCACACAAAGTGCTTGAACGTCTGCTCACAGCTATGTTTTTTCTATATTATTTTGAATCATCTTATTGTTTATGACAGTATTCAATAAAACCAAAACCATCCCATCTACATTGAATCAAATAGTTTTAATATATAATGTAAAAACAAAAAAAAGAAAGAAACATTTATTTAGCTTTTCTGTGCCATCTTTTTGATGCCCAAGAACCGATCAATTTGATCGAACAAAAGGCAGTGATCAGAAAGGCAGCTTGACAGGCTGGAAACACCAGCTCGAGTGGAACGCTGGTCCTTCTTACAGCTTCGTTTCCTCTTCAGCGTTGCGAGCGTTTGGTTCTGGATTTCGTGTAAAAGAAAATTAAGTTGTTAGTTTGCAGTTAATATGAAACTTGAGGGGTAAAAAAATAATCCACCCTGAATCACATAGTAAATAAATGGTCATAACTACATTAATTAATACTTTAACAGCAATTACTTCTAGCTCTTAATTTAGCTCAATTTGTTCAATTTGCTCAAACACATTATTTGGTTAAATCTCTAACAGTGTGTACAGTTCACATTTCTGAGGAAATAATTAGACATTACAAACTCATTAGCACTAATGTTATAGCTGGCTAGCTTGTTGCTAACAAAGCAGATGCGGTCATGGATCAAATCAGACTCTCCACATTCAAGTGCAATTCAGTTTGAATATAAAACTCACAGGAAAACAATGTGTATCAGGGTGGAGATTTCGATGTCTTTTAATACAGAGTAAGAATGAGACACCGGGAGGATCTTGGACTATACTTACTGGCCGTCTTGATTCAAAATCACAACTTCTTCTTCCTCGCTGTCTGAGAGGACCATCACTTCATCTGCGAGACAAAACAAACCCTGAGGTGTACAGACTAAATAAAAACATTCCGCTGAGAGAGGACTGCCTTCTGTGGGCGAGCAGAGACTGTGTAACTCTTTCAGCAGTACAACAGACATTCAGGCAGCAGAGTTACGTTTATTATTTATTTTTAATTAACGAGTATTCAACACATTATACGCACGTGGACAAAAATGTTGGTACCCTTCGGTCAATGAAAGAAAACCTACAATGGTCACAGAAAAAAAATTTAATCTGACAAAAGTAATAAAAATTCTATGAATGTTAACCAATGAAAGTCAGACATTGCTTTTCAACCATGCTTCAATGGAATTATTTTAAAAAATTAACTCGTGGAACAGGTCTAGACAAAAATGATGCTACCCCTAGAAAAGACTGAAAATAATGTGACCAAAGGGACATGTTAGGGATTGTAGACACATCACAGGTGTCTACAATCCTGTAATCAGTCAGTGGGCCTATATACAGTATAGGGCTCCAGGTAGTCACTGTGTTGTCTGGTGACAAGGTGTGTACCACACTCAACATGGACCAGAGGAAGCGAAGGATAGAGTTGTCTCAGGAGATTAGAAAGAAAATTATAGACAAGTATGATAAAGGAAAAGGCTATAAGACCATCTCCAAGCAGCTAGATGTTCCTGTGACTACAGTTGCACATATTATTCAGAAATTTAAGATCCATGGGACTGTAGCCAACCTCCCTGGACGTGGCCGCAGGAGGAAAAGAGACGGATAATCTGAATGGTAACAAAAGAGCCCAGAAAGACTTCCAAAGAGATCCAAGGTGAACTCCATGCTCAAGGAACATCAGTGTCAGATCACACCATCCGTCGTTGTTTGAGCCAAAGTGGACTACATGGGAGACGACCAAGGAGGACACAAATCATAAAAAAGCTAGACTGGAATATGCCAAACTACATGTTGACAAGCCACAAAGCTTCTGGGAGAATGTTCTATGGACAACTTTTTACCAAGGCACATCAGCTCTATGTTCACAGATGGATAAATGAAGCATATCAAGAAAAGAACACTGTCCCTACTGTGAAACATGGAGGAGGCTGTTATGTTCTAGGGCTGCTTTGCTGCATCTGGCACAGGGTGTCTTGAATCTGTGCAGGATACAATGAAATCTGAAGACTATCAAGGGATTCTAGAGAGAAATGTGCTGGCCAGTGCAGGAAAGCTTGGTCTCAGTCACAGGTCATGGGTCTTGCAACAGGACAATGACCCAAAACACACAGCTAAAAACACCCTAGAGGCCTTCTGTGAGCCCTGACCTTAATCCTATTGAGCATCTTTGGAAGGAGCTGAAACATGCCATCTGGAAAAGACACCCTTCAAACCGGAAACAACTGGAGCAGTTTGCTCATGAGGAGTGTGCCAAAATACCTGCTGAGAGGTGCAGGAGTTTCATTGACAGTTACAGGAATCGTCTGATTAATTGCAGTGATTGCCTCAAAAGGTTGTGCAACAAAATATTAAGTTATCGGTACCATCATTTTTGTCTAGACCTGTTCCATGAGTTTTTTTTTTTGTAAATAATTCCATTGAAGCATAGTTGAAAAGCAATGTCTGACTTTCATTGGTTAACATTCATAGAATTTTTATTATTACTTTTGTCAGATTAAAGTTTTTTCTGTGACCATTGTGAGTTTTTCTTTCACTGACCGAAGGTTACCAACAATTTTGTCCACGTGTGTAGCAGGAGTTCGTGCTCAGTGCTCACTCATTTGAACTGAAGTACGACTGCTTCACACGCTTGAGTCTCCTGCGCTACACTTGTGAAAATGATCATAGTCCATAAAAGATGCTGTTTAATGGTCATGAGCGGTTTTAGCCGTAACGTAGGACGACCCTGCAGTCCCTCTTAATAATTACACACGGCACAGTGTGAGTCTGCGACTGATCAAGTGATTCTGAGAGGCAACGTGTTCTCAGCTTAAATCTTATAGCATCATTGAGCAGGGCTTTTCACAGGAGATTAATAACAATGGCTCTTTATAATCTGATATTTCACACTATACATATTCCTAAATCCTGGCTTAATCTTTTTATTTACATATTTACGTGGTCAACAGACGTGATTGGATAAAAGTTGCGCGTGCCTCTTTTAAATTGCGCCATCCTCCTCGGCTAATTTAAGCCTCCTGAGACTCAGAAAGGGAGGAAAACAAAGACAACAAAAAAATGATGTACAGACACAAAGTTACCTTCCTTTTTCTTCCGCTCGGGTATGTCAGACATTTCCTCTTCATCGTCATCTTCTTCCAAACCCCATGTGTTCTCTAGCCCTTCCCCTACCTGTCCAGTTCCCGTGGCAACAATGACAGGGGAGGGAACGCTAATCAAACGGTCAAGGACACAAGTGGAGAAAAGTCAACAGACCCCCAATTTAGTCTGTGAATCAAACAAAAAATATATATTTTCTGAAACAATCAGCTGATAAAGATACACTTCAGGAGGAACGTCCGCACTGCCGATGATGCCGTCAGCTGTCGCCTGGATATCCTTCGTGTCCAACGGCGCTTCCTCTCTCGTCAGGACTGTGATCCGCTCTTTTACTACAGACTCGGCGAAGCCGAACTTGCCACCTTCTTTCCTGTAGATGAACAAGATGCCGGTTAAAGTTTGAACCTTCCACATTTAAAACAATCAGTGCAGTTTAGTTATCGGTACAATCACAAGCAAGAATCTCATGCAGTCAAAGTTAGTCTTTCAACCATTTATTTTAAATGTATTGTTAAGAGACTCCTTGTGAGTTCACAATGTAAGTGGTTTACAAAAATATTAGCAATACGTTGAAAAGTGGTTGTATGGAACCAGCTGAGCGAACCGGTCAGATATTAAAGTAGCCATTATGTCAGAATATTAGAGTTATAATGCATTATTATTGTTATTCATAATAATAAAATTAAATATCAATATTCATTTTTAAAGCTAATGATAAAAACCTGAGACTTAGACACACTCTCGCTCGCACACTCTCGCTCGCACACTCTCGCTCGCACACTCTCGCTCGCACACTCTCACACACATTTACTTACCTGGCTCGTCTGTCATTTTCCAGGGCTTTAGTGATGAGCTCTGTGATTTCTGACACTTTCACACTTGCTATTTTGCTGCACCTCAGAACCTAACCATATGCAGACACACACACACACACACACACACACACACACACACACACACACACACACCTTTGCATCACACTACATATATTTTCGGAAACAAATTAAAAAACAACACACATCTTTTTCTCTTTTATTCTATGTCTCTTTCTCTGTCCATCCTATTAATCCCTCTACATCACGCGGTCTCTCTCACTATCTGTCTAACCCCATTTCCCATTGTACCTGGTCTTTGAGTAGCATGATGCCTCCGCTGGACTGAATGGAGCAGATCTCTCTGTGTTTGTTCATGGCCAAGACCAAGAGTCCATCCATGACCAGCTCCTCTTTCTCGCACGGATCCACCAGCAAATACGAGCTGCGGGAGACAGTGAGGATTAGGACTCGCTTAGCCGACCGAACGTCTGAAAACGCGGATGGTTAAAAAACATCAATGCAACCACATCAGATCTGCTTCAAACTTAATAAGACCAAACAAATCTAACTATGAGAGCATCCTGAATGCAGCTGTCACATGGCGCTTTGTTTTGTTTGATTTTTTTGGTTACCCCTGCTGGAAGAAGGCGAAGCTCACACAAATAGGCATGTGGTAAACACTCAGCGGAATTGGATCCCTTTCTTCTGGGCCGAACTAAACAAACAAACAAACACAAAAACAACAGCTCGGTGTAAAAGCAGTAAGACGGCATTGAGAACGTTGTGTTTAAATACTGCACAAGTGGATATATGAAGCACTACAAAAGACCACACTCACCACAGTGACGTCTCGACCCTGGATGGCGACCTCAGGCCTTTTGAAGTGACAGAGCGCTGAAATGGCTGCAACGCTCGCAGCGTCCATCAGATTCCCATCATGATTTAGAATGTGAACGTCAACGCGGATTTGCCAAACCTGTCCATCAAATCAACAACACGACCATCACTGTTAACCCATGTCCACTAAAAACTAGTTTCGGTACCTGAAGTTCTTTTATCTGTCATATCTACAGTACAGCATGCTGAATGTCTTTATTTCACACATGCCTTAATTATAAGTCAGGAAGTCGTAATTACGAGGTCACAAGCGTTCGAGTCACTTTGGTCGGAACGAAATGGAGATGAACCTTTTCTTAATTAACTTAAAAAAAAAAACAATACAGCAAGACTACCAAAAGGTGCCTACTGTGTGTTTAAATTTTTTTTATTCTGTATGTCAGAATCGAACCATTTCTCTCCTTTAAATGTAAACCAATATGCTTCTGATTCAATTAAAATAAAAAATTTCCCCACTTGTTATCACGTATTTGTGGTGGTGTTCATGTGCATCAGTATGACCCTGGAGCAGAGAAGGTTAAGTGTTGTGCTCATGAGCCCAACAGTGACAGCTTGGAGCTGCGGGGGCTTGAACCCCTGACCTTCTGATCAGTAAACCAGAGCCTTCGATGTTGATTGATACAAATATAAAACGAATCACAATGCGTCTCTGCTCATGGATTTATTGATTGCAGAGTATTTATTAAAGCCTTGATTCTACCTGTTTATCTACGTGAACATGTTCGCAGTCTGGTTTATTTATTTCTGTATATATGCGTCAGATGTGTCAATAAAATACAATACAGAACATACTGTAAGCAGGAAGTACATACAAACAGCGACAACAATAATAATATTATAGAGCATATTCAAGGTGTCACCTTTTCTCCTGAGATCACACACAAAGACTCCATGTCGATGCATCTGGAGTTCCTCAGACATCTCTCGAGCTGCCTGTTCAGCGTCACTAATAACTCAGACTGTCTACAAGAGACGAGACATTCCGTAAGCGCAAATACGACGGACACGTCTATAAGGAGACCTACATGAGGATGTCGTGGCGTACCTGTTGGACTGAAAGCCAGGCGATGCCATGGGAGAAAGCTCCAAGTTAAAAAACATGATGCCTTCAGTGGGACGGGAATCTTTTGGAGGAACCAACTCACATGATACCTGAGCGAGCACCCTGAGGAATAACACGCAGATACATGTTAAAGCTCTTTGTTCATAATGCATCACATACATAGAGGTGTGAGCTGAGTTTATATACTGTAGGTTGCTGTATACAGATGTTATATAAGCAAATGTTTGTTGTAGCACTTTACCTCGTCTTCCCAAGGATGACCGTACAGCAGCCGTAATCCGTACCGAACGTTACTTTAATATTGCGGTAATCGTAGGTTTGCCTTCCATCCAAACGCTAAAACCAAACAAACAAAAAAATCTATTTTTAGTAATTTTTAACCATTTGAAATAACGTTATTATAAAAGCACACAATAATATGCATAAAAAAGATTTCAATTCACCAGGTTCATAAGAATAATAACTTATATTTTATATTTACATCTCGGGCATTTAGCAGACACCTTTATCCAGAGTGACTTACATTTTATTTCAATTTAGACAACTGAGCAATTGAGGGTTAAAAGGGAATTGATCAGAGACCCAGCAGTGGCAGCTTGGTGGACCTGGGATTCAAACCCATGACCTTCTGGTTAACAGTCCAACACCTTAACCACTAGGCTAAAGCCAGAGCAAAAGGGGCTGTTTGGGGGCTGTTGGGGGTTAGTGGTAGTGCAGTGGACATGGGATTCAACCTTCTGGTCAATAGTCCAACACCTTAAAGCCGGCACGAAAGGGGCTGGGGGAAGAGAAAGAGAAAAATAGAGGGACTGGTAGTGCAGTGCAGCTTGAAGGATGTGGGATTCGAACCCATGAGCTTCTGATCAGAAGTCCAACACCTTAAACATTAGTCTAAATCCAGGGCAAAAGGGTCTGCCTGGAGGGGGGAAGTGCTAGTCCAGTGGCAGCTTGGGGGACGTGGGATTCGAGCCCATGATCTTCTGGTCCAACACCTTAACCACTACGCTACAACAGCTGTACATCTAGTGCACTAAACTGAGTGTTAAAGCTAGTATATCATGCACTCATACAGGGAGCAGAAGGAACCATGTTTACATTTTGGGCTAAATCATGTTAGCTAGCCAGAAAATGCAGCTCACTTGCTGTCAGTGTGTAGACTTTTAGACTTTTACCTTCTTTTCCTGAATGGATTTAAGGAGAAAGTCTCTCTCGCAGTTCGATAAAGGCGTCTCCCTCATAGCTGGAGCTATTAAATAACAATCGCGTCCTGAGATCCTGAGTAGCTCACGTTCTGCTTGTAAGCATGAGCAGCCTCGTGCGCGATTTGATGACGACAGCACGGCAAAACAATGGCGCGCAGTAATGACGTAAGTCCCGCGTCCAAGAATAAAGAAATCTACTTTAGATATGAAAAACGTTTTTGAATCATTATTAATATACAGAAAAAAATACGTTATGTTTTTTTATTAGGAAATTAAAATGGCGAAATGTTATATTTTTATTTTCAATATTTTTATTTTATTTGGAAAACAAACATTTTCCATTTTAAGCTGAAAATAATACAAAATAAAAAGTTTGACACTTTAAAAAGGACCAACAAGCCAAAAACTATCAAATTTAACAATTTAACAAATCTGTTAATTTAATTCCTCTTTTTCTAAATGAATTATATTGCTTCACACCCTTTCTTTTTTTTAAATAATTTTTTATTATTTATTTTTCCTTTATTTTATTTCCTTTATGTTTTTTTAGTATTTTAAGATTTGAATAATATGGCATTACATTTTGTTTAAAAAATAATAATAATCTATTTTACATAGAAAAAAATCCCTATTTTTTCAGGACTGGATGAACAGAAATATCTGTTTAGTGCTGTGGATCTAATGGATAAAAGATAGTGATGATATATAAAATTGTGTTAATGTTCTGACTCTTATTTCAAAATCACTGCAGCCCCTTTTAAATAATAATAATAATAATAATAATAATAATAATAATAATTATTATTATTATTATTATTATTATTATTATTATTATTATTATTATTATTATTTATTTTTAATTCTTTCTCATTCTTCATTGCAGGGCTGGTTGGTAGCTGATCAATTTCACTCTCACTTTCCAAGACACTTCAATTATAAGTTACAACCAAAGAGTGCTCGGTTTCGTACGGTTCAATTAATTATGTTATATTTTAAGCAAAATACTTTATACGTAAACGTAGATGTTTGAAATCTCCTCCTTTGTTTATTATATTTAGAAATCATGCCCTTAATAAGATGAAACAATCAAAATGCATTGAAACGGTTTCATTGGTTTGTATTACATAATTTGTTGTAATTATATTTTCTTAATATTATTGTCTTGTTTCATGGAATTAATATGGTTCTACTGTGCTGAGCCTCCTATGTTAGAGCCTTGTATACGTTTGTGCACTAATTAATGCCATTTTGTTGTCTTCAGATTTTGTACCTAATAAAAAAAAAAAAAACAATCCAAAGATTCCCTGGTATAAGACTCATCCTTATGTGGCTGAGCTGTGAAGTGCGTTAAACAGCGCCACCAATAACATGTGACGAAAATGTGAATTGCATCTGTGCGTCCTTGCACCTGGTGGACTTGTGTTTATTTGCATTATTAAAAAAGAAAAGAAAAGAAAAAAGATTTTATGCACCAGAAAGGAATGTGATTGTCAGGTGTCCACAAACATTTGACAATATAAAGTACATACTTTTTTTTTTAAATAAAGTTCATTGCATATTAACAATCTGTTGTATTTTGAAAAGCATTTTATTATATTTCCTGCCAGCAGAACACATGATATACATCATAATTCTCTAAACCAATTACACGACTGTCCTAAATCACCAGATGCTGTTAAAAATGGGTTGCTTGTGCACAAAGAATGATATATGCTTGCTTCAGACAATCCACAGCCACAGCCACAATGGAGACACCCGGCGCATGTGGCAGGGCATACAGGCGATCATGATATTCAAGACAGCTTCACCTGCCTGTAATAGTGATGCCTCCCTCTCAGAATGCACTGAATGACTTCTGAATGACTAATATCGGTTTGAGGGGCAGAACAACATAGCGGCAATGAAGACTATCCCTCCCCACAACGATCAGGTACTCTGTCTATCCACGGCTGACGCGAGGAGAACTGTATGCAGAGTTAACCCACGGAAGGCTGCTGGACTAGGCAACATTCCTGGCAGGGTGCTCAGGAAATGCGCAGAACGGCTAGCAGATGTCTTCACGGATGTCTTCAACATTTCCCTGAGCAGCGCCGTTGTTCCTACGTGCTTCAAGACAACCACCATTGTCCCCGTCCCAAAGCAATCTACAGTGTCCTCCTCAATGACTATCGTCCCATCGCACTCACACCCATCGTTATGAAGTGCTTCAAGAAGCAGGTCATGAGGCACATCAAGACCCAGTTACCACCCTCACTGGACCCCTACAGTTCGCGTATCTTCCAAACCGCTCCACGGACGATGCCATTGCCACGTCCCTTCATTTAGCCCTCACCCACCTGGACAATAAAGACACATGTACGAATGATGTTCATAGACTTTAGATCAGCATTTAATACAATCATCCCTCAGCAACTGATTGGGAAGCTGAGCCTGCTGGGACTGAACACCTCCTTCTGCAAATGGATCCTGGACTTCCTGACAGGGAGACCTCAGTCAGTCCGGTTCAGGAACATCATCTCCTGGAGCCCCCTAGGACTGCGTGCTCAGCCCACTGCTGTTCACCTAGCTGACTCACAACTGTGCAGCAATGCACAGATCAAACTATATTATTAAGTTCGCCGATGACACGACTCTGGTGGGTCTCATCAGAAAGAACAAGTCAGAATACAGAGAGAAGGTGCAAAAGCTAACTGGTCACACAACACCAGCTCCATCACCAAGAAAGCCCAGCAGCATCTCTACGTCTTACGAAGGCTGAGAAAGGCACACCCCCCCTCCCCCCATCCTGACTTCAGGGGGACCATTGAGAGCATTCTGAGCAGCTGCATCACTGTCTGGTTTGGGAACTGCACCGTCTTGAATCGCAAGACCCTGCAGCGTATAGTGAGGACAGCTGAGAAGATCATTGGAGTCTCTATTCCCTCTATCACGGACATTTACACCACACACTGCATCCGCAAAGCCAACAGCATTGTGGATGACCCCACACACCCCTCACACACAGTCTTCACCCCACACACCCCTCACACACACTCTTCACCCTCCTGCCACAAGCCATCAGAATCACAACTAAACAACAACTGAATAACAACTGAACTGAATGGTACTGAGCACAACATACACATGCACATCAACTTTACAGACACTAAATACACACACTTCCAATATACAGCCATCACATGCTGTTTTTGCAGACTGTTTTTTGCTCTTTGCACATGCTGTCTCACATTTCAGTGGTTTGCTGTTTTGCACAATACGTTACATTATCTCGGGTAACTGCTGCTATAATACTAATGTGTTCATTCCAGTATTTCTGCACACTCAATATCGATTGAACATACAGCATTTACACTGGTCGGTGCTGCTTTTGTGTATTGTCTTTTGTGTAATGTCTTGTTTGTCTTGTCTTGCACTGTTTGCACCAGGTTGCACGATGCATTTTATGTATCTAGGACTACTTACTAAGTCCTTAGCTCTGCCTTTGTTTTATGCAGCACCATGATCCTGGAGAAACATTGTCCCATTTCACTGTGTACTGTAACAGCTGTACACTGTATGGTTGAAATGACAATAAAAGCTTCTTGACTTGACTTCTGTCAGAATGTTATCTGGAATGATTAAACACCATCTTGTTTCGGAAAACCATAACTGTTTGATCCATCACATAAAACTTTATAATAAAAATGTTTGTGTTGCAAATGCCAACAAAGAAGCTTTTTTGAGTCTTCATACAACCAAAAAAAACCCAAAACATTTTTACAGGTGCTTATAGTCGACGTGGAGCTTTTTGCAATGGGACAAATAAAATAAAACCTGATTTATGTATCATTCATTGTTTCTAATCAGACAAACAGACATCATTAATCACTAGCCTGCAGACTGTTTTCATGGATCATAACCTCAGTTTATGAGCTGAATACAAAGGCACAAAATTATCTCGTTATCCATTCATGTAGTTTTATGACCTCTGATTGTCCATGAGCAGAATGTGCATTTAGGCAGATGTCCTTTTTAAACCAGACACCAGCCACCAGTGTTACACCTCACAATGGTAGTTATTGTGAGCTTTATAACACGCAGCTCGAGCCTCTCATATGTGCGTTATGATGGATGACATGGCCGGATGCAGAGGCGCTTTGATCTGCAGGCGGTGTCACGTGACCCCGCCCCCCGGGTCCCTGGAGCGCACGTGGTCAATCATCAATCATTTTAATTAGCTGTTTAGCATCAATTATCTCACACAGAGCAAAGAGCTGAAGAATAAAAATGAATATAATAATAATAATAATAATAATAATAATAATAATAATAATAATAATAATAATAATAATAATAATAATAATAATAATAAGGGACAAGAAATATTATGTCCTGAAATATTATGTGTTCATTTATAGTAATATGCCATGTCTATGTGTGTGTGTGTGTGTGTGTGTGTGTGTGTGTGTGTGTGTGTGTGTGTGTGTGTGTGTGTGTGTGTGTGTGGTTTGCACTGTATATTCTTTTGAACTAGCAATTTACCTGAGCATTTCACTGTTTATGTACAAACCTCTTCTTCATTCTTGAGTCAGTACAAAAAAAAAAGAAAACATTTAATATTTTCGAACATAACAACAGACTGCTACGGGATTCAAATAAGAAGCTTGCATAGGAATCATATATCAGATCCATGATTTTTAAATCTTTTACCTAAAGGTGCATATTTTTCCACTTTTGTCTTTATATTCAAAAACACTTAAAAAAACAAAACAAAAAAAAACCTGTTATCCAGAAATTTGTGAAGAAATGAATTCATGAATGTTTAAGGATTAATGACCATTTCAAACGAATCTTTATGGATTTTTTTAGTCCCCTGTGTAATGTCTCTGAACATTCCAATAACAAGTCAAGTCAAGTAGCTTTTATTGTCATTTCAACCATACGTATATAGCTGTTGCAGTACACAGTGAAATAACACAATGTTTCTCCAGGACCAGTCTGCTACATAGAACAAAGGCAGAGCTAAGGACTTAGTAAGTTATTCCTAGATACATAAAGTGCAGGACAAGACAAACAAGACAGACAAGACAGTGCAGGACAAAAGAAAAAAGATAAAAAGACAGAAAGACAGTGCAGGACAAAAGACAGTGCAGAGAAAAAATAAAAGACAATACACAAAAGACAATACACAAAAGCAGCACCGACCAGTGTAAATACTGTGGGTTCAAACAATATTGTGTGTGCAGAAATACAGGAATGAACATATTAGTGTTATAGCAGCAGAGACATGAGGTGATATAAAGTATCATGCAAAACAGTGAAATTTAGCATGTGCAAAGAGCAAAAAACAGTGTGTGAAAACAGCAAACTGTAACAGTTTGATATGTTGGTGCTGTAGACATGGAAGTCATTGCAGTCCATATAGTTTGTTGTGCGTGTATGTGTGTGTGTGTGTATTGTGCTCGATACAGTTCAATGCTAAAGATAATTTGCAATAAACAGAGTTCTAATAATATTTTATCAATCAAGATCCTACATGACAAATTGAAATCCAATAGAATAGTAAATAAAATGTTACACAACAATATGGATGTCAGTGAAAATAGCAACACATCACAGAACACTCTTTAGGCACAGTACAAACCTATTAAATGTTTTTGGGTTTAGCAAGTGAAATAAAAATAAAAGTCAGAGTCAGTCTCCTCAAGCAGATTGTTCAGGATGTTCAATTAAAGCTTACCAGTGAAGTTCCTGCAAATGTAAAACCAAGTGTACTTGTGACTGTTTAAACAACAGAAAGGTAAAAAGTTGTCACACCGAATACGGTCTCTGTTTAGATTATTACACTATATTTTTAAAGATTTAGAAACTCTAAAATTGTACTGTATTTTAAAGTCATCTTTGGTTGACAGCATGACAGTGTATCTGCTTAGGATTCTGTGTACCGTGCAAATAATTAATAAATTATATTAGATTAATACAAATAAGGACAACAACAACAACAATAATAATAATAATAATGACAATAATAATAATAATAATAATAATAATAATAATAACAATAATAATAATTATTATTGTTATTATTATTATTATTATAAAAAAACATATTGGTCTCTGTAGCTGCCAATCTGATCGTCTGAATACATTATCATTAAGGTAGAGATGGACAGTGCCATTAATCTTGAGACAGAAGGAGGGAAAGTGTAATACTGAAAAAAGAGTCCTATGACTGAGTAAGAAGACCTTTTTTGCCTGCTTTCCCTTGGTGCAGGCCAGCGATGGAGAAAGCTGGTTGCTGCTGTGAGCTTTTTGTCATGCAAACACAACTGAATGGAAAGAGGGGGGTCACAAAGCAGGTGACACTTAAAAGCTCAGCTCTGAATCACAGGAGCAGAAATTGTGCAACTTTCCTTTTACTCCTGATGGATTTCTCCTGCTTGGACTCTGCAGCCTGTGAGCAGCAGTACCTGATGGGAATGACCAGCTTCGCTTCAGACTTCAGTTCATCCAGTCATCCCTTTGGAGTTCCTGTCAATTTGATCCAGAGCAGAGCTTTTCCTATTCTTCCACGACCCTGCATCCTGACAGATCAACCAAACTCCCTCTGCGTAATAGGTAAGATAACAGAACACTTAAGAGACAATGGTAAAAGATTAAAGTGCTGCATGAACACTGGGGATTAAAACAATTAAAACTATAGCAAAAAAAATAAAAATAAATAAATTGCAGTTAGATTTCATTCAATACTGTTTGCATTTATTTTGGATTTAAAATTAAAATTAGTTTGCATTTTATTTTACTAAGCTCAAGTTCTAAGCTCTCAGCCCACTTTTTGTACATTTCGAGATGCTTTTCTGTTCATCACAGTTATGTGAATCACTATCCTGTTAGTTTGAGCTGATCTGGTCATCAGCTGATCTCCTCCTCTGTCCTTAGAGCTGCCATGCACTGGATGTGTATTTTTGTTTAAACAAACAAACAAACAAACAAACAAACAAACAAACAAACAAATAAAAATAAAATAAAAACGTCACAGAGATCACAATTTTGTGCACAAGAATTAATTATGCATTTTTTTTATTTGCACATGTAAAATGCAGAAATTATTCCAATTATATATTTTATACCTGATTACAAACAGCATTTCTCAGTGTCTTGAATGCATAATGAGGTTGAGCTGCAGACAACTCCATGTCCTTATAGTGATGTTAACCCTTCTCCTTGTCCTTCCTCCGTGATGATTCAGGTGTTGGCAGGAAGTCGAAGTGTAGGCGAACGCGCACCACCTTCACGCACGCGCAACTTCTGGAACTGGAGCAAGTGTTTGCTGAGATCCAATACCCTGATATCTGCACACGCGAGGAGCTCGCGCACAGGATCAACTTAACAGAGGCTCGTGTCCAGGTAACACTAAACCTAATTTCAGAAATCTGTTGCCGTGAGATGTGATCATACATCAAGTTGATTAATATATCCCTTGTTACGATACTGAAATTTCTGTTTATGCTGGACATACAATTTATCCATAAATAAAAAAAGGACATTTTAGAGAATGTCAAGACCTGCGTCCCAAATGACCTGCGTCCCTCACATAGTGTTAACTGGGATGTAGCCTAGAGGTTAAGGTGTTGAACGGTTGATCGGAAGGTCTTGAGTTCGAATCCCAGGCTCCCAAGTCCACCAAGCTGCCACTACTGGGCCCCTGAGCAAGGCCCTTAACTCTCAATTGCTACGAGTATGAATGCTATACTCCTCTAACCAGAACTATAACCCATGAGTAAAAAAAATGCACCTAGTAGCCCTGTCCACCTGCTGATACCTGTATGAAGTGCTCAAACATGCCACACTGGTTGATTAAGTGCATCCTCTGGGTTATTTAAGTGCACTTAGACTATTTTTCTACTCACACCATTTATACTACACAATGGTTTCCAGTATGCAAATTGGAACGCACTTATTTTTTTTAAAAATTGCCTCCCAGGCAGCAGAGGGATTTACAACGTCAAAGTTTATGGTACTTTAAAGTAAAATACACTGCAAGTATCTGCATGCTTGCAGTGTCACCATATGGGGTTTTCTTTCAGGTTTGGTTTCAGAACAGACGCGCTAAAGTGCGCAGGCAGGACCGAGCAGCAGGTGGGACTCGATCCACGATTAAAGACGAGAAAAATCGGGAAGGGACGAATTCACATGCTGCATCATCGGTGAAGTTTGGTGAGCCCTGCACAACCAAAAAGACCACGGATGGAGCGTGGAAAAGTTTTCGTTCTAACGTTGTTCAACACCCAAACATGATGTAGTCAAGGTGACCAATGTACCATTTTTTGTTGTTGTATAAATCTAAATATAATAACTTTGATTATATGGGTTTTGATTTCCACCACTGCAATTTCACAGATTTTGCTGATGGGCAAATAAATAACTTCATTTGTCACAGTTCATAGTATTGCAATCGGGGGAAAAACTCATTATAACAGTGCAATAGAATAAATGAAACATCTCCAGAGAATGAATTAGACACATGTTCAAACAGGTCACATGTTCATACTACAATACAAGAACAGTGAACTGACTTGACTACGTTTATATATATATATATATATATATATATATATATATATATATATATATATATATATATATATATATATATAAAATTTATTTTTTACAATTTTTTTACTTTTAACAATAACGATTATTTTTTATTAATGACATTTCGCAAGTAATTACAAACCTTTTTAGATACATTTTGTATTCATTTTCAGTTACTGTAAATGTTTTATTCATATTTTTATAAATAAATTGATTTTAAGATTAAAACATTGAGACATTAAGATGATATTTAAGTTTTTTTTATATATATATTAATTTTATTTATTATTCAAATTTTATTATTCATGTTTTATGTTTATTATCAATTTTTGGGCTTTATTTATGATTACAGATTTTCCCATGAGACAAAAATGGCAAACGGGACTTCATATGGATTTCTAGGTTTTAAAAAATATCCTGTTATGTTTTTTTTATAATTTTATAGTAATAGGGAGGATTTTAGTTAATTTCAAACCGTAAGCATTAAAACCTTCTGCAGAGCTGGAGTTTGGAAATCATTAAATCATGAACAACATACAGAATTGATTACGTTAATAAAGATTTATACTATTCTGTATTTTATACTATTCTGTATTTTTTCCGTACTTTCATTTTCATTAAGTGGCAAAAATATAAAATCAACAAAACACTGTGCCGGTCTTAAACACCACAAACACACACAGTCACAGAAGTACATTTAAAATAGTTTATTTTTATAAACATACACTTGCTATAAAACCCACTGCTTCTGGAGGGTTTGTCAAAGATGATCGAATAAATATCGAGCTTTCACCAGGTCACTTTCATCAACAACTCAATTCCTCTCTGATGGTACGTTCAAGTCAAGTCAGAAAGATCGTATTTACGAGTTGAATGCGCAAGAACTCCACCAGAATGTCGAAATTACGAGTGGAGAATCTCTTTGAGCTCAGAGTTAGCAGCGTGTCATTCAGAAAACATGGATTTAATGAACATATTGTTAACAAACTAATTACCTGCACAAGGCATGTGAGCATTGTACAATTACGATACAATATGTAACGATAAAGTTGGCTCAAATTGATTAAAATAGCAAAATCACCCTCGATTAACATTTTGTTCGTGACTTTCTAGAAGTAATTAATAGAAGGTTCACCTTCATCTTGCACCTAATGTCGTGAACTCGTAAATACGAAATATCTTCCCAGGAGGACTTGAAAGTACAGTGAATAACAAAATATCAGATAATCCTAATAATCCTGCTAATCACCTACTTATTCGACCATAATTAGAGATTAGCAAAGCAAATAAAAGGCATACATGAACAGTTCATGTCCCAAACACTAGTATTTATGTCGAGTCTGTGTTCTTACTAGAAATGACTGAAAACCTCTCACTTTTATTTTTATTTTTAAGTTTGGTGGGTTTGATTTTTTGGCGGATTCCAAACAGAACTCTTATCGTTTCCCGATGTTTGGGACACATCCTGCTTTTACACAAAACAGGATAATAAGGTGAATTAAGGAAGATTATTAAGGTTATTTAAACAGACTTGGGCTTGAATTTTCTTGAGGGTTATTCTTTGTAAATATTATCCATGGTTGGACAAATCAGCAGCCCAGGAGCCTGGGACAAGTGTGTGTAGCTGCCTAGCAGGCAAGTTTGTCAAACAAAGATAAAAAACAAAACAAAAAGTATACCAAAACAAAAGTATTACTTTTTTATCTAGCTGTCAGCTATAACTAAAGTGGCAGCGTTACTTTTAAACTGTAAACGTTTAAGCAGTTCGCTTACAATCCCACCTCCTGCCGCACTACACACATAGACACGACAGATCGATAAACCAACAATTTTTTTTAGATGAGGTTCAAGTTTCCTTTTATCTGTCTTAATTCACTTGAATGGCTAACAGCTTACTGTATAAAAAGCTACTTTTCATTAAAAAAGGCTGTGTCTCAATCAGCTTTAAATCAGTATCGTGAATTGTGCACTTATAAAGACAATGGAACACCGATGACGCAATTTCCAGGCACATTCTAATTTCCTTCTCGATCGCTGTAAAGTTTATATGTCATATACGTTTGTTAGCTTAATCGCATGCGTTTCTGTCATGGTACTTCAAGCAGGACCGTAGGCTAGCAAGTGGGTATTTAATTTTAATCATTAAGGTCTTCCTGATCAGGATTAAAATTAAAATTGAGAGGACATAATGGTTCAATGCTTTGGGTTACTGATAAGAAGGTCGGGGGTTCAAGCCCACAAGCTGCTGAGACATCAACGTTGGGTCCTTGAGCAAGGCCCTTAGCCTCATCTGCTCGGGGGGGCGCCATACTATGGCTGACCCTGCGCACTGACCCCAGGGCTCATAATAACCTGGGATATATAAAAACTTAAAGCATTTCACTGTATGTCGTACTCTGTATGTGACAAATAAATTGAAACTGAAATACTACTGAATTAAGAAGCTGTTACTTGCCTATTGGCCCCGTTAATATAGTTCTGATTTGTCCAACTATGTAAACAATGCTAACTTATAAAGATAAGTAATATAAAAGCTTAGAGACTGTAGAATTGAATTGTTGAATAAACCTGAAATGAATTCAACTTTGCTGTCTGTAGATTAACACGTGAAACTTCAATGCTCAAAGTCCAGTTGGACGCCAAAACCTTATGAGTTCATTAAAAACTATTTTTATCCAGACAAAACACAACGGGCTTAAGCGAGAATTTTGCTCAGTATATATTTAGTGTTGTACATTAAATGTGGGCTGCAAAAAAAAAAATATGTGAAATCGCTCTACAAAGCTTTGGATGCTGCATACACATACACGACCTCACAAACTCCCACCAAGAGTACAGGTCATATTTAAGGCACGGCATGGACATTGATATGACCGACGACTGTCGGGAAAAGTAGACAGGATTCTCCAAAACAAGATAAAACTAACAAACAAACAAACAAAACAAAAAACCCCGACTGTCTTGTTCTTTCTCCAGCACGAGACTGTGAAAAACCAAACATACATAAGCGACCGAAAAAAACAACACGATGGAAATAATAATCGATATTCGTCTAGTATTTCTGAGACTTCAAACATCATGCATTAAAAAACCGGCAAACTAACATTAGAACAAAATGAGATGATAAACAAAAGAGAACATAAATAGAAAAACTAAGAGGAAATACTCTTAAAACTGTTCAACACTACAATTAACTTAACTTAGTTAACAAACCAAGACATTTTTTAAATCCGTTCATTCTCTGGCTGAATCCTAAAAGGCTTTACAATCAATACCTTTAGCAGTGCACTGCATAGGGTGCAGAGGATATGGGACGACATACTGACTTCTAGATCTTTTGTAAAATCGATCATTTTTCTTTCCAAATGACATATTACATACCCTATAGTGCACTACGTGGTGCGACAAGCCATTTGGGACTCAGCCGTAAATCCAAGGTGCATTCGAATTGGCATCCTACTTCCGCTAAGCATACTACATAGGTCAAAAAAGACCCCCCACCCCAATATAGTACACTCGAGGTCTGCTCGGAAGCCAAACGGGTTTGACAGACATCTCAGTCGTTCTACATTTCCAAGCAAAAACAGGTAAATGATTAAATAATCATTGCTTAATACACTTATCTTTGTGTTTCTTCCCGAAACTTTGTGGTCAGTGGCTGAAGGCTCATAGATTCAAAAGTCTAAAGTGCAAAACTGCTGATGTAAATACGCAACAGCCACGTCTCTCACGTCTCAATCACAAGGGTCGTTCACGGGATTTAGTTAAAAAGAATTTTTTTATGAATAAAACAGGTCAAATTGCTAATTGATCTACCCGGGAGCTTTCCGCGTGCTCTGCTTTTTGAGCTAGAGACTTTACCAATAGAATAAACGCAGTGCATGCTCATGCGTGTGGTGGTTCGAATTATTGCCACAAGGAGACACCCCCCCCCCCCAACCCCACCTACAGAAATATTGTCCAAATCCAAACGACATTCCAGTTTGATCCATTTAAGTCAAAAGTGGTTTGTGCTTCTTTGTTTTCTTTTTGTTGTTGTTGTTGTTGTTGAGACGTTCTGAAATATAATGAAGTGTAATTCACATACATGTTATTATTAAGTGTTTATCGTGAAGTTGGCCCAGTTTTCTGAGGGCTTGGCAAATGGTGAAGTTCCTCTTGGATTCGGGAGCAAAAAAAAAGGCTTTATAACGTTGTGGGTTGACCAGCGGCTGTAAGAGGAAAAGGGTCATATAGGAGTTAATAATAATAATAATAATAATAATAATAATAATAATAATAATAATAATAATACATTTCAGCACGTGCCATGGCTTCCAAAACTCCCCAGACCACCAGTGAGCAGCAGTGTGCACTGTTCACCTTTTTCCTGTGTATCCTGTTCATACTATTAATATTTAAGTTCCTGGTTTTTTGCTCTTTCCTTTTTATACACTGCATGTATTGGGGCAAGTCGTGGCCTAATGGTTTGAGAGTCTGACTCGTAATCCTAAGGTTTTGGGTTAGAGTCTCGGGCCGGCCACGACTGAGCAAGGCACCGAACCCCCCAACTGCTCCCTAGGCGCCGTAGCATAAATGGCTGCCCACTACTCCGGGTGTGTGTTCACGGTGTGTGTGTGTGTTCACTGCTGTGTGTGTGCTTTGGATGGGTTAAATGCAGAGAACGAATTCTGAGTATGGGTCACCGTACTTAGCTGTTTTTCACTTCACTTTCATGTCGTTTGTTGTTTCTCTGCGACAGTCTTGTTCCTAGTGTTTGTTTCACTACTTTGGTTTATGTCTTACAGTTTGATTACTACTGTTAATAAATATTTGCACTCGCATCACCTTCGGGCTCGACTGGCAGCGCCTGCTTAGGGCGGAGATGACAGGACAGGTGACGTACTGTGGTTATATCAAACTGTCAATTTGTGGTGCTGGATTAAGTTACTCTTTACTTCACACATGCAACTCAACTCTGACCTCATCTAACAAGTCAGAATGTACGTGAACAGCCATCTGTCTAGTCCATACCATGCTGATTAGACATACTTAATCTTTTCCCCTGTCCTTTAGCACTAACAATATGGGCAAAGGCTTAGATTTAATACTTAATGAAGTGACGTGACACACAGCTAAGTACAATAAAATAGATGATGTTTTAAAAGCTGTTCTATTTATTCATTTTAAAGTGACGTGACATACGGCTAAGTACGGTGACCCATACTCAGAATTCGTTCTCTGCATTTAACCCATCCAAAGTGCACACACACAGCAGTGAACACACACACACCGTGAACACACACCTGGAGCAGTGGGCAGCCATTTATGCTGCGGCGCCCTGGGAGCAGCTGGGGGGTTCGGTGCCTTGCTCAAGGGCACCTCAGTTGTGACCGGCCCGAGGCTTGAACCCACAACCTTAGGATTACGAGTCAGACTCTCTAACCATTAGGCCACAACTTGCCCTTAATTGTAGAAGTATTCCTATTTTTTCCTGTCAACATTTTCATCCTTGGTTCGAACAGTTTCGACAGGATCAAAAGTTGAACTGAACTCAAAACATTCTCTATATTCTCATATATAATAAATCTGTATATTTAAATGAAAACTTTCTGTCTTGGTTGTCTTGAAACGAATGTTAATAATACTACACATGAAGGTTAATAGATTGTGGTATTATGAAATGGCTCACCACGAGATTTCATGTAGCACAAATGACAGTTCAGGACGCCGTTCCGGATCCGGACGTCGGTTCCTGTGCTCGTCTCACCGAGCAGCCCTTTACACACACCACACTGGGACACACACAGGCGGTTGGTGATTCCCATAAAGGACTCGAAAATAAACACATATGATTGAGTAACGGGCTTGTGCAAACACACACACACACACACACACACACACACACACCACCCCACATGTGTATCTCACCTTAAAACACTGAATGTGGAAGTAAAGGCCCAAAGTGTCGATGATCATAGCGGCTCCTTTCCCCAGTGGCTGTGCACAGCTAGAGCACAACTTCTTCGCACTCACTGACCTGCAGAATTAGATCAAATTTTTTTATAGCTAGATAGATTAAGATATAGATAAATATATGATGAATTTAACCCCTTAAACATCCGGGACAGTCAGTGGGTCCAGACTTTTATTCATTAAATCTTTTAATCTTGTAATTCTATGCGTTAATGAATAAGTGAACACCAGACCAGGGGTTTAAGGGCTTAAAATATGTTCTTTATTGTTTGCAGTGGACTCTGCTGTAATATTCATCAGAATTATACCACAGCGCACAGAAGCTGATTGTTTTTAACTCACACGGGCTCTTGTGTGGCCGACGCTCCACCATGTGACTATATACGGAAAAAACGTATGCTTTCGTAAACGTAATAAACGAATCATTGTAATAGTTGCTGTGGCATAAGAGAAATAAAACACTAGGACAGGAAGCAAATAGAATAAGAGCGAGACCGAGGAAAGCCAGACGCATACACACATCCATAACAACATGCGTGAATAAGCATCGTCGAATGGCATGATGGGAAATGACTCACATGCACTTTACTAATTGGTGCAAGGTGTGTGTGTGTGTGTGTGTGTGTGTGTGTGTGAATGTCCTACCTGTCTGAAGATGAGGGTGATGTGTCTTGTGATGATGGAGATGTGTGTGCCCCTAAAACGTTTTCACACGACCCAGACCTGAGCACATCAGCACGCAGACACACACACACACACACAAACGTACAGGCACACATACATATGAGAAAGCAAGCAGTATTGCGTTTTTTGTCCTTTGTTGTACCTGGCTTGCTTTCTTTTTTAGCATGGCATATCATATCAATATCAGGTCTTAAACATGGAAATGGAGGAAAAATAAAAACAGACAGAAAACAAATAATAAACAAAAGGAATCAATCAAAATGATAAATCTTTCAACTGAAGGTCTTTGCATTTCAAAATAAAGCACAAACGCATGCTGTGTGTCTCAGAGACAAGCTGATCCAAATCCGTAGCGGTACACATTCCCACATGCATGTTGTATGTCATACACCTACACACTAAAACACACACACACACACCTCCTCATCCTAGGAGGCTGACTCTGTGATGGGCTCACATTCCTGTCCAGGGAGGCTGTTTTTTTCCACTCTTGTTTGCTCTCCGATTTGCAGCTCCAGGACCCATCTGTATCGACACACATGTTAACAGGCTATAATTCTCTATGTTTGTGTTTTTCTACATCAGGAAATCGCAGTTTAAAGTAAGTTATTTTTTTACAGCCCACCCTGTGTGAACTGCAGCTGTGGTGTAGCTGACTGACTCTCCTGAACTTCTGCTCTTTGGTCTTTCTGCTGTGGAGATGATCCTGCTTTAGTCTCATCAGACCTGTGTGTGGAGAAAAATCACACAGAAAAGCAGACGCTCGACAAACCATCGACCAGTAAAACAACGCCGTGCTGTGAAGTCGCCGGAAAGGCGTTCCTGCTATTGGTTGCCATGGTAATAACGTTTCTCAATGGGTGCAGCCACAAATGATTGTTCTTGCTGAAACATTCAGTGTATAGCTCCATCATATCATACAAGATGAAGCGTCAACCTCGTGCACTCTACTCTCTTCACTCCCATTTGTCGTCGCTGCACCGAGTCGATTTACATTTGCATAAAGTCAAACCATTCTCAATACTCAACCCTATCAAATTTTTTATTCTCCCTTTATTTGGATTTTGACATTTAGTAGATCATTGACTAACAAATCATTCCCAGTCCGATTTCGGTTACAGTTCATGTAGAATCTATTAATACGTTTTATACTACAGTGCTCTGAATGCTCCATTCTGATTGGTCAGATAGTTTTGGATTGTTTTTAAGTTCCAGCTCCAGTTCATTTGAATATCTATTGATTTCTATAGTAAGAATTCACAAAGGGACTTTGAAAATCGAACTACACACAAGCAGTGTACGGGGTTGTACGGTGATAGACAGAAAGATTTGGGGTTTCTTGCCATTGTGACAAGTTACAATTTTTTACATGAGAGAAAAAAGTAGACTGGGGAGGAATAACAAGAACGTGAGTGGTAACAGGAATCTTTAATTTCTAGAAACAAAATAGAATCTTTGGCAAACTGTTAAGTATTGGGACTAACACTTCAGGATGTATTGTCTAATGGAAAATACTCAACATCGGACGTGGTAATAAAGGACATAAATCTATGTAATAAAGATATAATAAAGGAAGTAAAGGACATTGGACATATTTTAGTCATCTTAAAATATGACTTAACAATCCAAGGCCTACATTAAACCCATTCTGTGGACTATAATTAAATAAAAAAAATCTATGACTTTGTTATTCCACTAGGGGGCAAAATAGAGCACACACATAAAAAGTCATAAAAAGTCATCGTTTTTACGAGTTGAACTAAGAGTGGGGAAATTCTGAATTTTTATATGTTTAATCCTCTACATATAAAGGATAAGCTTTTAAGATTCGGGGCCAATAAACACATTTGTATTTTAATGATTATGACCCTCATGCTCTAAAATGACTGCGTTGTCTATAATCGCTCAGTCACCTGTGTTCTAAACCATTTCTCTGGTTCATCTTTGCTTCTTTCTCCAGCATTTCCTGCTTCCTCTCCCAGTCAGCCAAGGACAACACAATGGTGTCGTGATGGGTCGTGGAAGTGGACAGGGCTTCCGTCATACCAGAGGATGAGTGCGGGGTCAGTGGGGTCACCGTTTCCTCCAGGATCCGTTGCTCCTGTTCAGAATCCATCCGGTTAGGTATGACAACAAGGGAAATGTCTGCACCGTTATATCAGTACTGAGAGATGCACCTCTTCGTGGTGTTTCCTTTCCTCTTCTTCTACCTCCTTCTGAGCTTTCTCCCACTCCTGCTTGAGTCTCTCCTGCTCCTGCTGATATTTCTCCTACAAGGACAGACAGATCACAATCAACCAGTGCTCTAATAAAGCTTTACACGCTCTCATTGACTTCCTATTTAATCCGAAAATTATACTACATTTAATACCTAAAGCTCCAGACATCATTCGGTGTTTGGTTGAATGCGTGTTGTGATGTCACACACACGACGCGTCTCAACCCAAACCCCTCTGCATATCCTTGATTTTCTGTTCATTTCTGGAGCGAACGTTCTAATATGTTACACACAACAGGCTGTGCTGGTATAGCAGCTTTATATTAATCTGCTTCGCTTTTTGTCAGGTCGTATCACACTACTCTTGATGAATTTTTATCCTATAATGAAATGTCTAGCATTATATGCTACTCTGTGGTTATATAAACCTCTTCTAGTAGGTTTTAGAAACACAAACATGCCTGGAAAAAGAATCTTGGACATTCCTTGATCAGAGACTTACGTAATCTTGCGTTGCATAATAACAATAAAGATGCAATTGTGCTTGGAGTCTTTGTCAGTGTGTAGGTCTCCAATAAGAGACAGAAACAATTAGAGGAATAGAATAGAAAAGGTGAAATGCGATGAGATGAGAACAGAAGACCACCAGCTCTAAGGCGTGACACTACAGATGAGTGTACGGAATAAAACTCATACAAACAGGCCACAAGGACAGTGAGATAAAAATACCAACACAGAACTTCCTAAATCCACTGCAATCTATTTACATCTCATGGATGTCCAGTAGTTAGACCTGAGCATCCATCTCATAGCTGTGGAGGGTCACAGGTCATGTGACACACCCGTGACCTATCAGTGTACCTGTAGCAGGCGCTCCTGCTCCTGTTGCCACCTCTCTTGCCGCTTACGCTCTTCGTTAGGGTCCCAAGTCCAGTGATTGACCCTCTTTGCAAGGTTCAAGATCGGGGTTTCGATCTGACGCACACAGTTAAACACAGCGAGAAACAAACAAACAAAAAAAAACAGGAAAAAGGAGGAGAAGGAGAATGACAGGACAGCTTCTACTTGGAGTAAAGGAAAGCGAAAACAGACAGCAAAAGGAAAGGTAGACGATGAGAGAGCGTGGTGGAGGTACTCACACATTCGCTGGTGAAGTCAAATCCCTCTGCAGAAAGAAAAAAAAAGAGAAAGGAGAACATTTACAGTCCAACCACGAGTCTGCTTGTTGCTCTATGACAAGCTAATAACGACACAGAAAACAGCAACATTAATGAACCGACATGGAAAGAGCCTTGAAACTTGTCCAAACAAAGCGTCATGGAGGACGCTGCAAAAAAAAGGAACTTTATCTGGAACTCAATTGTGTTCAGTGGGTTCCACTACTGTAGTTCCCTGAATTTCTATCATTTTTTAACACACCCTTTATGTCAACATTATGTGTTCTTGCAACAAAAAGGTCAAGATCATTAGTCCTCTTGATGTTTAGGGTCTCATGGTCTAAGTCGTGACGTTGTGGCCATAACATTAAAACCACCTGCTTCATATACAGTAGTGTAGGATCCCACTGTAGCACCAAACCAGCTCTGACTCTGAGTCTTGGACTCCACAAGACCTCTGAAGGTGTGCTGTGGTATCTGGTATCTGGTATAACTTTTTTAGTTACTAATCACTGCATACTGGACACACCCCTCATGCCCTGCTGTTTTGGAGCTTGGCTCTTGTCAGTCATCTTACACTTGCTCATTTTTCCTGCTTCCAACACATCAAATTCGAGCCGCCGTATACATCCCACTCCCTGACAGGTTCCACTGTAATAATTAAGTCAATCAGTGTTAATCAGTGTTAGTCACCTGTGGTTTTAATGTTATGGCTCATCCTTGTATATAATGTAAATACGCTATATAGGATGTGACACATACACGAGTATGTAGACTATGGGAATACCAGAGGAAGCTTGCTAGGGTGTGTTAAAAAATGGGTTCTTACTATGGAGCCCTAGTGAGGACAAAATGGAGAAAAAATATATAATGTATATATTACAGATCAGTTGTAAAAGATCTCATCATGCCCTCAGCAGGTTTAAATGTGTAAAACGTTTCAGAATGGACAGAATTAACAAGGAGCAGACCCTGACAAACGACAAGAAAGTGGCAGAAACTTAGGTGGATGAACGCGCCCTCGTTCTCCACTCAAACTAGAGGAGGAAAAGCCCTGGTTATGAGCCGGGTTTACCTGCAGGCGCGAAGAATTCCCAGCGTAACTTAGAGCTACTGGAGGTATGTGTGGGATCTGACACACACACATATACGTATACAAAAAAAAAACAGCCAGAGAATGATAAAAGATGGATTTTTAAAAGAGTGAGAAAATGAACAGAGAGCAAGAGCGAGAGGGAGAGAGAGCGAGAGAGAGAGAGAGAGAGAAAGCCAAAAACAAGGAATACAGAGTGAAAAATCCAGAAATCCAAAATAATTGAAATTGTATAAGCGAGTTTAAAGACAGGAGAAGTGTAAATGAACTGTGGGATGTTTATTTCTGTTACCTGACAGAGTCAGTGAGTAAGAGGTAACGTCAGCCTTTCTGGACTCACTGAAGGAATTCTCGTCAGATTTCAGGTCTAATCCATCTGAACAGCTCATCTAGACGGGGAAAGGTGACAGGATGATTTCACAATTCCAAAGCATCAGAATTCACACATTCAGAGTGTGAATCTAATCTCAGTGTATTAATCCTTATGTTATGCATCATATACATTATATCTAGTATATCTGATCAAACTAAAATGTATGGAAATCCTTCAAACAACAGTTATAAATTAATTAATCCCCCGACTGCACACTATAGTCCTAATACACACATTTGCACGCATTTTGCTAACAAGTAAAATGTTTTATTTCTTTTCATATGAAATGTTTCCAAGCTTAAGGTGTAGTATCTGATAGGTGTTTTTATTTCTCACGACGTCCTACGTTCTGCTTAAAGAGCCTGTGTATTATAGTGTCTTTAGAATATATGTTGCACTTTTAATTATATGTCATTGAAATGAATTAGACTTACAGTTTAATGGTCTACTGAACACCAGCAAAATTAGAAAACTGACTTAGGGCTTTCTTAAGTTCCTGCACTGTAGTGTTTGTTTCAGAACCTGGATCAAATGCTAACGAACACTGGAGCGGTTCTTTTGAGGTGAGAAAGCAATGGAGCAACCATTTTAAAATGGCTGATGTACCTTGATCTAAACAATGTTGTCCTGATGAAAATGAGAAAATTACAAGGACTACACTTTAAAAGAAAGCCACAATAAGCTCACAGAGCTGCAGCCAACGCTATGAGAAGAACCCGGGAACATAAACAGGGTTGCTCTGACCAATCAGCGGACAGTTTACTCAAATGTTGGCAAGTGAACTTAGCCATGGAGAAAATGTGACATTTGTGAGCAAAGCACAGATCTACAGGTCTGAAAGCCTGTTTATTATTCCACATTAAAGTACCTGGTCAGCAACAGGAGTGGCTGTTGTAGGGAGCAAGTGTGTTTCTCGAAGCTCTGTCACGATGGTCGTCTTCACCACACAGTTGCGCTTCACTGCTGTATCTGGGCCGGTTTGCATTCCTACAACAAGCAATAAGAAATAATTGGTAACGTCTCAAGAGATTTAAGGAGTAAATGAGGAACAGATAAAAGAAATTGAATAAGTTATCTTAGGGACCTAGAGGCCATATAGGGCTACAGGTGATCTCCCAGCCATTTTGTACCAGTGCCTTATACACAAACATACAAATCATTAATTTAATCAATACAACATGGCATGCATTGGATAAATAGAGAACGATCACTTTTTTGGCTCCCATCATTTTCAGCCATCTGTGGACTGAAGCTGGCTGAAGTATGAAAATGTTTAAAGAGAAATCAAGCTGTCTTCAATATATCAGAGACAAAATGCAGAATCATGCAGTATGATCAAAAATCCCAAGGCTTATTGCGGTGCTGCTATAAAGACCGATGCTGAGGTAATATTCTCTCACTCACTCACTCACTCATTTTTCTACCGCTTTATCCGAACTACCTCGGGTCACGGGGAACCTGTGCCTATCTCAGGCGTCATCGGGCATCAAGGCAGGATACACCCTGGACGGAGTGCCAACCCATCACAGGGAGGTAATATTCTATTAAGTGGAATTTTAATTAACACTGTCACAAGTAAAAATTTTAAAACGATTGTGACTCTATGTACTGTATGTATATTACAGTCAGTAATAATAGAGAATGGAAACAAGTCTGTTTTTAACAGAGATGGGGGACTCGAGTCATATGACTTGACTCGAGACAGACAAATATTAAAAACAAGACTCGACTTGTAAAAATTTAAAAGTTAAAAAGTATAAATTATTTAAAAAAAGGCAGATGAATTAAAATTACAGGCACCTAGAAATTCTAATGAATGAAAAGTAACCGAAGCGCTCGTGTGTTTATACAACTCCCGTAACTTCCTTTTTTACTGGGGTACAAATATGAGGTGACACACAGGCTACATTTTCAACATGAAGATCGGAGGTTATACTGAAAAGAAACAACAGGCACACACACACACACACACACACACATACACACACAAACACACACACAAAAGTAGCCTAAGATAAGAGCAGAAAAGTCTCCAACCTGCTAGCTCTGAATCGGTGACAGATTTGGACGTCTCGTCCTCCGTTCTCTGTTTAATTGGTTCAGTTTTTTGAATAGTGGAAATCTGAGTGCACTCCTGAGCTGAGAGTTCACTTCCCACTGAGATTTCTGACACTTGTTGACGACTCTGACTTGATTTAGGTGGTGTTGGGTTGAAGGAAACAGGTCTCACTGGACTCTCTCTTTTGTCCTCTACAGTGGAGTCACCGTTCACACGCACCAGGCCATCATTCTGAAGCAAAACAAACATAATAAATATGTGCAACCAACATATGAATATGTAATAAGGTCCAAAAGCCAACCAAGAAAACCTTAAAGACTGAACTACAGCTAAAAACCCTTAATTTGTCTCATATTAACAAATACACACATTTATTTGTCTGTTATCTATTAAGGTCTCAAGCATCGACATACATAATGATATAGAATATTTATCAACACTTTCTAGCCAATCAGAATCGCGCATTTAGCATCTCCGTGCTATAATGCGTAAGGCCATTAGGTATTATCTTAGATTAGTGTTTCCTTTTTAAGTTTGCATCAGGACTGGGATTTCTCAGGTCAGGACAAAAAAAAAACAACTAGTCATCCTGCAGGTGCTGCCATTCAGCTCGATGGGCTCACCTCGTCTCATGCAGAGATGAAATGCAGCTCTGTGCAATAAGGCTCACGGTGGTTGTGTGTTTACATCAACACGGAATGGTGTAAAAAACTGCATGTTTCTAGTTACTGCTCATCGCTAGTGGAGTTTGTGACTGTTAGATGCAGGGCATTTTATTTACCACGGGAATTCACCACGGTTTTCATTGTCGGAGTTTACATTCCCCCCAGCGCTAATGCTAAAGAGGCTCTATGTGAACTCTATGGGGCTATGAGCGATCTGCAGAATGTTCACAGAATGTTCACTCTGACAGACTGTTTATCATCGCTGGAGATTTCAATCATGCAAATCTTAAGTCAGTGCTCCCCAAATTCCACCAGTATGTGGAATTCTACAAAGAAAGGGGAAAACATGCTGGTTTTTTTTTACACAAACATCCCGGCTCGTATCGTGTGGAGCACCACATCACTGTTGTGCTAATTCCAACATACCAACCAGACATTCTAAACCAGTTCTAAAGCAGGTGAAATCCTCACCAGAAGGAGCCACCTCTGCTCTTCAGAACATCTTTAGGGAGGCTGCAACCAAAAGTGATTCCGTGAACCTGAAGGAGTACACGGCATCAGCGACCAGCTACAGTGGCAAGTGCATTGATGACGTGACTCTCTCCAAGACCATCACCACATGCTCCAACCAGATGCCGTGGAGGACTACTAAGGTGAATGCGCTTCTGAAGTCTAGAGTCCTAGCCTTCAGAGCAGGGGACAGGGTGGCCCTAAGAACAGCTAGGGCCAAACTATCCCGGGCCATTAGAAAAGTAAAGTGTGCACATGCCCAGATAAGCCACTTTCAGGACAGCAGAGTCACCGCGCACATGTGGCAGGGCATCCAGGCGATCATGAATTACAAGACAGCTTTACCTGCCTGTGACAGTGACACCTCCCTCCCAGATGAGCTGAACAAATTTTTGCAACATAGCAGCAAGGAAGCAAGCCTCCCCCCAACGATCAGGTACTTTACGCAGAGTTAACCCACAGAAGGCTGCTGGACCAGACAACATTCCAGGCAGGGAACAGCTAGCGAATGTTTTCACTGACATATTCAACATTTCTCTGACCTGCGCTGTTGATCCTACGTGCCTCAAGACAACCACCATCGTCCCTGTCTACAGTGTCCTGCCTCAATGACTTGTCATGAGACACATTAAGCACCAGTTACCACCCTCAATAGGACCCCCTGTAGTTTGTGCATCGTCCAAACTGCTCCACGGACGGTGCCATTGGCACGACCCTAAATTTAACCCTCACACATCTGGACAATAAAGACACTTGCTGTTTATAGACTTCAGTTCAGCATTCAACACAATCATCCCTCAGCACCTGATTGAGACGTTGAGCCTCCTGGGCCTGAACACCTCCCTCTGCACCTGGATCCTGGACTTCCTGACTGGGAGACCTCAGTCAGTCCGAATCGGAATCAGCATCTTCAGCCACCACACTAAGCAATATCACGGCTATGTAGCAATGCACAGCTTGAACCATATCATCAAGCTCACCAAAGACACGACCATGGTGGGTCTCAACAGCAAGAATGATGAGTCAGCATACAGAGATTAGGTGCAACTGCTAACTGCCTAATGTAGAGCCAACAACCTGTCTGTGTGTTCTGTTTGTAATGAAGAAAATAACAGAATAACTTTTACCTTAACATGCTTATTAGAAGGCTGATTAAATTTGGGCTGGCTGTATGGTTTCGGTGTTAGTAAAGGCACAGGTCTTGATGGAGCAGGTGGTATCCAAACAGGTGAGAGAGGGACGTCAGGGGTTTGGGCTGTTCTGAAGGGAGAAAGAGGTGATTCGAAAGATTTGGAGACAAGGGAAGGTGAGCAGGATATGTCTGGAGATTTGGAGTCTCTGGAGGAAGTCTCTGGAATAAGAACTGGAGAAAGTTGAACTTCTGATGTTTTGGAGTCTTGAACTGGAAAAAGTTGGACTTCTGATGTTTTGGAGCCTCGAACTGGAGAAAGTTGAACGTCTGATGTTTTAGAGTCTCGAACTGGAGAAAGTTGAACGTCTGATGTTTTAGAGTCTCGAACTGGAGAAAGTTGGACTTCATATGTTTTGGAGACTTCAACTGGAGAAAGTTGAACGGCTGATGTTTTAGAGTCTCGAACTGGAGAAAGTTGGACTTCATATGTTTTGGAGACTTGAACTGGAGAAAGTTGGACTTCTGATGTTTTGGAGTCTTGAACTGGAAAAAGTTGGACTTCTGATGTTTTGGAGTCTTGAACTGGAGAAAGCTGGACTTCTGATGATTTAGAGTCTGTATTTTCTGGAATTCTAAAGTCTTGGGTAGGTGATAAATCTGAAGTGTTGAAGTGACTCCCTGACATTATACTATGTGTTATCAGTTTAAGATTCTGGTCACTGGAATCTGTTTCTACATCACCAAATAATCCGGAAATTTCGGCTTCTTCATTCAGCGCAGACGCAGGTTGGAGTGTCGCAACAGAAGGGAGTTTTGGAAGCTGGAGTTTCTCCAATATGGCATCACTGATGGTAAAGCGGAGGGCATAGCGCTGTAATATGGCTGCTTTCTCCTCAGGAGTCGAGGCTTGGCAGTATAACTCGTGCAGCTCCTGCTCTCGACGCTCCCTAGAGCAATTGGAGAGAGAGAGACAGAGAGAAAGAGACACAGAGAGAGAGAGAGAGAGAGAGAGAGAGAGAGAGAGAGAGAGAGAGAGAGAGAGAGAGAGAGAGAGAGATACAAACAATTCTAAGACTTCACAGATCAAAAGACTTTATTTTTCATGCTTTATATACAATGCAGGATGAAAAAGAATCCAAGGACATGAGAACATGATGAAATATCTTGTAATATCTTGTTTTTGAGGTCAATCAGGACTCACAGCCACTGCAGGCCCACTTTCACCCCAAATTTCCCCTATATTTATCTTAGAGTTGATCTGTTGATCTATATTTATCTTAGAGTTGATAGAGCAGAAAAATTAATACAATGTATAGATACAGTACTTATTGCTGTAGCCACAAATAATCTTATTTTATACAAAATAGAGAAAGCGAGCATTATAGTGATGATCTTACTTCTCCTCCACAATCTCTTTATAAGTCTTGATGCTCTTCCTGCGATGAGAACTTCCTCCTGGTGTCATCAGTTTCTCCATCATCTTCCTCTCCTCCTCTTTCCTAATCAGGTCCTGAGAGGCACTGCGCCTACGATTCTTCCACCGAGCTAAGTCCTGTATACACACACACACACACACACACACACACACACACACACACACACACACACACACACACACACACACACAAACAGGTCTTCAGAATGGTGGTTTCTGGGTAACATGACTGACTGCATCACACAACACCATTGCATCATGTTTATTGCTTACTTGTACAACAATATAAAGAAATTATGGTTGTAGTTTTTTCCCAAAGATGGACACATGTAATATTTGTGTGAACAGAAGATAGGTTTGCATTCTTTTTTTTTTTTGTATGTATTTGTATGTATTTTTCATGTATTCTTTATTTGGCTGTAACTCACATCTTGCCATTGGTCCTCCTCCTCTTTGGCCTTATTGTACTGGTTGTGTAGCCCCTCGTGTCGTGTTTGGCTGTGTGGTGACAGAGAGTCCACATCCTCCTCTTCGTCGCGCATGTCAATTAAACTGACGCTCCTGTAAACAACAAACGAATGCGGGGGAAAAAAAACTTTAACATGCGGACGCACAAATCCAAGGGCCGAAAGAGATGAGGTTTGAATTTTCAAATCCAGTTCAGGATGAAGAAAGACAATGAAATAATTAGTCCAAAGTCAGTAAGTTAGGAAGCAGTCTTTAGAATGCATTCTCAACACCATCATGCTAGGCGTAGGCCAGAGTGTGTAAATCCTAGGGTATATGCTAGTCTAGTAAACTTATTTAGACTTAAGATTGGATCAGGACGTTTTCTTTCCGGATGCATGAGAGTAGGAGGTTAATTTCATGCAAAAGAATTTTCAGCAGGTCACAAAGATAGATAGATAGATAGAGAGAGAGAGAGAGAGAGAGAGAGAGAGAGAGAGAGAGAGGGTCAACAGAACAGAACAAAAAACAGGCACTTACTCAGTTTCATCAGAAACACTAGATGACTTGTGACTGACTCTAGAATGTTAAAAAAGTTAAAGGAAGAAGATTGTGAGCTTTGGATAAAAGCAGCAATAATATAAATAAAAAAAATTTAGTTTTTAAATAATAATAAGGCTACAGTACTTGCAGTGCATGGACCCCTAATAATATCAACAGTAATCATTTTATAGAAGCTGAAAATTGAAATGTCAGCTTCTTTTCTAGATCATTTTGATAACATTCAGACATAATATATAGCAATGTCTCCCCCATGCACCAGCGTCACATAACATACAGTTACTTTTAATTACTCAAATTTGTTTTCATACATATTCCTGAAGCCAAACTCCCGAGAATGTATACAGAAATGCAGCTCACATACTTCAGTTAAACACGTGATTTACAATTAGTGTGAACAAAACTGAAACATGAGATATGAATGATTGCAAATCTTATGAGAAATATGTCAGAAAACTTAGCGAACCCATATCTGCTTTAGTTTAACAAAGAGCAGTGTCGAGTCCAGACGTCTGATTCTATATTACTATATATATAAATCATTACTATATATATAAATCATATAAACTTTCTATTATATATAAATCATTCATCCAAAATTAATAGAATATTTAAAGTGTAGAAATATATAATAATTTTATAATTTTTTTTATTAAAAGATATTTTTTGTATTTTAGGTTAAAAATGTTTCTCTTATTTGGTGAAAGCAGTAGTAACAACAACATTTAACCTATAAAGATTAAATGTTAAACCTGCACTAATCGTTTAATTGTACACATTACTCTTTAATTCAATTCGGTGGCATGATAAAATCAAAACAATGCAAACGTACTTAAAACTCTTAGTTAAGCATATAACGTTATTCTTTATATTTACCTAAGAATTTGATATATTTTAACTGTCAGACTTTTATTCAGACCACATTATTTAAATAAGAAAAAGAAATGGTTGTTATTGGATTGTTGGCTGCTTTGTGTTTGGACAGATAATATACGTAAGGACAAGAAGGACCATGTGTAGTTGTTTTGATCGTGTGTGTGTTTGAGAGAGAGAGATTGAGAGAGAGAGAGAGAGAGAGAGAGAGAGAGAGAGAGAGAGAGAGAGAGAGAGAAGGTTAAGGAGCTTCTCACGTCAAGGGGAAAACATCATCATCCAGGCAAAACGTGTGCCGTGCATCAGGGTCAGGTAAGGGTAAAGGGCTTTGTGCCTGGGCCCCGCCCACAACATCAATTTCCCCACCTATCATGCATATATCTGCTTTCTGCCCATCCAGAATTTGAGGGCATTTTCTAGGCATGTCATCAACTTCTGCTGGGGGTGGGGTCACAGATCTAGGGGTGGGGCTGAGAGTGTAGCCATGGTTACTGAAGCGAAAAATGGGAAGAGAAATAACATTTCAAGTTCAAAACAAACATAAATGCTAAAGGTTATTTGGAGAAAAAAAAAGAGAAGACACTTTTGGTTAGTCCCAACAGAACATGTACAATCAAGTTTATTTTAAAACTTCATTGCCAGGTCTTGAAAGCAAACCCAAAACTCTGATCCTGGGTTAAGTTATCCTAGAGTTAAAGCATTTACTACAAGTATTATCCAAAATTACTTACAAGTAAGGCAAAATTAAATCCAAGGCCCAAGGACTTTCCACTGCATATATTTCCAGATCATTTTGAAACAAGTCCACTAGTCACTAGTCCAATAAACAAATACTGATTGTGTACAAACAAGAGCAAATTGTAAGCGGGGGTGGGGCAAGATGTTCATTGCTCAATGTTTACTATTACTACACCAGACATTGGTGTTAGGTCTTGTTTGTGTTCTTCCTCTGTTCATGTACTTAATTTAGCGAATCCCTGACTCCCAGAGAATGGCCAAACCAAGACAACGAGGAGAAGGTACTGAAGCGTTAATCATCAGACTCCTAACCAGCAGTGTGGACCAATAGATCCTGTTTTTGGGGGTGGGGTTAGATACACCAACATCTTCACAAATTGTGATTCATTTTAATATCCTGTTTTTTTTTGTCTTTTTGTTGTATTTTGTGTTCATTAGTAGAACACCAATAAAAATCCTCAGTCTTGGACTTTACCATGTTATAATACCACCATCTGTTGTATTTCAATAACAGTGATGTAATGGAGTACAAATACTTTGTTACTGTACTTAAGTAGAAATTTAAAGTATCTGTACTTTACTTCGCTATTTAAATTTATGTTAACTCTCACTTTTACTCCACTACATTTCCGAGATAAAATGTATACATTTACTCTGCTATATTTCCACTAAGCATCTTCGTTACTCATTACTACAAAATAAAATCAGAAGAAATGTGTGCGACTGCAATAAGGGAGGTTTGGTGAATCACTGCTCCTAGATTGCATTATGCTCCGCACGCTGTACGAAGAAGCACAGGCACGCGCAGCATGCACGCGCAGTCAGAGCTGGAGGCATTTATCTATAACGATAATTGGCGGAAAGACGCAAAGACGGAAACCAAAAGCAGTGAAATTTCACTATTCTTATTACCAGAGTTCATAGCACAAACAAAATATTAATGCAAACAATCCATTCAATACTGAATAAAAATAAAATTTATTGATTTGGTCTTTGTGAATATTTTTTTTATTAATGACTGCATTCATTGGACACACTTTGTAGAGAATGCGCACATACATGAATTGATTTCATTCCAGACTGGCATTACATCATGCATAAAATTTTGGTGTCCACTTTTGCCATTTTAAACAATACCATAACTTTTGGCTTACTATGTAGTCATATAATATATAATATAAAAATCTTCTTGTTTTAAATTCTCACTGAGGGCTAAAACCCCCTAAAGATGAAACCCTAGAACCGCCCCTGCTCTTATGCCTCCATAAATCACTGAAATTTTACTTTTTACTTTTACTTCAAGTACATTAAATATCAGAAAATTACTTTTGATACTTAAGTACAGTAAATATCAGATACTTTAAGACTTTTACTTGAGTAATATTCTAAAAGGCGACTTTCACTTCTACCAAAGTCTTTTTCTAGTACGATACTTGTACTTTTACTCAAGTATTGCTTTCTAATACTTTATACAACACTGTTCCATAGTAGCATTATGCAAGATCTGATATAGAGATATTCAAACTTTATACTAGCTAAGATCACTTGCCCATTCTCCTGTAAAGCTTCTGAAGCATCAATCCTCAGTCTGTAAAGCTAATAATAGGAGACCTTATACTAAAATTGTGGACTAAGATGCTGTCAAGACATTATAAACAACCTGCAACTCCACTCTCCCTGAACAATATGGTTGATGTTGAGGTATACCTGTAAATGTACACCTAGAACACTGCCTCAGCATGTGGCTGGCTCAGGTTTCTATTCATAATCTGCCACCTGAGAACTAGCTGTAAGAAGTGTTGTGTTTATCTGAGTTGCCCAAAGTTAGTCTTCATTTTTGCACTCAAGGATGATGGCCAACCTTTCAGGTTTGACTGTATCAAACTCAATGTCTGTATGCTTGTTTTCCACTGAAATGACTTATAAGTGTGCTTTGTGTTCATGTACTTCACTCAGAGAATCCACAGAATGGGCAGAGTACAGGAACTGGAGAGAAAATGACGGAGAAGTTCACCATCAGAAACCTAACTAGCAGTGATGGTATGGACTGATTGTATACAACCAATGTCAACCAATGTCAACCAATACCAACAATTCCACATGCACTGGTGCCCCAACAACCAGTACAATGTCCAGAAAATAAAAATATGAAAGATGATGTAAAGAGAATCAACCAGTCCTGCGAATTCCTTTGGAGAAAACCTGGGATAAGAATTGAGGTGAAAATGAGCATGCCAACAATCCTACAAATTTCCTACAAGAGTCTTTGTAATGTATGTTAAAATGAACCATTTCTGCATGGCAAAAGATCGTGTTTGTTTTAACTGCATGTAATATGTTACATGTGATACATCCTTTGCTGGTGTTTTATTAAGTCAAACTCACTGTCATCTCCGGATATATATTCTTGACAGAGATGAAGTTCATCCTTGGAAGACAAGAAATATACTATACAGAATGAATCAAGCCACTCAAGACATTGTGATGCATAGTTCCAAAAATCCATGCAATGCTCTTCATTATAGCCCCATGGCTGGTCACCTAGGCATGGAAAAAAGCTGTACATGAAGCTGGCTTATAATCTAAGACCAAAAAACTGAGACAGTTCCTTGGGCTGGATAGATGATGCTGAATGTTTGTTCCTAACTTTTAGGTTCTTGCTAGCTTGCTGACTGATTTAAAAAAAAAAAAAGGAAGTTATATGGATCCACGTCATTTCTGACTCCCTTAAAACACTTTCACTATTTCACCCTCCCCATTGTGTAGCAGACTCAGATTGGAGAGTAGACCAAGCACCCGCTGCAGTGGCTCCACCACATGAGTACATCGGTATCTGGCGCTACAGTCAATTAAAATTACAGTATACACGTTGTGGATGATGATGGTAGGAGCAGAATTACTTTCCCATCAAGTTCTAGTTGTCTCTACTGGTTCCTGTTTGATCATTTTCTTGTTTATTTTTTTTTTTGTGTCCATTCGAAAATTTCCTACGTTTGACTAGAAACAATTGCAAGACATCTGTAGGAAGGTCAATACATCTGAATGGTTGGAATAAAATACTATTACCCAGTAGTGCTAAAAACACAAGTCACAAAACAAGTCAAAGCAAAAGAGCACACAGTAAAACGTCCAACTGCAAGCAAGGGTCCAGAAAAATCAAATGTCTTCCACACAAACCAAGCACAAGGAAATAGAGTTAGAGTCACTGTGCAAGCAATTTCATCAAGTTAATCAAACAGAATCAGAACTAACGAGATGCTCATTTATCTAACTATGACATTAGTCTAGCCAATCACACTTAACCTCAAAGTAAACGTACTGCAATTCAAATACTGCTATACATTCTTGCATATAAATGAAGGCCACAGGATTTGCACAATCATGCATATACTTATCCTAACCTCTCCTGAGTATTTTTCTTTTCTTGTCCACCAGTTTTGAGGTTTGCCTGGTATTGCCCGCTCACAGACTTCTTTTTTCCGTGGACACCTCCAGGTTTAGGCAAAAAAGCATTAAACTGATTCCCGCTCGGTTTTTGGTAAGATCCTGTTTTCCTTGCGAGCATGTCATCTTTCTCCAGGTAAGGAAGCAGGCTTCCATCATTATACTCATCACCGTTATCGGGATCATTGTTGTAACTGTCACAACGAACAATACAGGTCGATGCTGAACCGAGAACTTCTGTCTCCTTATGGGTGGCAGATGACGATACCTTTGGTTCAGATTTTACCTGTTGAAGTCTTCAACACAAATACACAGAGACCACACCTGTAAACTTGTGAGATATGGGCCAACTTACAAGTGTGCCAACTCATGCCCAGGATTTCAGTTAACGTATGTTAGTATCAAGTAGTACATCACACCAACCAGAACAGCCTTTGCCCTCAACCATAAAGGTGTGAAGCTGCTATTTATGAGTGAGTAGAGTATACACAAACTGACTACACCATATATTATCATGGACAGTTCAGAATACTATCACAAGTTGAGTGCAATACAAGCCAATTGTAACTTGTTAGCTCATATTAGTTAGTTAGAGACTGACTCCTAAACTCATTGTCTTTTATCTTCTGTTATAAAAAAAAATTGCTACAGGTTTGGACAATTCGATATGCCGCACACCCAACACCATGCAAGCCCACCTCTGTCCCACTTTGAATCGCTTTGTTTTTATGTTTCTATCCAAGAACGAATCTCGGGCTTCACTCTTGCTGTCGTTCGGAACTGAATCAGCTGAATGTGTTTCCTTCTTAGTGCCAGGCAGAGGGAGGAACCGATTGAATGCATTTCCACTCGCTTTCTGAAACGTTCCAGTCCGCCGGGCCATCATGTCATCCTTCTGTAAGTCAGGCTGTCTTTCTTTTTCTTCCTCCTCTTCCTCTTCCTCATACTCCCTCTCATCAATTACTTTCTCAGCCAGACTCATCTCAAGAGCCTCACGCTCGGCGAGGGTCAAGGGGTGTTTCGGGTCAGTAATATAGGGCTGCGGGATCTTGAGGGGTGACGATGGGATACTTGAAAATCCACTGAGCAGATTTGTTTATGATAACAAATATAGAGAAAAAACGGAGAGAAAGGATAAGTACAGAGATACACAGAAGTGGACAACAGACGAAACTAACATCTAATCTAGATTAGATATTGTGCCACTTCCTCCATCTCAACAGACACACAGTTCTCCTCTCACATGAAATATTAAATTGCAGTCAAAACCATAGTGCAATCAAAAACTTCCAGCATGTTTCAACCTAATCTCTGATCATCTGTAGTGTGTTCAATTATCACAGGAGAAAATACTGAGAGTTTTCTGTACTAGGAAATGCTGTGTGGAAATGAAAGCAGATCTCTGGAACGTCGTTTAACAACAAGAATTTGATTTATTTTCTTGAAGGAGTCTCCAGTGTCATCAGTCTGAAATGATCTATTTTCAATATGTTTTATTCCTTACAATAATATCATTAAAGAATGATGTATCTGTGCTTCAAGAAAGACCAGAAGATGCTTGACAGAGTTAAATAGGGATCTCAATTCCAGATAATAATTCTACTGAGGACTGACTATTGCATGGCACATTAATTGTGTAAGTGTGCAAAACCGGAACTGACTTCTTAGCAAGTTAATGCTTAAAGCTATGAACGTTTAAACAAAAATGACCTTGATTTAGTATGTAAGGCAGGCGAGTACAGAGAGTGGCTTCTGCTGGTTGGAATGAAAATTTGAACCCACACCAGGTTGTTCTGTATAAGATCAGGCACCCCGGGAATTAATAAAAAAAAAACTAAATTGCTCACTTTGTTTAAAAATAAAATACAAAAAACTAAGAAATTTTTTAAATGGTCAAAAAATCTGACCAAAACCAAGAAACCCAAAAGTTTTCATGAGAAATGTTTTCTTTCTCACCTACATTTAAAACAAGTCATGTAGCGTCAAGACAACTATGTAGCGGCAAGTCAACTAATTATAAAAAAAAAAGAAAAATGTTTTGAAAGCCTTAAATCTAATCTTTTTGACTTTCTGGCCCTGTAACTCGTCTCTGAGCCAATGTGCTGCCTTCACTTATTACTTATTGGCCCTGCAATACTATCTGTTCAGATAACACCACAAATACAACAAAAGTAATGTTTTACTTTTACATGTTTGAAAAAGTAAAGGAAAGCGCTTCATTTTGTACTTTTAAATGTTTATCACACAAATCAGATGAGCAAAGCAGTACTGTACAATGAAAACTGACCTGAAGACGTGCCTAGTCACATGCCTGCACAAGCACTAAGGCTAAACCAATCAATCCCAGAGCATTGAACAAGCAGTGAGGTGTGTGAGTGTGTCTGAAACTATCTAGTCTATATGCTCAAGTGTGTCTACGAGCATGCGTGTGTATCCTACTCTCTCTCTTGCCCTGAGCTCATCCCAGCGGTGGGCATGGCAACAGTTGCCGAGGAGAGGTGTTGCAGCGTCTCTGACTCATCCTTCCCACCCTCTTCTTCCTGCCTTTCCTCTTCCCAGGAAACGCTCTCCACCTTAGTCACACCCCCAAATGTCACAATGCGCTTGCGGTCGCCACGGGAACGCGCCGGGTCGAGAGCGACCTTCACCGAGGAGGTGGCGCGGCAGGACTGACACAGAGGGGGCGAGTCACTGCACCACAAACAAACACACACAAGTAAACACACACAAGTAAACACACACCCACACAGAGGCACATTGTACACACCACATGCACACAGGCACAAACAAACACACAGCTCAGGTCCATATACACAAAAATGTACAGTGGTGGAAATAATTATTTGATATCCTGCTGATTTTGTAAGTTTAATCCCTTACAAAGTAATGAACGGTCCGTATTTTTTATGGAAGGTTTATTTTAACAAAGAGAGATCAAAAATCCAAAAAAAAAAACATTAAATAAAGTTTATAAATGAATTTTTATTTGATCTTCAAGCAAAACATGACATAAAACTTGGTGGAGAAACCCTTGTTGGCAAGCAGAGCGGTCAGACATTTCTTGTAGCTGGTCAACAGGTTTCCACAAATCGGATTTTGGTCCACTCCACTTTACAGATACTTTTACAGAAATCCCAAAGGTCAATGCTTTCCACAGATTTTCAATGAGATTGAGGTCCAGAGACTGGCTAGGCCAATCAAGGACCTTAATGTGCTTCTTCTTGCGCCACTCCTTTGTTGCCTTGGTTGTATGTTCTCGGTCATTGTCATGCTGGAATACCCATCTTCAGTGTTCTGGCTGAAGCCAGGAGGTTCTTATCCAAGATTCTATGGTACATGGCCCTGAGCAGGGAAACAGCCCCAACAGCAGAATGTTTCCACCTCCATGTTTGACAGTGGGGATGGTGTTCTTAGGGTCGTATCCAGCATTTCTCTGCCTCCAAACTTGGTGAAACAAGTTGCTCAAATTTGGTCTCATCTGACCAAATCACTTTTCACAATCCTTCTCTAAATCATTCAGGTGTTCATTGGAAAAAGTCAGACAGGCCTGTAAATTTGCCTTCTTAAGCAAGCGGATCTCGTGGGCACTGCAGGATCTCAATCCATTACGGCCAAGTGTGTTACCAATGGTTTTCTTAGTGACTGTGGTCCCAGCTCCCTTGCAATCATTAACAAGCTTCTCTTCTGTAATTCCTGGCTGATCCCTCACCTTTCTCAGAATCATCCTTACCCATTGAGGTGAGATCTTGCATGAAGCTCCAGAGCGAGGGTGATTCACTGATATCTTGTATTTCTCCCATTTCCAAATTATTGTGTGCCTCTTTCTCACCAAGCTTCTTGCTGATGGTCTTGAAGCTCATTCCACCTCGTACAAGTCTACAATCTTGTTCCTGACATCCTTTGACAGCTTTTTGCTCTTGCCCATGGTAGTGGAGAGGTTTGAATAGAAGAGATGGATTCTATAACAGGTGTCATTTATACACATAACGAGATGAGATTAGAATTACTTTCCTAAAGGGACCGGACAAATGGGGGTCAGAATTCTTGCTGGTTGATAGGGGATCAAATACAAATTAATTTGTATCCCTTCTTTAATGTTTTCTTTTTAGATTTTTTTTAAATATTCGGTCTCTCTCTAATAATATAAACTTAGCATAAAATTCTAGACCGTTAATTTCTCTGTTAATTTGTTGTATTAAATAGGAAGCAGAGATATAGTGTCAGTGTCATAAATAAGTCCTCATCCAAGGCATCTCTCTCTCTCTCTCTCTCTCTCTCTCTCTCTCTCTCTCTCTCTCTCTCTCTCTCTCTCACTCTCTCATCCACCCCCACACAAAGATTTATCTGACACTTCCTGTAGAGCTGCACACTTGGCCTGGCAGTTTATTTTCCTGTTGCTATCTTTGAGTTCTTCACAGGACCCTGTAACACGATTATACTGGATATATATCTACACAACACAAAATGGTTAAAATTTACTTACACAACAGTACAACAACAACAGCCTAATTGTTCAAATAAGATCTTTTTCTGTGAAGGCACACTACAAAATCCCAGCGTATGTCGATGTTTAACATGTGCTCCTAACAAGACAAAGTTTCTACATTCACTTTCCAGAGATATATATGAAAGAGAGTCTTATTTATTCTCAAAGCAAAGGTACAAAATGTGCAGATTAAAAATTCACCTAGATAAAATTCATCCTTTACCGTTCTGTGATGTCTTTAGCGATTAGCGTCGAAAAATTGGTCGCAAAAGAAAAGCTCCCTTATTTAATTGAAAGGGTAAATTTTCCTTCAATTTCAGGTCCACACCGAAAGAGCAGCCAGACTTTTTAACAAACTTCGGAACCTGTTAGCTCGACATGATGATGAAGAAAATTTATTGGGATTACTAACTAGATCTTTTTTTAGCTAACAGAACAGACTACATATAAACCTCATCATTTCTAAATCTGTTTAAATGCTGGTTAATATGCTAGCTAAGCCTTTAATGATATTTAAAAATAAATGATATTTAAAAATCATCAATTGCACAATAAAAAGAAAAAGCGAAACATAATTAGCTTTCTCAGTACAACCCCAGCTGTCGGACCAATACAACAGCCATCTAGGGCACTACACAGGAAGGACGGTCTATAGACAGGTCAGAGGTCAGGCACCTGTTATCTGTACTCATCTGCAGTCTCTGCCACTTCTCCAGGTCTGACTGCGTCATGACCGTCTGCGCTAATGACTGCTGATGATCCCGGAGTGTGAGGGCCCCAGTCTGACTCCGCCTCCTAGCAAGATCATCTTTCTGTACGTTAGGCAAAACGGCCTGTCGTTCTCCTTCTGTCTCTCTCTCATCATCCTCATCATCCTTTTTGTCTCTTGCTTTTTCATGGCTCAGAAAAGGGTTGTCCTTATGAGTTATTATTGACGCTTCAGCTGGAGCCACCTCACTGTGGAACAACACGGTGGACACAACTATCATAAAATGATACCATAACTTTCATTCTTAATATACTTTTGTACTCTTTTATAGTTAAGGATTACTGCCAGTATTTATTTTGTATAAATATTTTATACTTTTTTGCTATTTCTATTGCAGCACGAAGCTCCACCCAAGCAAGGCGGAGACAGGAATCGAACCCACCTCCAGAGTTGGCATATAGACCTAATTTTTCTTTTTTTTTATTATATATATATAATTTAACTGCTAAAAGCAGTGAAATTATATATATTTTTATAAGGCACCTGTTTTCGATGGCCATCGAAAGCCTCTGCCACTTCTCGAGGTCTGACTGAGTGATACTCCTCTGAACCAATGACTGACGAGGATCCCTTTGGGGCAGAGACCCGCTTTGAATTCGCCTCCTAGCGAGATCATCCTTCTGTACATTTGGGACAATGGACTGCCCCTTGTCATTGTCCTCGTCGCTCTCTTTGTCCTCATCTTTCTTTTTCACTTGAGGACTGAGGAAGGGGTTGTGCTTGCGAGTTACAATGGACACTTCGGTGGAGGCGGTGTCGGAGTCGCTGCGGTTGATGGTGGCAACACAAAACACACCGGAAACAACACCACCCACACATTTCCAACACATACGGACAGAAAAGAAGAAGACATTGGAAATGAATGGGTACAGAAATGCCTCAGCTGGCAAATTTACAGCCACACAGCAGACATTAAGGCATGCTAAGTTGCTGTTGTTCGTTGTTTCGCTCTGATCATATGCTAGTTAAAAACTTATTTATGTCAGTGTAAGTAGGAAGGACATTTTATGAAGTTGTCTATATGACCAGTTAGTTCCAGGTCTAAAGAAAGTGACCTACTATGGAGAAAAAGCTACAGAATGCTTTATCCAGGAACTTAAATTAGCCCTAATTCCTCTGGTGGAAAAATGCTGTAGAAAGGTTTCTGAAAATGTTCTACCATCTAAACAAATGTCTACATCAAAGTATAATCCAAGCACTGACATGCATCATGTCAAGGTATCTTGTTATTGTATTTCTGCCACATCTATTTGCCTCCTTCTCCCAAACCACACACCTTTTCTTCTCCTGCTCCATCTTCTCCAACATCTCCAGCACGGCATGCTGGGAGGAAAGCCGGATTCCCTCCCAGCGCTCGCGATCCTTTGTGCTGCACATGCTAGGCAGGAACTGATGTGCGGCGCTGGGTTTCGGTTGGTTCATGCGCGCCCTGCGGGACGCTAGGTCATCCTTTTGAATATCTGGGACCTTTTTGTCTCCTTCTTCGTCCTCCTCGTCATCCTCCTCATTCCACTCGTGGGGATATTCAGCCTGAGAGAGGTTGTTATCACATTGACGGATGACATCAGGAGACGGAGATTTAGCCTGAACGGACTCTATGGAAGTCACCTTAGGGCTGAGGGAAGGTTGGAGTCAGCAACATGAGCAGGAATGACGACGTTAGTATCAATCCAGATTCAATCCACGGCACACCTTTATACACATTATCTTCAACAAGAGATACACCTCACCTGCAATCAATGCCATCAGTGGCATGCTAAGAAGTAAACCAGACTAAATTCTCCTCTACAACATGCTACTCAACTACTCTATTCAACCATGCAAAAGAAATACATACAGAAATATGGCTCAGCATTGCAGACATTCCCAAAAGAACCATCAAGCTCAAATCCCATGTCTAGGCAACTTCTCTAGACACAAAAAGCACCAGCAAAATCCAGGGAATTTCTGCATGTAGTTTAATTAATAGAGTACAATCCCTCATGCTATTAGTTCAGTTAGTCAGCAAATGTCACTCCAATGTCCTTCTAACCTGCTGTGTCGCACAAAAGCAGGCAACACTTTAATACCCGCCTTCTCTAACTTTCTCATCTTCTTAAGTTCTGCCTCATCCAGCTGAGGCTCCGCCCCCACAGCAACTGCCCAGGTCACAGTTTTCTGGGAGTCGAGGGTAAAAGGCTTCTCGCTGCAAATGGCAATAAATACACACACACACGTTTGGTAAATGAGAAAGCCATGAGGATGAAACTGTGTTGTTGTTGTTGTGTGTGTGTCTGTGTGTGTGTACCAATGTAAATGATTTTTCATTTGGCTCCCACCCATAGCTGTGATACCAAGTCTTAATAAAAAAAAAACAGCTACCTAACAGGCGAAGTGGAGTTGCTGCCACTCCTGCGCTCTTCTTCCCTTTCGCTCCTCCTCTTCCTCAGATGAGCAGGTACGAAGGTGCTTTGATTGGTCTTGTTGGGGAGGTACTGGTTAAACGGCAGTGCAGCGCGGGGCTCTTTAAAAGAGACACGGCGGGCAGACATGTCATCCTTCAGCACATCTGGCACCTTCCTGTGATCTCCCTCCAGATCTGAGAGAGAGAGCGAGAGAGAGCAAGAGAGCGAGAGCGAGAGCGAGAGAGAGACAGAGAGTATTTGTATGTTTAAAAATGCAGCCAAGAGAATACGTAAGACAGAAACATGCAGACACTCAGAAGAAACAATAACACAAAAACAATATGAGACTGGTACAGCCTCATCTTCATTCAGACCGCCTGAGGCAACTGTTATGACTGTGTGTGTGTGTGTGTGTGTGTGTGTGTGTGTTTGTATACATTTTTTACATCTTAGTGCGGACCCAATGTTCCCACTTGAACAGGAATATCTGACAGTTTAGACCTTGTGTGGACTCTCAGCTGATTCCCACTAGGAAAATAAAAAAATGCTTAAAAAAGGAAGGACCTTTCAAGTACAGTGTGTGTGCAGTAGAAGTCTGTTCAGCTTACCACAAATTCTCTCTCTGAAATCACACGGTTTACACTTCTAATGAATCTTCTCACACAAACACACACACACACACACACACTGGCCTATTGTCACCCACACAGCTGTGTAATGTGTAATGTCTGTCAATAACCCCGACAGCTGCACTCTCAGGATTTCACCGTGTGTGCATGTGTAGCATGTATAACATGTTCACGACACATCAAGACAGTCATTTAGACACTTACTGTGTAGGTTCTACAGGATCATTATGTCATAGGCTTTAGTGGATGTAAATAATATGGCTAAAGAAATATCAGTGCTTCCTTGTGAATATCCTTTCTTGAGATGAAGGCAAATTTCACGTTTCTGTGATCTAGGAAATATAAAGTACATGATGTATTCGGGAATGTTCGTAGGTATTGGAATACGCAGGTGACTGTATGCAGGATACTGAACAAATAATAACAGTTTGATTACTATTCGACTCAGTATTTGGTTTATTGCAGGAAATCGGAAAACTGTCGTATCACAGGTGGGCACCATTGCACACGAGTAATCTATGATCATCAGACGATATGTAAAGTAAGTCTCAACAACCAGGAAACTGGAAAACAAGCCTCGGTAGAAAAGGACACGGAAACTGGACATAAATAGTCAAATCGATCAAAAAGCAAGACCTAGAACAGGTGAGCACAGTCAGGTAACAAAGCATGAAATGACAGGGGTGGAGACAGAACTGTGTGTATGTGTGTGTGTGTGTCTCACCATCACTGCTAGAACGGAGCACAGTATCAGGGGAAGGTGTGAGTTGTGACTGCAAGCTGAAGGAGTCCAGGCTGTCAAACGAATCCTCTCTCCTGTGCCTCGGAGGTGACAAGGAATCCGAATGTTCCGATTCCCAGTTGTCCACACATCCGCTGTCCCGAACACTTCTCTTAGGGGACTCAGGCTCCTCATTTACATACTCCTGCAGACACAAACATACACGAGTCACGATATTATAAACATTGGAAATTATTGGAATCTGTAAATCACGATAATAATGAATATTTGCATGATGGTTGCTGTGGTTGGAGCTCAGCAAGTCTTTCATTACCTTCCTCATCATGGACAAAAGGCCTTCGAACTCTTTCAGGTCAAGCGTCGGACCACTATATGACGTGCAACAGTTTGCAGTTTTGCCCAGCCAGTAAATAGTGATCAGCACCTACAGTGGCATAAAACACGCAGACACACACACTTGTAAAATACAAGTTAAAGGACAGCAACCACTTAAGGACATACAATAAAAATATACAGTACTTACATTCTTCAGCTTCCGACTGCAATCTGAACCTCTGCAAGAGAGTAAAGCTCATGTTTAACATGAGATACTCAGACTTTGTAAAATACTACACACACACGATGTACTTTGTTGTATGTTGGTTAAATATTTTATTTATTGTCTTGTTTGTTAAAAGAGTAAAGTTTTTCATTATATTCTGCTACAATTTTGTGGTGTTGTTCCTGATAAATATCCTTAATTACAGACGTACAGAAGTGAGATACGTAGTTTCATATCTATAAACATTCTCAGTTCACCTAGACCAGGGGTCGGCAACCTTAAACACTCAAAGGGGCATTTGGACCCGTTTCCCACAGGGAAAAAAAAAACACAGGGAGCAACAAAACCATTTTAACATCTAAAATGAAGATAACACTGCATATATTGTTTTTTACCTTTATGGAAAGTATAGAAAAAACTGTAGTGTGTTGCATTTATGAAAACAATAAACTAGATAGTAAACGAAATTTTATTTCTGTAGGTAAACAAAAATATTTTGAACAGTTTGAATTAAACTTAACAAAAAAGATGCTGGGTTGAAAGTTACTTTCAAATAAAATGTTCAAAGTCTAATTGAGTCCTCTTCGTATTCATGACATCATAATTTTGCCGGCTGCAGCAAACCAAAAATGCGTCTGCTTCTGTGTGTCGGATTCCGTAAGTCGGGAGTTACGATGCATATTTTGAGTGTTTAATTTAAAGTTACAAGAGCATCATAATCTTAGAATTTAGAATTAAATTTAAAAAAAAAACTAACTAACTAAAATAAAATAAATTTAAGTGTCAGTTAATGTCGAAGAGTGTTTGAGATATCAGATTTTTTTTCTTTCCTATTTAATGTTAATTTATCAGCACTAGTAGATTTCTGACAGAAATTCAACATCAACATCAACAAAGCGCAAACTTCAGATTTACACCGGAATTTCACTTGAACTCGAAGTCCAGAACTCTTGATTACTCCACAGGACGAAACACACGACAATCTATGTGACTCAATTTAAATGTGTTGCTCTGGGAACTTCATGTGACCTACTTTACATCCCGCATTTTACAATTCTGTCATATTTCTTGATCACTTTTGTTCTTGTTCACACACTGAAACTCAGCTGATACACAGAAAACAAAGAAATTCAATGGCGTCATTTCATTGTTTCTTCATTTCATGCTTGAACAATTTGTCATGGCTGCTGTTAAAAAAGGCGTTTTAAAGATTATTCTTAAACTGTGAGACAATGCTGTTAAAGTTATTACACTGATAATAATATCAAACTGGTGAAAATATAAAAACAGGCTGGTTCTTTAAACATAGTGACCATTTGTAACACACATATACACACAAACACACACTCTCTGATGCGTACGTTAGGTTGGCACGTATAGACATGTCCTGCAGGTCTCCTGGGTCGAACAGTTGTGATCCCTTTAGTCCTAACTCCTCACATCCCCTTAGGAACATGGTTAGATTATCCTGGGAGAGTCAGATACAACACACACACACACACACACACACACACACACACACACACACACACACACACACACACACACACACACACACACACACACACACACACACACACACACACACACACACACACACACACACACACACACACACACACACCAGGCAAGCATACAGTGTCTTATAAAGAGTTTATGTACAGCATGTATCTCTACTTAGATTCTCAGCGAATCTTTCACGTATGTGCCACTAATATTATAAAGAATTATAAAGCACCCTATAAAACAAAAAAAATAAAGGCTTTGCGTTCTCTTCAAACTTAACTGCAAATACATAAAACCCTGACATGGGTCAGTGAATAACAAGAAAACTGCTTGAGAAATGAAAGTAATTTGTTTTCCCCCAAATTGAAATGTTCTTCAGGGTTCAACTAAAACTCGTTTCGTTTTAGCTGAACCCTGAAGCGCAATTTAAATTGCAAATGCAACATAATAAATAGCAGCTACATTTATAATCATGCTATTTATGGTAAACCTTTAAGTGACGTAGATTTTATTGGTTTTGCATCAGAATCCCTAATTCTGGACGTATTATAACCTGGTATCAGATATAGGCATCGTTGCACTTTTTGTATTTAAAATACAAGTAAATGAACACGCCACGTGTACAGACACATCCGTCGTTTCTACTCACAAGTCCTGCGATGGGGGTCGGGAGTCTGTTGATCTTCTTCACAAGTCCCGGTTTGATGGAACTCAGCAACCTACAATTGATAAGCAACTGATCAATTGTAAAATGAAAACAAACACTGATGGTTATGGTTATATGTGACTCTTTCTGGAGAGAAAAAAACAATCAATGGCAGCTTGGCAGTGCTTGAGCTCAAATCCTCAACCTACCAATCAGTAACCCAGAACCTCAACTGTTCTTAACCCTTCTCTTGGTGTGTGCAGAATATGCACAGGTGTTTTAACTTTTAAATTCAATCAGTACAAAGAGCAGATGACAAACACACGTTGTTTCCTTTAACCTATAACATACACCATGTCTCAACAATTTGATCGTAACCTAAGGTTCAACGAGAACTGCCTGGAAAGCTTCTCGTACACATGCCGGCCGAGATCTTCTAACATTTACGCATCTTCTAACAAATATGACAAGTTGTTTGCAACAAATACTGAACTCAACCGGCCTTTTTTGTCCAAACCATGAGAAACATGCTGGCAGGAAGAATCTGTTGGATAACATATGCCCAAAAATGTCATGAAGTCAACATCCTGAGTATTCAGACTCCATTTGATGGGGAACCTCATATAGTTTAATGAAATAAATTGGCCAATCGGATGAGGTGTCCCAAAAACTGTGTATTATATATCCATTTGATATATCCATGGAAATCCTGGTGAGTCACAGCAGATATGGCAAGTCGGTACGCTGCTAGTGGATACCCTGGACTTCTGTAGCATTAAAAAAGCAGTAGTAATGTATAAACTAGATTTGTAAAGTTTGTCGCGACAAACTTTGATGTTGGCTTTGACGATGCAAGTATTCGCAACGGATGCTGCTTTTCGGAGGCAAGTGGGCATAAGGGTTAGTGTTGCTTTTGGAGGCAGGTGGACAGAAAGCTAGGTTGCCAAAATATTTTGGAGGTAAGCGGAGACAAGCATGTGACATCATCCAAATACTCCTGAGGAAGTTCCTCACGTTGGGCTGATTGTTTTGATATGTCACCTGTCCATGTTGTGCTAATTTTTGATTTTCACATGACATCACGTGATGTCATGTGACGTCATCAGAATACCTGTGAGGACGTCCCCCTCATTCTGAGTGTTTTGATATGTCACATGTTCATGTTGTAAAGTTTTTTGATTTTGCATATATTGTGGATGGGGCTGCGGGACAACCGAAAGGCCAGTCCGTACACCAATTTAAAACTTTGTTCAGAGTATCACCCTAAAGGAGCTGGCCAAGTTTGGTGTAGATAGTTTATAATGGGAGTCTATGGGGAAAAAAAGGCCATTTTGAGACCCGGTACCGGAAGTACCAGAACTCGGATCGTTTAGAAAAGTAATAGCAACAAACTCCAGAACAGGGTCTACAACATATTTGAATTTGGTGCATGTGGCAACATAATACACTTACAATCCCATTATCACACTTTATTTAATCAAAGTAAATGTGTATGGGTTAAAGATTGTAGCAGTGAGGAAAATACATGAGGCAGAGATGGAGGTAGCAGAGATGAGGATGTGGAGGTTCTCTTTAGAAATGACGAGGATGGACAGGATTAGGAACGAGCACGTCGGGGGACAGCTCAGGTTGGCTGTTTTGGGGACAAAGTCAGAGAGGCTAGATTTGATGGTTTGGACATGTATAGAGGAGGGAGATGGTTATATTAGTAGAAGGATGCTGGAGATGGAGCTGCCAGGTAAGAGATATATGGATGATATATGATGTGTTAAATAAGGACATGAAATTAATTGGTGTGAGAGTAGAGGATAGTTAGGTGAAAACAAATGACAAATTACTTTGTTACTTGACTTATAAAAAAATTAATTGCGGGAGAAATGGAAACCGTCAATACAAAATAAATCCAGATCAAAAAACAAGACGTTTAGATGTACTAATGGAAAGACTCACTCGCACAGCAGAATGCCATTCTCCAGGCTGCTCCTGAAGTCCTTCTCGCCAAACGTTCTCCCTGTCACTGCCTACAAATGGGAAACACAGAATATTAATCTTTAAGCTGTTATTGTTTCTTATCATTTCAATTTTATATCAAATCCAGCAATAATTTCTTCATCGCGATAGGGATGACGTTACGACAAAATGTCCACAATAACAAAATCCTTTCTGCTGAATGGCTCAGTTTATACACAGAGCTGTTAAACACACAATTCTGATTGAATTTAAAAATGTATTGTTTATATGGTGAAAATATTCTGTTGTCAGTACTGTTCGGCCTTAGACCTAATCCTATAACTAAAGTTTTCATGTCAGAGAGCGTTTATTATCCACATTTATTAAATTATTAGTAACTTATTATTACAAACTTAATCTTATTAAATTCAAGAGTAAAAAGAAGAGAAGTTTCAAAAGACGTCATTTTCTTTACTAAATAAAATGATCAAAAACTGGCAAATTAAGTGAACTTATTATTACCAAACATACTACATACTGTTTTATATTATTACTATTAATAAAAAAAAAGTCATATATCGTTCCTTCCTTATTACTTAAATATAGCACAGGGCTGCTAAAATCTCGATTCTGACTGGATGATGGAATTATTATGCCGTTAACTGACAGCTAAAGTAGTTCTTGTCTGAAGTACAGTAAAGTTTTATCCTACTATCCACCAAAGCACACAATAAAAAAACAAACAAACAAACAAACAAACAAATAAATAAATAGTGATGCATCTATTTATTCACAGTGTTCATCTCACTCACTCACTCACTCACTCACTCACTCACTCACTCACTCACTCACTCACTCACTCACTCACTCACTCACTCACTCACTCACTCACTCACTCTCACTCACTCACTCACGCACTCACTCACTCACTCACTCACGCACTCACTCACTCACTCACTCACTCACGCACTCACTCACTCACTCACTCACGCACTCACTCACACACTCACTCACTCACTCACTCACTCACTCACTCACTCACTCACAGACTCACAGACTCACACACACTCACTCACTCACTGACTCACACACACTCACTCACTCACAGACTCACACACACACTCACTCACTCACACTCACTCACACACTCACACACTCACACACTGTTACTCACTCACTCACTCACACACTCACACACTCACTCTGTTACTCACTCACTCACACACTCACTCACTCACTCACTCACTCACACACTCACTCACACACTCACTCACACACTCACTCTGTCACTCTGTCACTCACTCACTCACTCACTCACTGTCACTCACTCACTCACTCACTCACTCACTCACTGTCACTCACTCACTCACTCACTCACACACTCACTCACTCACTCTGTCACTCTGTCACTCTGTCACTCACACACTCACTCACTCACTCACTCACTCACTCACTCACTCACTCACACACTCACACACTCACTCACTCACTCTGTCACTCACTCACTCACTCACACACTCACTCACTCACTCACTCACTCACTCACTCACTCACTCACTCACTCACTCACTCACTCACTCACTCACTCACTCACTCACTCACTCACTCACTCACTCACACACTCACTCACACACTCACTCACTCACACACTCACTCACTCACACACTCACTCACTCACTCACACACTCACACATTCAGATTCAGGCTTTTCTGTCTCATTACTGCAATCACAAAAATGCTGTATCATGATCTCTCTCTCTTTCTCTTTTTCTCTCTTTCTACCTCTATCTCTCCCCAGTAACTGCACATCACATTCTGGAAAGAATTAGCAACAGAGGCTTGAGGTTGAGATGTTGTAAGTTCAGAAACCTAAACAACGAAAACAACTGAACAATGACTTAAGGTGTCTCTATAATCTTATTAACCATCCTCATGGGGACACCAAAAAGACCTTACAACCACACACACAAGAGTGTTATGAGTTTGTGTGTGGTTGTAATACCACACACACATAATAATGTAATAATTCTATACCTGTGAAGGGAACGTGTATTAATCAGTAGTGTGTCTCAGAGGCACAGAGAGAGAGAGAGAGAGAGAGAGAGAGAGAGAGAGAGAGAGAGAGAGAGAGAGAGAGAGAGAGAGAGAGAGTGTGTGAAGTATTGTATAACAATATGTCTTCAAAAATGAAGCGTTCTGAGCTTTTTAATTTTTCAGGTATTTTCTCTTTGTTTTAAATATAGAGTGCTGAAGGAAGACACACAGACACGTGGGTTCTTCCTGTCAGAGTGTGAAACAGCTGAGGTCTATTTCAAGCACTAAAAGGTCACTTATTGTCTAGTGGCCTTCCCCTAGCCCCGGGAGCGGACGTGTGTGTGTGTGTGTGTGTGTTTGTGTGTGTGTGTTCACATTGCTATACCTATAAGTATCACAATAACAGCACAATGTTAACATGAGGTCATTCTGACAGTCAAAACATGGATTTGTTTGTGTCTCAAGATTTGTTTACATCTCTGTCCCAAGATGAGACAAAAATTTCATCTTGGGACAGATCAGATAACCCCCACCCCCACCCCCACCCCCCACCCCCTTGAAATCATGGTAGTCGTAACAGATTGAGGGAACAGACCTAGTGCTTTCACCATGTAGCTCTTTTTAACAACAGACCTCGTCCTGATGCAGTTTTACAGAAATGTAGGACAGATATCACTAATAAGCAAAGCAGAGGCGCTAGAAACTTTTGACACAAATGAGAAGTCTTGAAACCTGGATTTGTGTTGTTTGGCCTTTCACACTGCTCATTCTTCAAAATGAATCCTGGTTCTTCGTAATCGGACGTTTTGCCTTCTAATTTGCATATTTGGGGCATCAAACATCCACAATTAGATAAATTCAGAGAGCAACGGCTTTAGAAAAAAAAAATTTTCTAAAAAATATTTCTTTTTTTTTAATTTATCTATATATATATTTTTTTGTGTGTCACATATTTTCTTTTTCGCTATGGCGATGCAAAGCTGTGATTTATGATATATACATTCATCATTATTACAGTTTTATCCTGATTTTAGATTTTTACTTTCTTCATTGAATCCCATTGATCTTAAATTTTTAATTTGATTTTTTAATTTTTTTATGTTTTTAGATTTTGACATATGAAAAACTTTGAGCTGGATTTTAGGTATGTGAAGTGCTACGTAATTTAAAACGTATTATTCATTCATTCATTCATTTTCTACCGTTTATCTGAACTACCTCGAGTCACGGGGAGCCTGTGCCTATCTCAGGCGTCATCGGGCATCAAGGCTGGATACACCCTGGACGGAGTGCCAACCCATCGCAGGGCACACACACACACACTCTCATTCACTCACACACACACACACACTACGGACAATTTTCCAGAGATGCCAATCAACCTACCATGCATGTCTTTGGACCGGGGGAGGAAACCGGAGTACCCGGAGGAAACCCCTGAGGCACGGGGAGAACATGCAAACTCCACACACACAAGGCGGAGGCAGGAATTGAACCTCGACCCTAGAGGTGTGAGGCGAACGTGCTAACCACTAACCACTAAGAAGGATTAAAAAGATTTTGAATCGAATTCAAAAATACATTTTGATTAAAAAAATGAAAAAGGGTTTGAAATTAATGTCTTGGTGCACAAAAACAGTTACTGGAAAAATAACGACAAACAGCACAGAAAAAAGAATTCACACACACACACACACACACGCATGTCTCATAGCAAAGAATACGCTATTGTTCATTCATATAGCACAATATCCGTTGAGCATGGTTGTCTACCCACACGTCTCATTTCTCGTTCTCCGTTCGATTTCAATTGTAATCTTTCTTGTCTGCTCCAGGAAATGGGGACATTCCAAACTGTTCAATAAGAAGTCTTGTTGATGTTTTTAAGGCATTTCTGGTTTCCAAAAAAAAGTGCTTCTATAAGAATGACTAGAATAGTGGAATATTGTTTAGCAGAAATATGCAAATATCAGACATTTCATGGATTTTCCCATTTGAATAAACAGGAATAATTACAGTCTGAAGAAATTGTATGATGATGTTACTGTTTAAAGTTTTAAAATAATGTTTATTATTAATATGAACATTCATGAAAACCTGGGATTTGAATAACAATTGGAGCTACTAGGATTTTTTAAAATTTTGCAATCAAATTCAAAATTGAGTGCAAAAACAAAAAACTTACCGTCGCAATTTTTCAAAATAAAGTCATGTCACATTTTTTAACCATATATATATATATATATATATATATATATATATATATATATATATATATATATATATATAGCTGACAAAATACGTAGTGAAATGAGACAACATTTTTCCAGGACATACTGTACAGTATATTCTACAGTACATGTGCAAAAATACTGGAATGAACACTTAATATGATAGCAGCAGTTATATGAGGTATTGTACTGAGCTGTGCAAAACAGTGTGTATGAGTGTGTGTGTGTGTGTGTGTGTGTGTGTGTGTGTGAGTGTGGTGAGTGTGAGTGTGTAAATTGTGCTTGGTACAGTTCAGTTTAGTTGTTGAGAAGCCTTATGGCTTCTGGAAAGAAAATGTTACACAGTCTATTCGTGAGGCCCCGAACGCTTCGGTACCTTTTTCGGGATGACAGGACGGTGAACGGTGTGTGTGAGAGGGGTGTGTGGGGTCATCCACGATGCTGTTGGCTTTTCCTGTGCTTTTAAACACAGATTTTCCGCAAATTTGGGTTAAAGCACAAAAAACTACATATAATAAAGCCTCGGCTGAAGTAAACTTTTTGTGGTTGCAACACTCAAAAAATGGCAGGAAATCATGGAGGAATTGGTCAAAACTTCTGTTATAAAAAATTATAAAAAAAACAAAAAACATTTACATTTACATTAAGACTCGAACAATCAGAAAGGAAAGAATTCGGCACATTTTATGTTTCGGATATTTGCTTTTAATTGCTCGTTTGTAGCCCTGAATAATAGAAAGCTTGTCGTTTATGTATATTAACTCCTGGTAAACTTAATAAATGACGTCTAACCTCATGATGTCACTTTATTTTAAGGCAGGAAAGCAAACATTAAACCTATACGACGTCTTAACAACATCTTCTATAAACCCCACTTCACTCTGCTGATGACCTGAGATCGAGTGCCTGGGAAGGAGTTTGCATTCGATTTGCATTTGACTCTGAATGATGTCGAGAGTACGATGTGATTCAAAAAATCCTACTCCCACAATCATGCTTATCTGCATTTGTTTGAATTGTAGATTTGGATTTATATTTGGTTTAATACTGATAGCATAGTCATAAATCCATTTTAATTTGTATAGCGTGTTTAAACAATTGACAGTTTAAATGACAATAAAAATTCGGAAATTTAAATTGATATTTATCCCTGATGTCCAAGTCTGAATTAACAGTATTTTGTTGTCATCATTTTTGATATGTCTCATATTTTTGCTCGTTTGTGTCCACAGTAACTCAATACAACCGTGTTGAGCAGAAAAGCATCTCAGGAAGCTTAATACATTAAAACTTAGGTGAGATGGGTAACAACAGTAGTAGACCAGACTCCTGTTTGAAAATGACTATAATTATAATTGCATTAACATTCTGGGCTTCTTATTTAATATGTGATTAAAATGAAAACCCCATATTAAATAGCAGTCATACCTCAATATCTCATTATCTTACTTCTATATGTGGCAAAAAGCCAAGCAGAACAATGATATACGTATACAGCATTATTCTTTATCACCCTGGTAGATTTCCATTACATGAATTAATAATACAATATTATGAATAATACAATAATAATATAATATACTGTATTGGATCATAGTCTACAGGAGTGTCATACAGGCTTCTTTTCCACTTTAATGCAGAGGTTTATGTAAGATCCAGTCTGGGAGTCATTTCCTGGTGTGTAGGTTGGCAGCAGCTGACTGTGCTAAGCATTAACACTCCACAGCACAGGAATCAGGTCACTTTCCTTTCTATCACCCAGAGAAGAGAGAACTGGGAATTAATATATTGGAGGGAAACCAGGGCTAAAATGGAAATTAGGTCTCATGCTCACACACATGCATGCATACTCACACTGTTTGAGTGTGCATGTGTGTGTATGTAATGTGCATAATAGGTGACATATTTTATTTATTTATTAATGCACGAATGCATCAACAAAATCAGACACACACAAAACAAAACACACCCACACATAGGCTAAAAGGCACAAAGACACACCCACAAAAAGACACACACATACAAAGCCACACAAAGACCCAAACCCACATACTGACAGAAAACATACACCACACACAGGCAAACACAACACACACCACACAGACACTGACATACACACACACACCACTCAGACATACACACACTCACACACACCACACAGACATACACATACACACACACACACACCACACAGACATACACACACACACACACACACACACACACACACACACACACACACACACACACACACACACACACACACACACACACACACACACACACACACACACACAGTTTTGCAGGTCATGGGGTCAGAAATAACTCTTAGGCATTTATTTTACATCAAACAAAGCCAAAAGTAATGAAAATTGAATTAGGTCAATACACACACACACACACATGCACACACACGCACACACAGAGAATTTTTAGCAGACACCAGCACTAGCAACTGCTCTCGATGTTAAGGTTGGTGTTAAGGTTAGTACTGCTGCTATTATTATCATTCGTATAGTAACAACGTACACAGTGACATGTGCAGCAGATAATCCACATAAACAGAGTTACATGTTAATGTGTGTGTTCTATGATAATGTGAAGGTTTCTGTGAGAACATGTTTATATTACATTAATGGAAGGAGTCTCCAGTGTCAAAGGTAAAGCTGTAACATTTCATCTCTCGGTCACATGGGAAGCTTTTTCATTCATTTCCAAAGAGAGAGAAAAACCGAGAGATGAATATAGCTCTTGAGTGATAACAAGAGCTAGCTTGTATCCCACAGTTCCCATAACATTAGCTACTAACAACATAATAAGGAGAAGAAAAGGTCGACAGTGTGTTGGGTCAGGGTTAAATGAGACGTAAAAAGAGCTAGCTGTTTTATCCGATCATTATTCTGACCCTCCACTCAGTGCCTCACTACCAACACCTCACTGTCATCTGCTGACACATTAATTGGGCACTTAATGAGGAAGATCTGGACTGAACAGGACTTTAGGGAAATAACATTTACACTGAAGAGCTGTTCCTGTGTGCCAGGGGTCTCGCTAGGGACAGCTGGATTCTTCAGGGTGGGAGCAACTCCGCTTCTTCTCGGCCTGCATCACTTCATCCTGTCACTGGTTATATTATATAACGAGATCTGCCAAGCTTTACCCAATTCATTAGCAAACTATTCTAGTATTTGTCGCTGTTCTATTTATTCATTTTAAAGTGACATGACATACGGCTAAGTACGGTGACCCATACTCAGAATTCGTTCTATGCATTTAACCCATCCAAAGTGCACACACACAGCAGTGAACACACACACACACCGTGAACACACACCCGGAGTAGTGGGCAGCCATTTATGCTGCGGCGCCTAGGGAGCAGTTGGGGGGTTCGGTGCCTTGCTCAAGGGCACCTCAGTCGTGGTATTGCCGGCCCGAGACTCGAACCCACAACCTTAGGGTTAGGAGTCAAACTTTCTAATCATTACGCCACAATATTTTAAATATTACGACAGATTAAATACGGCTCAGTTCTCAGAGCTGCCACTGCCACCAAGCAGTTCCCGACCATACAACTAACAATATTGATACACCTTTACATGCTCTATTATTTAGAAGCTATTAGTATAATCTTTAAAAGCTATTCTATAGCTGGGTTACGACTGAAATAAATTATATTTAAACAATAAGAACTAGAAGCCAACATATAAGGAAACTCCACACCAGGAGGCTGTGAGGCCCAAAGTTACTACCACAACAGTAATATAGACTAAATATGACACTTAAACGTGACACTCTTACTGTCTCTACTATCATGATACTTCATAATATCATGATAAAACGTATATCTGCTTGGCGCTTAAAAGAATCCATGTTTAGTTTTAGTTATTATTAGATTGTCAAACTTTTTAGGCGTTCCTCAAACTTGTTATACATTACCTTGAGTGTCCCTACAGTGTGGTTAGTATTAATCATTTGGCTAGCAAACTGCAACAGCACAAAGCTTTTCCAGTTCTGGTTCCTAGCTTCATTTCTTCTCCGTTGACTCTAGGTCTCCGAGCTCTGTGTTTCCTGA